>NW_024040928.1:14535784-14891003 GCF_014851395.1 Micropterus salmoides
TGAAATCAATATCGTAACTGTCCCTCATGAGTCCCCCTCTGATTCCCAATGACGGCTTAAGTCTCTGCTCGTTTATTCTTTCTCCCCTCCTTCTTCTGTCTCTTTTTAAAAGGCAGTTAGGGGTGTGTGTTTGACTTTGCAGGGAGAGCAATTTCCTGGAGGTGGTCGTGTATGTAGATGGGGGTTGATACTCCAGGTAAGGAGACATCATCCATGTGGGAAATCTATGCAATCTCTCCTCGTGGCAGTGACATTGAAGAGGCCATATGCTAGAAGTTCTGTGTACAAGTGTGTGTGTGTGTGTGTGTGTGTGTGTGTGTGTGTGTGAGAGAGAGAAGCAGAAACAATGTAAAAAGTATAAAGTAAGTAAAAGTATATTTATACTGCCTTGCAGTATAAACTTTGCACTGAAGCTTACTAACCTGGTCAGGTGTGGTAACTTACAAAATTTTCAATTTTGTTTTGAAAGCTGCTGTACAAAAAGCTTCATTCTCAACCTTCAAGACACAAATCTGTGGTAATATAAATAATAAGTTCCACTTACTTATTCTCAGATTTCAAGCGTATCCCATGGCCTTCTTCAGCAATGGTGAGCTAAGGAAGTGGACGTTGCGTTTAGAATAATTAACCCCGAACATTGTCCCTCACAATTAAAGCACAAAACACAAACGTCAGCTTTAATTCTATTAGAGCTGAAACAATTAGACAATTAATTGATATACAATTATTTAATGATTGTTTTTAAAGAAACATTCACTGGTTCCAGCGACTCAATTGTGGATATTAGGCTATATTATTATGTCTTCTTCTTCTGTGATAGTAAATTGAAAAACCTTTTGAACTTGCGACATTTTATAGAACAAATGATTAATCAACTCATCAAGACAATAATCGGCACATTATCATAATCTTCGGCTGCAACGCTGAAATTTTTCTTGCAGCTTCAACATTACAAACATAAAGCCTAATAAATACATATTATTCATAAAACACACTATATAAATACACATAATAACACATGCTGAAATCTACGACAAAGAGGCAAGATACAGGCACAGAATTTTTAAAAAGAGCTATGAATTCAGTTAAAAATGGTAAATAAGTGAGTCTTGGGAAGTTTTTTAAGCGTCGAATGATTGTAGTAAACCATTTCACAGTCTACAATCCAAGTAAATACATCCAAACACTTATTAGCAGACCTGAGCGAACTTAAGGTTCAAGGCTTGATAGGACAGCCAAAGATGAAAATAATTGATATGTCTGTTTCTTTTGTAAAACCCACAAATTACCTTTAAATGTGATTTTAAAAAGTATTTTGACGTATTTTCTCAAAAAAAACGACTACGTGATTCACAGCAGCAGCGTATGAATCGTCCATTTAAATATTAGAACGCACACATTTTTTTTGATGACCTTCATTTGTGCCCAACTCTATGTCACGCGCGTGTTGTTGTTACTACTTAACACTTGGGCGACACGCTACCCCATTTTCCCTCTCACATGACCATTCATTTCCCAGACACCCCAGCCGCGGACTAACAGTGTAATCTATGTGTCAGGCAGGAAGGGGCACTCAGTTTAAAGCTGATAGAGTTTGCCCCAAACAAGGACAGCCTATCATAGAAAGATTAATGAACTAATTTCATGCATGGCTCCTTGCCTCTGTCCTTCTGCGCTTCCATGTTCAACTGTGTGTTCAGCACCATGATTTACGCTGTGTTCCTTGCTACAAGCTTAACCCCAAGCTTAACAATAATATTTCCCCTCAGTGGGAAATACATAGTAAAATGTGGAGAACCAGATATTTAACCCTTCACTCAACGAGCCAAAGATAGCATGAGCTCATTGCTGAGAACTGCTTTGAATAAGCATTGTAGATTTTTTTTTCTTTTGGACTGCTGGTAAAAAAAATTATTGTGTAGAATTTCAGAGGCTGGAAAACATATTTCATGGTTTAGAGAGAAGATGTGGATGGATTCAGGATTTATGTAGGGAAGAAGGGGATCTGCAACACCGCCAGCATTAGGAGGCATGCCAAAATACACACATACATGCACGCACACACACACAAACATTTGAGATTTTAAGCTGCTCTGGTGGGATAGTTTCACTTCACACTTTGGCTCCAAAATAATAATACTTTTTTTAAAAACAGCGATCACTGATCTTAGCCTGTACTGCATTTTCAGGCAGCGTCACGGTCATATTAAACATTATGGACAGTCGTGTCTAGACGCTCTCTTTCCTTCAGTGCGGTGGACTGACTGAAACCTGTGTGTGTGCTTCTCCGAGGCGTCCATTGTGGGACCGTCTGGGCCTCTAAGAACAGCAGCGCAGAGAAGGCAGGTGACCTTCACGTCTGTCTGATGAGTCTTGCTTGTCTGCTCGGTTTGTACCATTTTTCTGCGCGGCGGAGCAAACACTACCCTATTAGATATTAGGTGCAATGCCTTTGTGCGTGCTTGAGTGAGTGAGTGTGTGTGTGTGTGTGTGTGTGTGTGTGTGTGTGTTGCCACAAAAGCGGGCCGGGTTGAGGAGAGTCAGGCTGCATTTAGAGAACTCTGTCTCTTCATAATAAAAAGGGGGAACCAAATTATGAAACTATGAAGCTATTTTTGTCTGCGCGAATTGGTGGTTCGTGCCATTATTTCATTTCGACAGATTTGAAAGGACCCATTAGAAATTTCCATTAAACCTAACAAAAAACATCTCCCCAGCGTTACTGTGTGCTAAGTGTGGAATGAACTACTTTTTACATATGCCACAATGTACTATTCCATAGGGAATCCCCCTATCTGGCTGCGATGATGTATTAACTGTTACCACGCCGCTCTCTCCAGTTCCCTCAGATGGTTGAAAATATACATTCCAATTGACTGTAGGTGCATGCTGATTGTTAGCAAAACTTAACATGAGCCCTGTGAATCTTTTATAAACCGCAATAGCCTCAGAATAAAGACTAACATAATGTTGTATCGCTCCATCTCGCACTATGTTAACAGTCCTGGCTGATTAAAAATGCATAAGGAATGTCTGGGACCCGTAAGAGGAGGGTTTATTTTTTCATGCCTCATCTGGAACAGGAAGGAAGCAGAGGATCAATAGATCGGATCTGGACCCAGGGGTAGAGGCTATCTCCTCATCCTCCCTCCACTGGCTACCCGTTAGCAGTTAAATGAGAGGTTTCATGTTGTCGGTGCCTGATGACTTCATGGCTTTATATAAACACTTATGCAAAGAGGTAACAGAGGGAAAATACATTCCTAACCTCAACACCAAATTTGAAAGAAGGGGGCAGCCCCTTGGCAGCAAGAAGTTCAGAGGAATCTGGTGAGCATTGGCCTCCTGTTAGTTTCCGACATTCTTAAAATGACTTTGCACTGTTCTCACCTAATATGTACAGCTCAAAAGCATGTAGGGCTGAAGTGGTGTAAAATCAGCACCAACTCTGACAGACAGAGCCAGCAGTTCTAACACAGGCCCAGGCCTCATTTCATGCCTTGTTTGAGAGGATATTATTGGAGCTATTGCAAGTGCAACAACATACATGCTTTTCTGCCTTGAAGAGAAATTATTGTCCAACAATAGCACTAGTAGTCACCGTTATTTATTGTATCACGCACATGGAAGTATCCAGCCCACACAGACAACATTTTTTAGTAAAGTACATAAATTCTTATGTAAAAGGTAACGCTGAAAATAAAGAACTTTTCATCCTCTTTAAGCTCGTCAAAGACAGTCTGCTGTGAAAAAGCTTCCTTTTCTGAAATATAACTTAAGTTTTTTAGCAATACATTGAGCTAGTAAGTGAATCTTTAGCTTTTTTGTCTAATAATATAGTCAGTTTCAGTCAACTCAATTTTATTTATATTTTTTTAGTCCACAAGATCACAAATTTGCCTCAACAGCCTTTCAAATCAAATCTGTACAGCCTGTGACACCCTCCATTCGGAAAAGGAAAAGCTCCCAAATATCCCTTTAATTGGTAGAAAAAGACATGACGTGAAATAGACGCTGTGTGAATATGAGTAACGTTTTCCCTTAGCTCTGCCTTTCCCCAAATTCTATAATGGAATTCGGGGATAAGGAACTTAATCCCAGGTCAGTGCCTCTTCCTCAGCCTCTCCAACCTCTCACTTAAATCCACCGTAACCCGGCACCGTCCTTTGGCAAACTAACCGGGACTATTGATTGGGTCATGTATTACCCATGATCCTCCATATGCTGAGTGTAACACCTCGCTCTGTCCATTAACAGCCTCCTGAAGTTTCATTCATTCATTTACTTCTGGCAGCCGACCAATTGTGGGCATTGTTTGCAAGATGTATGGGGCATCTGTTGACATGCTCGTTAGTTACCATTTTGCCTGAGAGAAATAAGCCACTGTAGTATATCACTTGGCATTCCAACACATAAATGGTTGTGTCTGTAACATAATCTATCAAACTCAGATGAACCGGCACGCTCCATCACAGCTGATGAATCTCTCGCCAAATGATCAGGCGATGATGGAAGAAGGCAACGCTCAGTACATCTGTCAGACCTTTTAGTGGTGATAATTTCCTTGATTCTGCAGTTTGCTGATGTATGTTTACTTTCATGTGAGGATATTGTTTGTCCCTCCAGTTTTGTTTTTACTTTAATTGAAAGATTACATGATCAATGAGGAGAAATTTTGAAGTGGGACTGCAAACTACATAGTTTATTTGATATTTTTAAAGATGTTCTGTTATCAGCCAAGAGCAGTTATTCTTATCAATTCCTCAATAGAGAAGGGTAAAAACAGTGACTGAGAAATACTACTGTTTGATTAGTTTCTGACTGATTACCAGGTTTTGTCACTTCATTTTGCTCAGTTGCTCCCTAGTTTGCACTATTTTTACTGTAAATTCAGTACCAAGACTGACTGCAGCTCTCATCCTGTTTGTGTTTATCCAGGTTGCTAACCAGAATGCCCTCTGAGGACCGACACATATCCTCGAGCTGTGGTTCTTACGTCAAAACTGAACCTTCCAGTCCTTCCTCCTCGCTAGTAGACACCGGCAGCCACCACAGTCCCAGCGGCAACTCTGACGCCAGCGGCGGCTACGTTCACGGCAGCAGCAGACACTCGCACGCCCTGGACTCCCCGCCAATGTTCAACCCAGCCATGCTCGGAGGTGGCGCAGCCTGCCTACGCCGCTACGAGGAGTGCTCCGGGGGTGTGGTGGACGACTCGCCAATCAAGTGCGAGTACATGCTTAATGCCATTCCCAAGAGGGTGTGCCTGGTGTGTGGCGACATTGCCTCAGGGTACCACTACGGGGTGGCCTCCTGTGAGGCCTGCAAAGCCTTTTTCAAAAGGACGATACAAGGTATTCCCCACTTCTTCTTACAACTTTCACTTGAGCTGGTCTCTAATGTCTGTTTGCTCTCAGTTAATCCAGAAAATAATGATGTTTTCTGAAATTTCCCAGGTGGTTGAGTAGTACACAAAGAAAGTGGTTACCCCTATTAATGCAGGTGTACTGTAACTTTGGTCACAGTGCAAAAATACTATTTTTTCATTATCCTAAATGCTTTATATTAGCTTTACCATGACATTTGTGATTGCCAGTAAAGCATGTTGACCTGATGAGGAATCAATTGTCATGTGTCCCACATGTTCCCCAGTGCTGGTATCCAACCCTCTGCTCTGCTGGGACTAATACGAGTTAGTGATTACGTGAGTCTACAGCAGGCATTAGGCCCAGACTGTAAATCTGCTCAGGGTAGGTGATTTTTTGATGTGTTTGCATGTGATTTCGACGTCTGGCATCGACTCTGCCATGTGTGGGAGCTGTTCCAGAATAATCACTTGGACAGAGATAATGTGATGCAAACTGAGATGCAGAATTTAGAATTTTATCTGCAGGATTTGTGTCTGTAGACATTGAGTTTGACAGCAGGTCAGTGAGGTCCTGGCCACATTGAGGCATGTACATTTAAACTCTTCTGAATTACTGAAACAAAACAAAACAGTTAAATTCCTATCTTCTTCATTCTTATTTATTTATTTATTTTGAATAATGGTGCATTACTGCCAACATAAGGTAAGGAATGTGGCTGATTTAATAAAGATCTCTGGCTACATTACTTGAAAATGTAGCCAGAGACACTCTCTGTAATCACTTTTGTGCTTCACTGTAGCCCGACACACTTCACAGGTGTTATATATATTCCTGTTTCCACTGTTAGACACAACTATATACAATAGTGGCATAATTTTCACAGACAGTGTTCGCTGTTTACCAAGTCTAGCAGTATTCTCAGCTGCTGCACAGATATTATTGATAAATTCAGTAGTTTGTGCTTTCGCCAAAACAGAATGTCAATGATAACACCTCCAGGTCGCCTGTATTGACTTAAAAAATAAGCTATCGCAAAGAAAAGTGGACACAAGAAGAATGTGTCATCTTGTAACGTTGCTCTTAAGTGGATTATGGTTGACAAGTGGACAGCATACAATAAGGACAAACATTTTTCAAAAGTTTAAGCATTTTTGCAAAGGTTTTTGCTCATGGAAAATGCCACATGGCAGGAAAATTAATTTTCCAGCACAAGTTAATGTTTAATTTGGTAATTTAAAAGCTGCATGTGTTTCAATATGACCAGTAACACAGTGAAGGACTGTAAATAGTGTGACTTTGTGTTGTCTTGCACAGATCCACACTCTTCTTCTTCTTCTTCTTCTTCTTCTTCTTCTTCTTCTTCTTCTCTTGCTCTCCTTCGTGGATGACAGGCCCATAATGAACCTAATCTGTCCATCATTTGTCCTGAGCTGCGGGAGTTTCAGTCAATAACAATCAGTGTTGGGTGACTGTAATTAAGAACCAGGCATTTCATTGGGAGAGAGACGAGGAAGGAGGGTGGGAGGTGTGGATCTGTTCTTTGCCCCCGGGCCCCTCCAGCCCACACCCAAGGGGAAGGAGATGGGGGGCCAATTAGAAGCTCAGGCACGTGTTATCGGGGCAGTAACAGAGGAAGGGGAAAGAGAGGGAGAGAGAGACGCTGAGGAGTCCTCCAAATAAAAGGCAGAGGGACAAGGGACAGGGGACGTGGTCACTAACTGAAAGGAGAAGCCGCTTTAATGGCATGGTAATCAGAAAGGGGGGTCCCGGCCTTGGTAAAGGAGGAGGACAAGGAGAGGTCCAGCTTGAGTGGAGATGAGCGCGTGGATAATAGCGTGGCATAACAATATATCAAAATTTAGAGGGAAAATAAGAGAGGTTAAGGAACGATATTAGAGTGGTTGAAATGTCCTCTGAGAAATAAAGGTGGACACAAGACCTGATTAACTAAGAGGGTATGCCGACAGTGAGCTTTTAGAGGTAGGCAATTTAAGATTATTGTGGACCCCTAATGCACCCTGCACCTCACACACATACTCATGAACACACACACACAGGTTATTTTTGAGTATTAAATGTATAAAATGTTTCCTTTAATAATCCAAAAAATATTAAATGAATGTGACCTTTTTTATTGTTTTTTCAATTGTTGCATAATATGTTTAGGAATAAAAAACAACACGATCAGGAAAAGTCAGCATGCTTACTAAAAAAACCTGTTCACTCTATTCCCTCAGAGGTTTACTCTATAATGAGCAGTGGAGATTTCAGGCACTTCATCATCATTTTTGCATCATCACTGACAGGTGTACAATGCGATGCATTGCACTGTGGGATTGTTGGAGGAAAGTAGCCAGATTTGTTTCCTGTTCCATGGTGGAACATTTTGAGGGCACTATATAGTGGATAAATTTCACACAATTTAGACACTAACATGATGGGCATTAGATAAAGTGCAGATAAAAGGGTGATATAGGACTCAGCCTTAATGGTGATGTGCACCACTTCTCCACAATGAGCTCACAGCTGCAAACAGCAGATGTTGGTGACAAAAATAAAAACAAAAAAGTTATATCTTTAGAAAAACATTTAGTTTTTCTTTCTGAAGTTACAGATTAATTGATGTCCAGCAGCACAAATATTAAATCATTTTCTGCTAGTACAAAATAGTACATCAGCTGTGCCCAAATTCCACTTTACATACTAATTATATACAATATGTACTATATACTGTAGTAATTGTCATAGTGCTGTTTTTGCATTATACAGTGACAAAGTACTTTACCGTTTGTTGCTGACTGGAAATGATGCAATACATGTGCTATCAGTCTGGGACTGGGACTATGAAACTGCCAATAAAACAAAAAAAAATTTTTGTTGTTGTTTTTTTTTTTTTAAAGATACACATTTTTCTTTCTTATGTGGCTTTCTATTGTGCTTTGCATTGTGGGACATTAGTGTATATCAAAAATCAAGCATTGTTTTAGAATGCATACTTTTGTGTACTGAACGCAGTCCATTATCAAAACCTGTTTAGTGTCCAGAGGTAGGAAGAAATTAGGACAAAGTCATTCAATCATATTTTAATTACATAAACAGTATAATATGACAATCAGTATTTAGTACAGGGTGTGTAGAATTAGTTGGTAACATAGACTTGGTACACGGCATGTGTCTCTACACATGAGCACTGCACTTTACTGGATTTTCTCTCTGCTAACACATTTCAGTTTTCCTACCTTGAAACCAGCAGCAGCCTCTGCGAACATCCTGGCATGGTGCCCCTGGCCCCTCACTGTGCATGTGACCCTGCTGGCACCATCAATGCCAGGGATCCTGACAAATGTTGGCACCTTCTCCTTGACCAACAGGGGATTGTATGTGTGTGTGTTGTGGGAAGGAGGGGGCAGCTCTGGCAGATCTACCACAGACAACACCTGGTTTGCTGTTTTTAGGTACCATTAATACATCTCTAGACTTATGGGACATTGTTTAAGCATTCAATCAAGGGATTTGGATACTTGGGAAAGAGGATTTGTCATTGGATTCTTGGGGTCACATCAACTTTTGAAGTGGCTGAGTAATGATCCTGTAAAAAACTGTTAACCGGAACCTGGTGAGAAAAACAGGCAGCGGTTATATGGCAGCAGATTCAATAAGTCTGCATTTCAGGCTCTTTTTTTTTTTGGACCCAAGTGATTAAATTGCATAGGAAATACTTCCATAGTGAGCCAACAACCGCCGAGACGGACGTGAATAATACATCGAGCTTTGCTACATGATATGGGAGTCTGAGATTGGCGCATCTAACAGCAGCTCTTGGTCTTTACTGGAGAACATTATGCAGAGCGCTCGGCTGTGCGTCCATCTCTTAGCCCTTGTGTTGTTGTCCTTTAGGTGAAGAAGGATTGGCTGGAAGGGGTCGTGGTGAGCGTTGCAGAGAGGACACTCTGCATTAATGAAGCTAATTTATCTGTGAATCAGAATGGGGGTGGGACTCCGGGGCGGGGAGGTGCTTTTTACATGTCCCATCAAAATGCCACTAAACCCTCCTCTCCTTCAGGAGTGTCAGACAGGGTCACCTTGGGACAGGTGTGTGTGTGTGTATGCACAAGAATGTGTTGTATATTTCACCGTCTTTCTGCGTCTCTTGTTTACCATGTCTGATTTTGTCTCCTCCTTTTCTATACTATAAATCTAAAATGAATTTCTCCTAACTGCTCATGTGCGTCTTTTGTGCTCAGAGAATTAATGACAATGTGTTTTTCTAATCTTCTACAGGGAACATTGAGTACAGCTGTCCAGCCACCAATGAATGTGAGATCACCAAAAGGAGACGCAAGTCGTGCCAGGCCTGCCGCTTCATGAAATGTCTTAAAGTTGGCATGTTGAAAGAAGGTGAGTGCAGGTTATTTTTATTTTTTTATGTGTTTTCTTATTACTTAGTTCAACTTCAATATCATTTAAGAGAGATAGTGCTGAAGACATTTTATCATCACGTGATGTGATCTGCTACTATTTTGACAACCATTTAAATTTTTAGGTCAAATATCAGGCCAAAAATTATCTGGTGCCAACTTCTCAAAAGTAAAGTTCTGTTACTTTTCTCTGCGTTATATCACGTCATTCACGCCGGAAAAGCTATTTTTCACTATTTTGTGACGTTTTATAGACAAAGGCATTTAAATAATTGTTAGTTGCAGCTGTGATGAGATTTTAAACAGGGCTTATAGGTCTCAAGAAGTCAAGAAAATGATGATAAAAGTAGAAATCAAAAGGGAAAAAAATGGTTAGTGATTAAGTATTTTTTTAGTATTTTTTTAAAACAGTGACCACTGATCTTAGTGTGTACAGCATTTTCAGGCAACGTGTCGGGGAAATTTTCCTCCCATTCTTCTGATGTCTATGTTTTATTATAATTTAAAGAATAAATCTGCCCTGTATGGGACTAAGCTTAAAGCAATAGTGTTTTTTTTATCACAATGAGTTGATAAATACAAGGTTTTAATCTAAACACTACCAAGTAAAGGCATACTTTTTAGGGTTATAGTTTGTGTTGGAATGAAGAATAAAGGGTCTATCTCAATCTTGATCTTGAATAGTCTTACTGGGGGCTAGAAGATTGGTCAATGAACAGATATTAAAGCTGGTTGTGGCCTCGGGGAGACACCAGTGACATCACCCACAAGCTTCACTCACCTCTCCTCACACCTGCAGAGCCTCTCAGCGTTTAACTTTAACAGACAGTGGATAAAACTGCTGAATTTGATGTTCCTTCCAAGACTGGCTGAGAAGTGTAACACTACTCTTGAAAAGCACAGGCTGTTCCCCCAAGACTTCCCTCTCCCCTGGGCACTGGGTGTCTCTCTCCGTCACCCTCTCTCTGTTTCTCCCTCTCTGTCTCTCTGTCTGTCTCCCTTCCCCTCTATTGCCTGGCATATTGATCCACTAAATGCTTTCCGAACATCCCACCTCACTTCCTGCATGTGTTGTTTCTCCTCCGTTGAGAGACCTTTGGGATTTACGGAAGGAAAACCTAGCTGAAAGATTTTTTTTCTGTTTCTTTTGTTTCCAAGGAAATAGGTTGGGTTTTTTTGATTGTTTGTTTTGCATCGTGTGTTTAGCTAGAAGAGCTATTCTACACTGATGCAAAGAGTTTAGCTCTAAGTTGTGCTTTTACAGAGAGTATTATAATTCCTAATGCTGAATTGGGACATCACTGTACATACATTAGTCGTTAGACGTTTATGCAACCAGACCTTAAAAATATCTTCCATTATGAAAATATGACCCTTTCTTTATTAAATTTCTGTCTGTGACACAAAATACATCAAATGTAGCTGTTAACAGTAATGTGATTGGGGCAATATAACTCTTAAAATTCATATTTTTCTTTATTGATCTCAGGAAGGGCAATTTGTTTGCAGCTTACCCAGTCCATACCCACGACAAACTCACAGACAGGGTTGTTATATTTCAGAGGTACAGATCAACATACATAGGGCCAAACAGGTAACGACGATCAGCAATAAATAAAATAAAAAAACATTTGTTATAGTTCATATATATATATATATATATATATATATAGAGAGAGAGAGAGAGAGAGAGAGAGAGAGAGAGAGACAACTCCAGTGCAAGTAAGTATCATGTGTAATTTATTTGTTGAATTCCATGCCATGTAATTCACTGGCACACATTTTTTCCCCCCTCCAATATTAGTTACTTCCGAGGGAGATACATATGGCAAAAATGCTGCGGGAGATAAAAGGGACAGGTGAAAGCTGGTGAAAACTACAGGAAGTTGGTCAGTATAGTTTGGCTGTTAATTTTGCCCACTTGTAAGCAGTTGGAGCTACAGCAGTGGCTGTGAAACAAAGTGCATCGACGCAGATGAAAGCCTTAGCACCCCTCCCACTGCAGTCGTTAACATCATGAATTCTTACTACTTTGTGGAGTGATAATTCAGACACACCTGAACACATAGGCATGATGCACATATTTTTTAATTCAGTGTGACTTAAGCTCTTCAAGGATATCATTATCCCAGATGTCCATTGCGAATAAAAATCCATAAATAAATATGCTTAGAAATCAGAGAAAAATAGACGCTCCTTCTAACTCGAGAACTTGCCAGAGAATCTTTGAATTTGGTGCCAAAATGTGAACATTGTGATTTTGTGTGATGGGGGTCAAATTTTAAACCCCTCGTTTAGATCCACCTTACCAACACTCAGTTTGAACTTTAGTTGAATAGCTTTACACTAGTGTGTTTTAATACATATTCAATAACACATTATTTTACTTCTGGTGGCGTTAGCATCCCTTCACAAAGTTAGGACCAGCATGAGATTCCCAGTTTGGAGACAAATTACACCAGGTTATGTTTAGCCCACCACCATCGGTGTAGGATATACATCAGTGGTCAGTAATAGGCGGCCCGCAGGCCAAAGCTGGCCCGCCAGCAATAATATCTGGCACGTGGCACAGTAAATGTTGGACTATAAATGGTCAATTGACGATAGTCATCTAATGACATGAAAAAACTTTGGCCCGATGCCAGACTTATTTGCCGACCCCTGATATACATCCTAATATTAAAAGGAGCATTTAAAGAATTTGTTTTTAAGCTCCACTTATAGACACAACAGTCCTAAAATGAAACCATGGCCACAGTTCTTTTGTGTTCTGCCAACACCAAAAGACATCTCATAATAGAAGCCAGCCGCAGTTAACTGCAATCTATGCTAGTAACACAAGATTGTATATCAGGCTCTTGGTTCACTTCCACTAATACCGCTTCACTATGTTCTGACGTAGCTGTGTTTGTTCATCTCAGAATGAAGGGTCATCCATTGTATTGCCATTACACCACTATTCATACATGCGCCCACTCTTGATGTCTTCATCCTGGCCCAAATATCTCACACCGAGGTCTCTCTTTGACTCTCTGCCAGAAAAAACAACGTTGCTGAAGAAATAAAGCCGAAACTATTAGCGCATGCTTAGAGGAAAAACGGAGAGGTATTGTCTTTGGTGGGCCGAGCTAAGCCGTTGATGTGAACAGTCACTGTGTGTGTGAGGGGGAATTTGGTGGTGTAGCCACCACAGCCTGCCGCTCCTGAGACACAGCATCACAGCCCAGTAGGTGATTCTCTGAAAGTGATGGCATTCAAATAAAAGGAAAAAGGACATTTAATCATGGCACATTGCTGTGGCGTGGCCTCTTATAGACTTGGGGGGGCTTTGATCATGGAATCAGTGGGGGACAGCATCTTGCCCTACTTCATGTAATGAGATCACCGTATAACAAGTGGCCAAAGGCTGGTCATGGAAAAGGAATAATCACATAGTGTTATATCATTATAGGTGTCATGTACGAAGCAATCTAGTCTAGTCTTAAAGGACCTACCTAGCATTTTTATATTAAAATCTTCTACTATTAACTTCTGTTACCATCCAAATATTGACCAAATTATTAACATTTAATAGTGAATTCCTCATGAATTCTCTTTAGCATTGCTCACATTACAAACTTCCTTCGCTCACAACATACCAAAGTTATGTTTTTATTTCTTACAGTGCGGCAGTATCATAAGAAATGCCTCGTGCTTCAGAAGATATTGAGAGAACTTATGCGATCAGTCGTTCTAAAAGTATCTTAATATTTCCACCAGGACCCTCTAAGCTCCGCTCTAAGCATGCCATCCTGAATTATAAACTGCCAGCTGCCACAGTTATAGACCATGCACCATTGGTGCAAACCCCTCCTCCTTTCTAACACCTGCCGCTAATCAGCTGACTTCACTTCTCAAGCCTTGTTTGGTGGCTTCAGGTGTGTTTGGAGGTTTAGGTCCAAATAACTCCCCTTCTTAGAAGTAGCAGCTTAGCACACTTTAGCAAGGAGCAGAGTAAGCAAAATGTTTCAATACATTAAATAAAGTGTGTGTAATTTATCCCTAAGCAACGCAAGAGATTTGACCATTATACATAAGTATGCTCAACAGTCACAGTCTGTGTGATTTCATATCTTGTATATCAGAGAAAAATCAAAGACTCCTGGAAAAAATATTGTAGAAGACAGGTTTCTTTCCAAATCCGGCTTCACTGCTGTGCCACAGCTGTGCCACAGCAGAGCGCCTGCATGAGCTGGGTGGTAGGTAGAGGCAGACAGCTGTTTGAGGAAACCAGCCCCGCTCAGTGACCCCTTAAATGTCCAGTGGAGGCTGATAAAAGGTCACAGGTCCAATGGAAAAACCCTCACGCAATTACAACTCGCGGAAGGTATGGTGTCAGCCGCTACTGCCAGGAGTCAGTGCCCGCGGCTAATAGCAGCGCTAATTACTCCATAGCATTACTGTATGGTGTTAAATGATGCAAGAATTTTCTGGACCGAATAAGCATTTTTTGACTTTGTGATTTGAGTCACTCTTGTTATCTTCTGCTGAAGATGCAAGATTTATTTTTAGCTTTTTGTAGTTTTATTGCTGCAACAAAATCTGCGTATCGAGTGATCACATCATCATGTTAGCAAATTAGCATGTTGAAAAAGTATGTCCTATTGAAATTGCACACAGCCCAGTGAAATTCTGTCATGAATGAACATTTTGAACAATTTCAATAAAAGACAAATGCCTTTTTGCTCTTTGGAAGCCAATGTTTGCTGGTTTTAGTGTTAGCTCAGTGTTTCTGTGGTGTATTCTTTGCTTGTGGGGATTTTCTGACAGCAATGTAATGTGCTGGATGAACACAAGCTGCCAGACTATTTTGGCAACCTACACCGCTGTCTCGCCCTCGCCTGACCACAGATAGGGATCAGCAGTCTTTCCTGAGCGAACGTGGCTACCGGGGTAACGTTACAGCCTTATTTTCCTCCAGCCACATACACAAAAGATTAGTAAAGCCATATCCAATATCACAGACTGTCAGGTCCCTTTCCAATCAATAGGCTTAGATCAGAAACCAATCTATACACTAAGATTACATCATCAAAATAAAGATATAGCAAACGCCTATTACTGTATGGGTGCCTTTAAAGTCTTAACGAATACATTTAGACAGCACGTGTCTACAAAACCAGATTCAGTTTTGTCTGTTTTGCTCTGTATCTGTGTATTCCAGGAAATTCAGCTGTAAAGCCTGAATGCCCTCTGACCCCTTTGCCACTTGATTTGTTTCTTGTACCACAAACATGTTTATCTAACAGCACTTGTATGGGGCCTTGTTTGCTTTTTAGGGTGTCAGAGTAGCTGGCAGACCGCAGCTGAAAGTCAGCGCCCACCCAGCGGCTCTGCGCTGGCCTGTCCTCACTGTCTGGCAGGTGATAGATCAGACACGGAGGCTAACACGTGTTCCTCTGAAGAAGGGGATTTAGCGAAGTGCTGACCTCTTTACAACCCTGTGATACACACACTCGACCCACAACACACACATTCATGTCACACATGCCAAATGTATATCAATGTATATCAACCCTGACAAGTGACATGGGGTAGGACCTTGAGGTACATGTCTCCCGCTGGCACTCTTCTCCCTCTGTGTCTTTGCCTCTTTCACCCACTCTAGCACACAACAATTTGTGCGAACGCCACAAACCGAACGGCTGCTGCGCCAAATACACCAGGGATCCTGAATCGACCCGGCCATCTCCAGCCATGCAGATGTTTTTGATTACAGGCACATTTGTGGTCAGCGTGGCTCAGTAATACACAGTAATACCCCTTATGGACACGCCGGCTCAGATTTATGAAAAGTGTAAAACATGATAAAGAGAGCAGTGCCAATGTTCGCAGTTATGGGAGAATAACTCCAGCTTTGTCTTGTCAGCTCATCGGGGGTTAGAGCAGGTGGGACGCCATCGTGATACACCCCCCTCTCTTCCCCTTGTCCGCTACACATTTTCCTCTACCCTCCCTCTCTCTGTGCAGCCCACCCAGACTCTGTACAATCAAACAAAAGCTGCCCGATGCCTTTAGCTCTTTGCAGGCTTGTAGACTCGGCCCTCAGAAGTAGCTCTGGAAGTCAAGGTCCCCGTATAAAGGGTGAGCGACTGTGTAGGAGGGGGGTGCACACTGCATCCCTCTGATTTTTCCCAGCTAAAATAGGGAGCTCCTAATCTCCCTTTGGCAGCATTAGCCATCCAGCCAATTCTGACACATTCTCTAGAAAGAAGCGCCTCTGACAGGTGAGGGGCCGAAAATAGTTGCGTGAGATACACACATACACACACACACACACACACACACACACACACACACACACACACACACACTCATGCACATGTTCATAGAGCAACACAGAAGATTGACACACACTGTATGACCCACATGCACATTTGTGTGATGAAATCTGTTCTCTTTAGAGCTTCTACTGCTCTGATTTTTTATGGTTAAATTTATACAGTGTGCATGCCCGTAGCCATTGAGAACACTAAAGGTATGTTGTCTGTACTGGGAATCTGAGGGATTTAACAACAGCAAGGAGTTACATGCTATGATTTAAACAAAAACTTAGTAGGCGTTTTATTGGATGATTCTAGTATCTTTTGATTTTTACTCCTTTTAGGCAGGCAAAAATAAAAATAAATAAAAGATGAATTATTTACATTTAATTATTTATTTACCCACCAGAATTTAGTTCCTGGCAGCAAGTAGAAGGTGCATTTAGACCATGCTGGGCCTTGTTGTTATGAAATTTACAGAAAATGTAAGTACATAAATAAATGAAATAAAATATGACACATCCAAGTAATTATTTTAGTGTATTTTAGTGACTATCTTTGGTGTTCGTGTTGGTGGGACTTCATTAAACCTAAAACCCTGGCTGCGAACTGGCTGTATGATTTTTAAATCGTTTTTTTTTTATGTGGACATAAAAGGAGGATTGGTGAAGTGAACAGGGAACCACATAAAGAATAAATAATAAACGCATAAAAGAATAGAATAAATCCACATGACACATACACACAGCCGCCGCCACATAAAGGAAAACACAGCCGCTTCAATCAGGAATGTGGTTTAAGGTTCGCACGAGTCAATAAAGATATTAAATGTGAAAGGGAAGCCGGGGTCAGGTGGCCGTAAAGATTGCTCCTATGCAAACATGCCTCATCGTTTTTCCACACACATGTTCGTACGTACGCACAAACACATGAATACACACAGAGCAAAGATGGACTGTCAGCCATTATCTTTGTGTCTCAGGCCGTTTCTGTCATAGTCTGCACACAAGTTATGAGCATACTTTACTGTATGATCTTACCGAGCTCATAACATTCAGCGCACACATTTTTAACACCTCCCATTCCGCGTGCTCTTTTACCCCATAACCTCACCCCCTGCATCCATATTTTGGCTGCCACACTTTATGTAGAGCCAGCAACCATAAAATGGATCTAGATGCTTTTAAGATGATCTGTGCACCCCATGTCACAGGCTCTCCTCTGGAGCAGATTGTCTTCAAGCATGGCGGCTGCTGTGGTTTTGGGCCTGAGGTGTGGAATGTGGTGCTGACGATGACACCACAGCCCCCCCAACCGCCCACCCCCTCCCCGTCCCTCTACAAGGGGCCTCATCCAGCTGTCTTGTTGTGGTCAGATTCTCAGTACTGTGCCATATCACATGGGGAGGAGATAATCCCGCACTGGTCGGATCAGGCGCTGGCTGGGACAGGCAGGGCTGTCAGGGAGGAGATGTACACCCGATGCTGAAAGGGAGAGGAAAGAGAGACAGGCAGAAGGAAAAATGAGAGAAAGAAAAACAGAGATCTTGCAGAAAACTGATACATTCGGCCAAAAACAGCAGCTTGTTCTGTCTTGTTCCCCGGCCCTCCTGTTGTTCATCATTATCTAACCCCTTTTTTCCCCTCAGTCATTCTCTCTGCCCTCCTGCTTTGAGTCTCTGCCGTTTGCAGCGCTGCTAAGCTGTAAACTGAAACTGGTTAGCGCTGAGCTCTTAATTCTTGTCAGCGTCTATTAATTATGGGCCAGTTGGATGTTCCAGTTCAAACAGCCCCCGCGGATCTTGGAATTCTAACTCCGGCTGTTTGGTCACTTGTCGCTTGTTGCAGCCACATGACCCTGCAGCCTGCAGCAGGGAAAACTGTGTGTGTGTGTGTGTGTGTGTGTGTGTGTGTGTGCGTGCGTGCATGCATGTGCATATGGTAGTAGATGTCAGGGACAAAAGCAGCAACAATTCGCTGTCACTTAGTTGGACAAGTACTTCGGTGGATTTAGGGAATACACCTGCTTAATATATTTTTGCATTACACAAGCTTTTTGTTTTGAAAACCTTTATTAGGCCTATTTGTGTCATTAAATATAGAGAAGCTTTCGAATTGATTTAATATCTGGAGTACATGTGGACACACGCTCCTGAACTACAATTTATAATTTCAAATGTACCTTAACCAAGAGTAATGGTAAGAACAACTACTGAAGCTCCATCTATCGCAAACCCAGTTCCTAGCTGCCTAACTGACTAATTAAAACCGCATCCACATGTGTTCAAAGAACAAGAAGTCTATTTGCAAGCCTTATTGATTACTTTAAGGCGTACAAATGGAAAGCTGTGTTAGGAGAGGGGCTCTCGATTTAGCTTCAATCTGCCAGGCATAAAATGATCTCACTGTGTTTGCTGGGAAGAATGAGCTCCCTCTGGGCACGGTGGGTAATTAGGTTAGTGGATAGTCGGTGTCAGGAAATTGAAAGACCATCCTAATCGGATTCTTTTGTTTCCAGGGGAATCAAAGGAATGTATATGAGTCACTGGGAAATCTCACACGACTCAATTCCACTTGACCATGTAAAATCTGTTTGCTCTTGCTCAATGCTCAAACAGCTTTTAATACAAGAGTGTAAATCCAGCACATAAGGTGCATCTGATGTGGTCTGTGTCCTCTGAGATGGCTTTCAGGATAATCCCAGATATGTCCGTTTGTATACTAACTAGATACTTACACTCCTCCATCTGTAACAGGGAGGTATTGAACAGTCCCTCTTTCAGTTAAAAGGTCACAAAATAAAGGAAATAAACTCCCATTTATATGCATATACAATTACTAACACAGGAATAAATTACTACGGCATTTGAAAGACTTGGTATCCCAGTTATGAATACACTATAACCACAAAAAAAACCTTGATACAGAAGAAATTCTCCTCAGTTTTGGTTGGATACAGTGTGTCATAACAAATTTAAAAATAATAAAAAAACACTGAAATTCTTGAGAGAGATTTATGACTCAGCAAAATATATGCAAATAGACTATTATCATTAGAAGTAGTGGTAGCTGTAATAGCATAAAATTCGCCATGTGGCATTTAACTAAATCGAATCATGTCCGATTTAGTTAATAGAGAAAAAATGAACCAGCAAACAGAACATAATAAATAATAATAAATGCTGCAACTGAATGGAGCTCTTTGATCAGATTAGTTCTGTTTTATTCAATTCAAAATCAGTTTAATGCACTCCTAAAAATGCCTTTTGGTTTAGCTGCCATTTATACATGTGTGATATCTTTTGCAGGTGTGCGTCTGGACCGGGTGAGAGGGGGGAGACAGAAGTACAAACGGAGGTTGGACGCAGAGAACAGCGCCTATCTCGGCCTCACCATCCCCCCTCCAGCCAAAAAGCCATGTGAGTCACACAGTTTGATTTTAGTTTTCTCTACCTGACTCAGCTGACTGTCGCAAGCTCTGATGGTACATTAGAATTAGAGAAAGGCTTAATTTTTCATAACAAAGCATCAGTTTCACAACTTGGGACATGAATTCATTTTACAAAACATCTCATCGAGGAATATGTGCACAATCGTGACAGGAATATCTGTGTTCAGTTATGCTGTAGTCATATTCATCAGCAGGCCAACCTGACAGCTTCTTTAAACTTGGCGCCATATATTGTGAGCACTTTGCAAATATATTTTTTTATAAATTTCTTGTTGTTGTTTTTAAAATTCTGCATATGTTGTCGCCTAAAATTGTCTCACACATTTCTCTCTCCATTTCTGCATCCTTCCTTCCCTCCTTTCAGTGACGAAGATCGTTTCCCATCTGTTGGTGGTGGAGCCAGAGAAGATCTATGCCATGCCTGACCCCACCATGCCCGATGGAGACATCAAGGCCCTGACCACACTGTGTGACTTGGCCGACCGCGAACTGGTTGTCATCATCGGCTGGGCAAAACATATCCCAGGTAGAGAGACATGACTGCTAATGAATGACTGTGCTGTCTGGGATATGGGTTTTCGGAACCTATTCATTTCTTAATTGATATTTCCGGCACTTGAATACTTAATTATGTTTTCAATTGACAAATAACTGCACGACATTAGAACCAGAAATAGGGTAATCTAACCAGTTGTTTTGGTTGTTCAGTTGTAACTGGATTCATGAAATGAATTCAGTGGTCTTGCGGTTGGTAAAGCAAGGAAGTAAACCCACATTCACACTTTAATTTGCTAAAACGAATACAGTATGAGATTACTGAAGTAGTTCACTGACTGTTGCACAAACATAAACGCACCCCACACCACCCACCCCACACACACACACAAACGTTCATGCACACACAGGATAATTAACATCTGCTACTCATCTGCACCTAAGGGAGAAGCTAGTCCCATATTCTAAAATCTAATCAATAAAGAGCAGCTGAAACCTTTGATTTGACTGGGTAGGGTGGGAGAGTCTTGGGGGAAGGGTCCGCCCCTATGTCAATGTATTCCATTTCAATCCCAGACTTAAAGGCAATCCTCTTACTTACTTAAGGAGACTATGCAGGGCCTATTGTAAAATTGATTTATTTAGGGAAATACTGATGGATTTCCCTGGCCCTTGTTGACGAATTCTTAAATAAGACTTGTTATGCAAATGTTCTAAGATGTGCTTTTCTTTTCATCTCTATCAGTTTAAACAGACACTTTGGGTCGCAGTATGTTTAAAGGGAGCACAGGTTGGATTCAAAGTAAATACACCTCATTGATCCAATCAAGTATAGACAAACCTGCACAAGTGGCCAATTAAATCAATTCAACATTTTTGAATGCAATGTATTGCTTCAACAATCAATTAACTGCCTGTAATTTTCTCACTTAATCAATTAAATGCCCATCACAATTCCTCACAACACTGCAATATGTTTGATTTACACCAATATAAAACAAAGAAAAGCAGCAAATCCTCACTAACAGCGCTTGATGTTTTTTACTTGAAAAACAACTGAAATGTTTTGCATTCCCTTCTCCTTCACAAGTAGACAACTAAACATAGTAACTGAATTTTTATTCCTTACCTGTGGATTCATACACTAATTTCCCAGCCGGCAGAGCACTAACCAGCTGTCTGTCCAGGGCTAGCCCTAATCATTGATTTGTTATCAGATTTATGTGTAACACCAGAATTAATGCAATTTGGAGTGGCTGAAGGTGTGTTGATTCTAGCAACTTTAGAGGATTGACTTTGCAAAGACACAGGAGAGTGCGGCGGTCTGATTCGGAGATTTGGCTTTGGAGGGACGCTGGTATACAAGGAAAGTATGCTTCAGTGGGAAGATGCTTTAACAGGGACAAAAGAAGCATCCCTGATCTGATATTTTGTGGAAAAGAGGCAGAATAGGGTATTTACAGTAAAATTCTTCAATTTAATCTTAGCCGTGCAGAAATGAATTCAAGAAATTTACATATAGCTCTGTTACATTTTCCATGTATAACTATTGGTCTTGTATAGTATGAAGATCTAAATCCAAGACCTGACAGAGTTGTATGTAAGGGGCATGTGACACTCTGGGGACATTTTACCTGGGGCCACCGGGTCAGAGTGTCACCAAGTAACGATTAAGACAAAAGGGGTCCCGACAGTTTAACAGTCCACTCCCACCATTACACTCATAGCCCACTGCGCAAATGGCCTTAACGATGAGGTAATAAGAGTCATTACTGCAGATCGGTCCATTAATGTAAAAGTCCTTCAACATCCAGATGTGGAGACATGAGAGGAAACAGGCAATGTTGAATAGGTTCTCTGTTACATGTTGTTAATTAAAGGCTTAAATATTTGTGGTAAATAGCAGGGCTCAGCACAACCTTCTACTTTAATGTGCACAAGATTGCTTTTTGCTTTTAACGTGAAAGCAAATATTTGGACCAAATTTAAAGTAGAAGCATTCAAAATAAAACAAATGAAACGCATCCAAAACTGTATTTCCTGTGTTTGAAGCAGAAGTTAAGCATGTTTGCGAGGATGTAACTCATTACTTGCCTGCCACTGACTGGATGTTACACACACAGTGATGACCATGGTAACAGAATGGTTATGTAAGTGCATGAAACATGTGCAGGTTTATATTCCCAGCAACAGCATTCAGCGCCCTCCGGTATTTAATGTTCACTTAGTTCAGCGCATCATTTTCTTCTTCATTCCTCCCTTTTTCTCTGCTGCTCACACGCAGACTCTCTCTGCCATCATATCTTTCACACACACTCTCTGGCTTCCTTGTTCTCATGTTCCCCTGGCTCTCCCCCTCCTACTCCTCCTGCTCATACAGGGCCCTCTAGTCTCATTATTACCTCTGTCTTTTTATTAGGCCCATTAGGGCTCTTAGGAGGCCTGTAATGATACTAAATGAATAGAGTGTGAACTGCTGTCTGTTTTAGGCCTAGCTCTCAATGACAGCTTCAAGCTTCACTGCCAGCCACTCAGTTTCGTCACTGTACTGAATAGGGATTCAATTACTAATCTGATGTGTACCTGTGCATAGCCAGAGCACTTCTCTTTCCTGCAAACAATCACATCCCACAGTATGTTGAGGATTAGGTACCTTATAGTAATAGACAGTTGGTATAACGTTAAATTATATGGTACTGTGGTTCGGCATGTCCTGTAAAATCATGGGGTGCTTATAGTATATTTACAGTCACAGTACAGTAACTAGACTTTAATTTCAAATTCACCATCCCTTAATCCTGCGTTACAAAGACGGACTTTGACAAAGATGGACTTTGACACCGGAGACCAGGATTTGCCTCCTGAGTCCTGCATGTGGTTAGGTTTAGGCAACAAAAGCATTTTGGTTAAGGCTGGGGAAAATTGTGGTTTTCAGTTAAGCATTTATAAAGTAAACACATCACGCCTCATGCTTCATGCTTCAATTTTGACTTTTTCAGTATTCAACCAAAACCATGAAACCATGATTTCCCTTGCTATGAGTGCCTAAAAATAATAATATATTTAATAATATTTAAGTTTTTATCACGCTTTAGTGCTCTGAGTGGAAAATAAACTTGGCAAATACGTAAATAAGTTTCCCCTAAAACTAGCCTAGCTTAGCAGAGTGTCAGTAAATGCCTCCTCAGCTTTTGAATCTAGTGAATTCACAAAGTAGTCTACTTTCTACGATAAACTGCTTTAAAATTACAAGTTTAATAGAAAGAAAGAAACCTGTCTCCTTGGATTTGCTGAAGATTGTCCAAAGGCAGAGTGCTGTATCTGCATTTTTAGGTGTATGACAGTGGTTTCTTAGTAGATAATGATGCATTATCTTATAGGACAGTGGAAAGCCTTGTCCCGGTTTAATTTTTTTGTCATCACAAGGGGAGAAGACTGGAGAGACAGAAACATAGACATTCCCCAGTTTGCTCAATATTGTGTCATGTTTGGTCAAACGGCAGTAAATCAGTGGGGTGAAATATTGATATTTCATCAGGGGGAATCACCTTCCACAGCGACACTTAACTCAGCCACCTCCGGGCGACGCACCTGAAGCTCCGGGGTGACCCCCGGGGAGTCAGGAAGTCACTCAGTAAATTGACTGGAAAGAAGAAGAAAAGTACAGGCTGAGGAAAAGAAAAAGATGAGGAGGGAAAGAGGAGTCAGCTGAAGAGGGTGACAGTTCTGTCATAGGAAAAGGAGTGTGAAGAAAAGGAGTATTGCAAAAAAAAAGAAAATTGAGCACATAACAAAAGAAATGGAGCCCCGAGCATGAAACGATTTAATGTATTAAACACATAATAATAATAGCATTATTTTATATCTGAATCACTGCACCTTTACAACTGTTTTTTTCTAACTCACTTTGGCTTTTTCTAGACATGTAACATGTTAAAAGTGTAGTCATTGATCCTCCATTATTCTTAATGCACCTTACAGGATTAAAGCCATTCAGTTTCTTGCAAACGTTTTGGGGATAGAGAGTAAATTCATTTGCGTTCCTGATGCAGCCTACAGTATCTACATTCAGTGATCCTGTAGTCGCCATCCCCCCCACCCACCACCCCCCACTAAACGTGTACCGGATGTCCTCCATCAGCTGTCTGTTTGTCAGATCTGAGGCTTGGATCGATCCCCCTTTCGCATTTGGTAGACTGATTACAATCTACTAATCAATGACACCCCCAGCACTCTTTTCTCTCTCTCTCGCTCTCTCTCCGTCGTTTCTCTATTTGCTTGATAAGAACCATCGGGAGGACCACTTTTAAGTCATCCTGCCCCATTCCCATCCATACAACCTCAGATTTAAGTAAGCATAGTGGTGGGTTAAAGTCCCTGGTCAATACCCCCAATCACCTTCCTATTCACTATAGAGTGGTGAAAGGTATTGTGGCGCTTGAGGTCCTTTCAGATGTCCGTCTGTTTGATGTGGTGTGTGTGAACGTTAGAGAAGAGAGTTGATGGGTCGACCTCGAGACCTTGGATGAATTGTAAACCCAGGTTCAGAAGGTTGAACATGAGACAAAAGAATCAAGAAGGTGCTTATCAGGTGGATATGTTTTGTGTTTTTTTGTTTTGTCTTGGACCGCCTCACCATCACCTTTGCTGGATTGAAAATCTTTCCCATCGCAGTACCATTATGTGACTTTTTAATAATAATGAACAATAATGAAATCAATCAGTAATTGTGTTTATGACTGATTTAACTTCCCATTTTAACCACAACTCTTTTTGTATATGCTTTAATGTGCTTTATATCCAAAAGGGTTTTCTTGCCTTCGTCGGTGTCAATGTCTGAGGTTGCTTTCAGTGTCTTTGTACGTATGTTGTTATTAATTAGTCAGGTGACTTAAAATAGACGTAAAAATAATAAATAAATAATATATGAATGTAAAGAAATATAAATGACCACAAATTGTAGATATACACAACATTACAACAAATACATACAAATCAAGTGAGCAAATGCCTCCGCTGGTGCAGGCCGGGAGGTGCAGTGGAAAGCTTTGGAAAAAAAGTGGACCTTAAGTTAAAGATTTGTTTTCTGCTTTTCAAAATTTTCTTTTTAATAAATGAAAGAAATAAAATAAAAATAGAGTATCTCAGTCGTAACACAAATCGAATCTTCATTATTTTCAGTACAAAATAACAAAATCAATACGCTTTCAACATCATCTTTCAAAATACAGCATACTCTTTCATCGCAGCAACAGTCAGGGATGACTCTCTATAATGTCTCACCAAATCTACGGTTGGCCTCAACATATCCCTCTTAAAATTTCCACTAAACTTCAATGGCTTCAAATTGAGCTCCTTGTTTAACCCTTTCAAATGCCTTATAATAAAATGCAAATGCTAAATGCTTCTATTTGCCTCTTTCTTGAAATTGCATGCGACTAATTGATTAACTTCATATAAAGAAAGCCCCCTGATGAAGTCTTGACAGCTGGAAAATGTTTGAGGAATGAAGCCCGCTGTATTAGAGAAGAGTTTTGCGACGTTGCTGGATAACTTCATATTATGACAGGTGGTAACACAAAAACCACAAATAATGGTTGCTTTATATTCAGTGCACTTCAAAATCCAGAATTGATTTTCTTTTGGCACAAAGACAAATTCTTTTTGTATTCATCTTCTTTACCGTGACAAGAACAAGAGATGGTTAGGTTTAAGGGTGGATTTGTCCTCACTAAGCAGTGTCTCATGTACTTATGTACGGGGGTTGCAAAAGGACTGACTGTTGACGGTTGATAGCCGAAGTAGCTCTGGCTCGTGTTTCAAAGGCCTCTACTCTTGACTGATTTATATTTTCCCCTTAAGCCACCACATACCGTCATCGGCCAGTGTTTCAAGTTGGACTTCTCCAGGGATTATGCGGCATTATATACACAGCCCATAAAACATACGGAGGACTTGGGACAGCCAATTACAGTGCAGTGAGGTTAATGGGTTGATGTCATGATTTGCCATGTGGTTATACAGTGTCCAGCAGTACCTGAAAGACAAATCTCAACAAGTAACTTTCTTTTTAATACTGCAGGTTTTTCCACTCTCTCGCTGGCAGACCAGATGAGTCTTCTGCAGAGTGCCTGGATGGAGATCCTGGTCCTGAGCATCGTGTTTCGCTCGCTGCCCTGTGAGGACGAGATTGTGTACGCAGAGGACTATGTGGTGGACGAGGAGCAGGCGAGGATCTCAAACCTGCTGGACCTGCACGTCGCCATCCTGCCGCTGGTCCGACGCTACAAGAAGCTGCGCATGGAGAAGGAGGAGTTTGTTGCGCTCAAAGCCATCGCCCTGGCCAACTCAGGTATGGTTAACCTCCTCAGTGTCACTGTGTGCTAGTATTAACATTGTTCAAACCATCTGAACTTTATTTTAACTTCTACTGGAGAAACTAAAGATTCCAATTATATCAAAGGCTGAATTTTGGGTAAATATTGGTGATGCAGTCTTTATATTGCGTCAATGAAAAGCTGGAACAAGATGATACAGAATATATATATATATATATATATATATATATATATATATATATATATATATATATATATATATGATACTGTCATGCAATGTGGAATAAGATATTTTTTCTGACATTAAAGTGGAAATACAATAAAAACTATTTTAGAGTTTGCACTGTAAAACAAAGTGTGAATTTGGTTCAGGCACTTAACAAAAAATGTTTATATTTAAAGGTATCATTAAGAACGTATTTTTATCGTAAATCACCATAATTTGGCAAAATATCCTTTATTTTGCTCTACAACCGCGGAGGTGTCATGACAGGAAGGTACATCCATATGGTAAATCTTAAATAAATCAAGATAGTTGGCATTTAATTAAAGCAAACAAAGAAATAAAACAAAACAAATGTCAAGTGGTCGTCTATATCTGGTGAGCCGATCACTTCCAAAATGAAGGACACCTGATAAGAGGGGGACAAAAAGGTCAGAGCCATGGTTGTTTCATTTAACACTCCCTATGTGTGAGAGTGTGTGTGCATCTATATTTTAATTTGTGTGCACATGCATGTGTGTGCGTGTGTGTGACTGTCACATTGCACTCTCATTCTCTCCATCTCCATAACAGTAGCTGCCAGCGCTCCACAGCCGAGGGAGATATATTTAGCATTTCATTAGGAAAACAGGGGCTGTCAATAAAATGTGTTAAGTGGAGTGGAATGAGCGTTGGGGAGTGACGGGCCTCGTTTGTTCCAATGTGAAGATGCTGCGCCCGTATCGACAGTTTGCTTTTCATGAGGCCGGGCCTGTCCCCCACTAATCAATGCCTGTTAGGAGTCTTTTCTCCTGCCTGACTGAAAAATGAAAAATGCTGAGACCAGAGCTTTAGTCTTCTGATGACAAACTCTCCAGTGGAGGGAGGGGAGGATAAATGGGAGGAGTGAGGTGGGGGGGGGGATCTAAAGGTAAGGGAGAAGTGTGAGAGAGGATGGCAGGGGTTGAGAGGGAGGCTCAGGGAGGGCGAAAGGGCAGCTTCGGCTCGTTTGAACACAGTCTCGGAGAGCTCCGGCTCCAGGGGTCCTGTGGGTGTGACAGCTGTGGAAATTCATGGCCATTGATTTTGTAATTAGCGGAGTATCGACGGGATTGACGCCAGGCTGCTGACGGATTACATGGAAATTGTTTCTTCAAAGTTAGTTTTGCATTCCGCCCCTAACCTCCTTAAACTCACACACACACACACACACACACACACACCTATATATGAACACACTGCATTTACACACACTGACACACATTTTTATTCAACATACTGCTTCTCCCCCTCCTCTCTCTGCTTCACACACACACACGCTTGCACAGCTAAACGAGGATCAGATCAGTATTAACATGAAGGTTTCAAATGAAGAGCGCTGGAACACATGTGCGGTCCACATAGCCTAGTTAATTTCCCAAGATAGAAACGCAATTTACACAGAAGGCGACTGGTAAAAGAGACTTAATCAGTCAGTTAGGAACATAATTAGCCTTGTACTTTCCTTTTTTCTGCCTCATTTACATGTTTGTACACGGTCTTACTTCACTCCGCAACTTTCATGACACATAGCAGAGCTGATCTAATTCACTCAACACGCTTCAATCAGCAGCAGCGTTTGGTTTAGTTTTAGTAATACAGTGCGTTTAGGATGAGACGAGGCCATCTTATTCTGTTAGATATACCAGGATGAATTGTTTGGATTCAATTATAATACCGAATTGAATCCACATTTTGTTGTACACAATTGTATCTGTGAGTTAATGAATTGTGGATATGATACACACACAGATTAGACTTGACACTGTAAGTCTGTGCAGTGATACTGGCTGAAAGCAAACCACTGCTTGTCCATTAAAACACTCTGTCAGCTTGTCCTTTGGAGGACAAGCCTGTTTTTTTTCAAACTTGTAGACTTACACATAGAGCAGTTTTTAATAAGTCTCAACTGGTTTCATTTTAGAGCATATACATAAGGGGGCCAACTGCTCTTTCTTATGGAAATGAAGGCCATCTGCCGCCATCATTCAGCTGAACGATATCCTAGTAATACAGCCATCTGAATTCATTAGCAGGGGGGATGTATGTGGTCCATGATACCAAAAGAAATGAATCTTTTTCCTGTCCCACCATATATTTATACAGACCTATAGCACCTCTCCCCCTCTCTCCCTAGAGTCCCAGCCACGCATAGGCATTTATTTAAGGAGCGTCATTAACCACTAACAAGAGAAAACCTCTCTCCAAAATCACATGTTTACAAAGACAGGCTGCAGAATTTAAAGCTGTAGATCTTTTATCATACTGCACATTTGTTTTTCATTGATTACATTACATGAATACATCATGTGTAGCTTTAAAATATAAATTATCTTTCTTTCTTCCTTCCTCCTCCGCCACCCTTCTTGTTTCAGACTCCATGCATATAGAGAACATTGAGGCGGTCCAAAGGCTCCAGGATTCTCTCCACGAGGCTCTGCAGGACTTTGAGGGCTCCCAGCATCCAGAGGACCCTCGACGGGCAGGCAAGCTGTTAATGACGCTGCCTCTGCTCCGTCAGACCGCCACCAAGGCGGTTCAGCACTTCTACAGCATCAAAATGCAGGGCAAAGTCCCCATGCACAAACTATTCCTCGAGATGTTGGAGGCCAAGGCTTGACACCCAGGCCTGACGTTTGACAGACAGCTGCATCACCCGATGGGAGGCGAGGGACAGCCCATAAAAAATGAAGGTGGTGTGCCAATTCACAGTGAAAGGATGAAGCTTGGACTACTGAGTCATTTTAACACTTTTAAATGGTAACAAACATGAAAGAAAAAGGGACTTGAGATAGTTTTAAAAACGGTGAATATCAACCTGATTGACATGGGATCATGATGATGTATATTAAGATGTTGTGTACAGAAATCAGGCAACCGAGGTCTTGTTATAACCAGAGACCCATTGCTCTATATCACCTGAAGCTTCTGTGAATTTGTTTCTTATCTTATTTTCATCTCAAAATGGAACTGTGTTAATATAAATGTCCTAAAGAACTGTACGGCTACGTAGCCACGTTACGTGTTTTTGTTTCTTCCTTTCACATTTTCTAATCTGAGTTGTTAAAGCAATAGTCTCTAACTGGTCTACATATAATATGTGTACTGTATATTGTGTGAAATTGCACTCGGCGGTTAGGGGGGGAGAATTGTTAAGACATATTCTTATATTCATCATCAAAGAAAGCGGTACCCGCCATGGGTATGTAAGATCCTCGATTTCCTCGTAATATATTTACCTCGTACTAGTAGCTTCAATGACTCAACCGTTTTAGTCAACTTGGTGCTTACAGAAGGACAATGGTTGGCTAGTGATTATAGTTCACAAAGAGTTTGCACTAAGCATCTATGAATAATATGGCGATAATGGTTATTGTTCTATGGAGCTCTTTCTGGTAACGTCTGAGTCTCAGTCAGTGGTTTTTGCTTATAGTGACTAAATCCCCTCCTCACTTCTCTCTGTGATCAATGTCATACACACATATTGGCAACTAAGCATACTGTGAAAAATACAGGTGATAAGCTATATTCTGTACTAGGGATTTTTAAACTAAACTCTATTGGCTTGTTAAAAAAAGATGAAAGTTATTTTTATTGAAATGCAGGTAATTGACACAACAACAGCAACATCTATGCAATTTAATGCAATCTAATCTGCTCCTTAATGCAACCTGATAGCCCTGCAATAAATACTACCTTTGTGATGTTTATAATGTTCAGTTTGTGTCCGATAGGTGCTGAGTCAACACTCTGGTAAGTTTTGAGTCTATAGTTTGTAATGGTGCTGTATTAGATTGCAATATATTGTATAGGCTTTGCTTTTTCTTGAATGCACCCTGCCCCCCTTTGTTTAGGTTGTATTCTCAAACAACAAGTGTCACTATATTGATAGCCTTAGTTATACAGCTAAACACGTTAGTCCTTTCTTTGTTTTCGGTCAAAGTCGTATGTGATACCAAAGTCTGTATGCTAGCCTCACGCATCTATACATTAAACAGTTTTTATGAGCCTGTATTTTGTTCTCAGTGTACTACAGATTAAATGTTGGGATTCTGAGAAGGTGAATCTTTGGAAATTTTGACTCTTCTGTTGTTGGGCATTAAATTTAAGATATTTTACATTCTGATTTCCAACTAATTCACAAGTGAGCCTCATCAAAGGCCTCTTATCTTCATGAATGGCAATATTGGGCACAATTTCCCCCCTTTTATGACAATTTGAAAAAGATTTTCCAAACTATATCAGCAACACTAAAACTCACCCATAAATAAACAGTCAATAGCCATAACTGCCATAGCTGAACCTTGATTTCCCTTTATTCTTATGAAGTGTCATTTTTAAGGTGGCACGTTCAAATAAAAATAATGCACATTTTCTTCTCCGTAATACCTATCAGTTGTTTCCTTGATAGTTTAAATTTAAGACGGCTGTCTTTTAAAATAGTTTGGATGCGCCAGTATAACAGATTACTAGAGGTCAAAATTTTGTGTGCAACAATATAATGACACTTGTGTTTCTGAGAAGAACTTGAATTACCCTCTTAATTGAAACAATAATGACAGAATATATCAGACCTCAGATTACGTCTCACTGATGTTCTGTATCTTTGGCAGTTTCTTTGCTCATGTTTATTGAAGGTGCTACTGATTCAGATTGGCACTGTATGTACATTTCTGACACTCTGACACGCTGAGATGCACAAACTAAGTTAACAAATCTGTATATTCCAGAAGTGATAATAGACTTTTATAGGGTAATACCTATCAGTTGTAAACCAGTTGCCAAATTATTTTAAAAAAGCACTACAAATATCGTGACACAGTTATAACATGTTATCAGAAGATCAAATAATACAATAATAGATTAATCAGCTGCTCTTAGAATTTTAGTGAGACAGATATTGTCCCTTATGAACACTTTAAATCAGTAGTGACTTCAAAGTGTCAAGTGCCATTAGCTTCTGCCCAAACAAGAAGAAAACATAAAGCCAAGCGACCAGTAACCACAGACGTAGGCCACTTGAAAAGATCCCCACAGGAACACACGCTATTGATTCACTCTAATGTAATGCATAGATAATTATAACCCAATGCAGTAGAGAATACAATTCCCATGATGCATTTCCCTAAATGTGTAACCAGTTAATTCATCCCCGATTGAAGCGAGGGATGTATTGCCTCTGTACAGTAGAGAACCAAAGCGTAGAGTCTTCAAATACTTTAAAATGAAACACAAGTATCAATGATGAAACTGCATTTTGAGCCGGCCAGTGAAACATGGATGTTATTTACAACAAATTATTAATGGTGATATCTTCATTCTGCTAATTCTGCTTTTCATTTTGGGGAGTCTCTAAACCTTACAAAGGCTGTAATAGCTGCTCAACGAGATGAAAATCTTTATCTTTTTTCTTCAGCCAGTACATGCATTGATTAAATATCTCTTTGTTTATGTGAGACACTGTGTGGGGTGTCACCCTGTAGCCTAACTAAGAGATGAAACTACCATAAAAAAAAAATATATATATATATATTTCACATTATGATGGTTAAAAGAGAGCGTTTAAATGAGCTGATGTTGTTTGTGAACACGTTCTGGCCAGAAACTTGACCAAACCAGGCAAACTTACCTCTCTCCCTCTGACCAGAGTAGCTCCTCTGTGCACTTTGAAGACTGGTAGCAGATAATTGTTACCCAACTTTCCCTTCTTCTCAAATTAATGTAAGAAAATAAAATAAAAATGCTTAATTTATTTTCAGAGTTCTAAAAACGGTTCTACTGCATCCAATTAATTCTAATTGTCTCCTAAGCTGAAATTCTCAATAGAAATGGAGCAATTAAATTTCTGCTTTGGCTTTACCTTGGGGACAAGAGACATTTTATTTCGGTTGACGGTGGGGAGGGTTTGTCTAAACTTTAACATAGGCGATTTCATGGGTGTCTGTAATAGTTTCATAACAGACCGATCACTGGGCTATGCAAGGCAAATATGGCCACCTATGTTCCTTGTGTTGTGGAGCATCAGATTGACATTTAGTTGTGCTTTGTTTACAACGTGGACCTGCTGTACACTGCAAATGTATTGTGCACATTTCACCGTACATACTGTAACTTCTGTGCATTGATGTAACTATGAGGAAGTTGCCCGTTGAATGAATTTCTCATGATGTATTAGCAACTTCAACACAAATTCAGAGCCCACCTGAATAGCTGTGTAATATAAATCACTGTACTGAGTCAAGTGAGAATAATAAGTGAGTTATATTTGGTCTAAGGTGGGATATTCTCTCATTTGCCTTTTCCTTTCTGTGTCATTGTGTATCTCACTGCTGAAACACACACTCTGTGTTATCATCGATTTTGGTTATCAGCACAGCAGGATGTATACCAAGTGAAGTAGTCTAGACCCTATACCTCTGTTCATATTTTGAAAATTACACTGAGTTTGGAAGCGGGCCATGGGTTCCTCCTGGGAATCAGTGGCACAGAAATAAAGTGACATCACTCACTGGGTATTAAAAAAATGTAGATGAACCTACTGCAATTGGGGAGCACATTTCTCGGAGGAGAAAGCTGCTTATTCGCTGCTCCATTTGCGGACTTATCTCCATGCACTCTGAGATGAAGAGATTTACATAAAGCATGGAGAAACCTCCCTAGCCACGATGTATAAAGGACCCTGCTAGGTGTATGTAGCATAGACATGTGATTACCCAAGAGGTTTACTCCCCTCAAAAGCAAAATTTTAGCAATTGTGATATTGAAAGGGAGCTTTGGTTGATTTTAATTCTAAACGTAGCCCGTGCTCGGAAAAGGACAGGGTAACTATGCACACAAGTTCACGGTCCTGGTGAGAAAAGGAGGAAAAACGTGAGAAAGCCAACCACAGCTGGGTTTCACTGGACAGTATTGTGTGGCATTTTCTTGTGTTTTATTTGTTGTGTTCATGCCTAATGTACCCATGTGTAAATATATGCTTTTTTTTTGGAGTGAGTCAGATCTAACAGTGCACTGAATGTACAGTGACAATAAAATCACATGATTTATGTAATCACTGCAAATGATTTTTTAAAAATATCTTTGAGTCAACGAACATGGGGAAGAATCGATCCACAAAAACAGTTGCCTCAGTAAGTTTGTACCTATGTTTACTGGCAAGGTTTTATTTTATGGATACTTAACAGGAGGGAACAAATATCCCCACACTGTCTCGTGTATCTGATGTCAATGTGTTTCGACCACGGTGGTCTTGGTCTGATCCTAACCCCAAACCTCAGACCTGAAGAAGACAATTTGTGATCTTAAGGTTGTCATGTCATCACAGAATGAAAGATACAAGATAGCAGGGTGTGGGTAATTGGGGGAGGGGGGGGTATAGATTGTCAACCAGCACCTGCTGAGACTTTTGGATGCATGTGCCATTGATTATCGGATACCATCAATAATCCTGTATTCTTAGATGTATAAAGCATTTTGAGCACATGTTTGATAAACCCTTAAATATGTTGAGATAGAGAACAAGACAATGATTTCACCCTACAATGATAGGGCACACCACACTGACACTGTACAATGTAATATAATTTTTTAAATATATGTTTTATTTGCACTTTCCTCTAACATATTACTCATGCACAGCCTTAACATTACCTAGTGGATGTAAGACGAAAATTGTAGTATATATAAAATAGCTGTCAAATAGTTGTCAGGTTTATTTTTGAAATCATTATAACTTGTGACTTCCTAAACTTTCTATATACTGTAAGGGTTTCATAAACAAGCTAAGGTCATATTTCATGTTGAATTTACCTTTGACATTTGTCATTGTCTTCAAAGCAAGTTCTTTTCTCCACCTGTATGTAAGATAAAGTAACTTTTAAATTATTTGCTGCGATGTGCTGTTACTTTCATTGTATTTAATGGATATCAAGAAAATTTATAGTGACTAGTAATAGTAATTTTATGTTCTCATCAGAGGACGTTACAGTACAGCCTTGTCCCGATCTCAGGATAAGAAATGTCCAGTCAAACATTGCCTAGTGAGACCAATCATGTATGTGTGCGTCTGTCTGTGCCTTGGGGTGTAACGGCATCCTCCTGCCCTGACTGTCAGTTGGTTAGCTGTCTACAAAATGTCCCATTTGACCTTGCGTTGGCTACAACACTGGCTGAATGCACATCTGACACACTCCCTTCCTTTGTGGTGCAATCCTGTGGAAGTCATTTCATTTACTGGGCTTTCAACTTCAGCCAATATGGGGGTTGGGGGAGGAAGTCTGTGTTTAATCAGCCTGCCACAAGCCATTCCCCTAAACAAAATCAACTATGATGTCCAGCGAAAAGATCTCTCAACAGAAGATTGAATTAAACATATAAATGGGCTTGTCACTTTTTCATTTTTTATTTATTCTCTTGGCACGGCTTCACCCAGCACTCCATATTATTGCTGGAAATAACAACTGTGTGTTATCTTGTGGACTGTTCTGCACAGTATGTCAGCATTACCTGAACGTGTAGATGTTGGACTGCTGAGAAATAAGGAAAGTAAAAGAAGCTCAAAAACAGAGGAAAACACGTAATCACTTGTCTTATGAACTTGTCGTCATTGCAGCTCTTCTCTCATAGGACTACGAGTATTTTTTTCTCTGTTTTCAGTCTTGCAGAAGGGAATTAGGGCATGGCCCAGTGTCCTCAGAGTGACTTTCCATCTTGTAAACCATGTTTTATTCTCCTTAAATCGTCACCAGTCATTCGGCTTTTCTGTGCTTAAGAAGGGGCATTGACACTGTCACACTGCAGTGTGTTAATCAGGCAACCTTGTTGCCTACCTCTTTCAGAAAATCTATGATCACACTGTTAGTGCAACCTTGTACTGTCACCACTGGCTTTAGCTCCACTACCGTATGCTCAAACGCCTGCCTTTGCCTCATGCAAGGATTATTCAGCTGCTGAGGTGAGAGTCCACTGAGAATAGGATGTAAAGTGTCAGTCATGGTTACCCAGAGTAGTGTTGTCTTAGACAATGTAACTAGGTGAAAGTGAGTGAAGGAGATAGGAAACCATCAATATGTTCCCTGTGTAAATTGAAGAAGGTCATGATTTATAGCTCCCAGCTACAGCGTACATATATGCTGAATCTACTCTTTTTTTCCCCACCACTGTCGCCTGGCTCAAGGACAGGTAAGGGTGCCTTTCTCCGCAGCTCATCTCCACCACCACGCAGTCTGTGGCACTTTGTGATGGACAGCCCAGAGAAAGGACAGTGCTTTTCAAAATGAGTTGAGCGCCATCTGTAGGTAGCCACGGTGACTGAGTGACACTACCTCTGGTGTATAGAGAGTGCAGGGATGAAACAAGCGATCAGACATGCGTTAAAATGGTGCACACTGCTACCTGTGTTGCTCCTCATCCACCTGCCTCTTTGGAGTTTTCATCACCTCATCAGTCACGTCCGTCTTTCACTCTCCTTTCACTCGGGGACTCAGACAGAGCAGGGGCAGCTGTGGGTTTTCTAAGGCCTCATAACAGCTGCAAACCCCGCATGGCATTGCATCTGTTCAAGTCTGGCAGCACTATGGCCTGTATCTCGACTAAAGCAAGTTACATTACAGTTCTCTCTGGTCTTACCCTATTAACCAGTGAGCAGATGGAAATTATATGGTAGGGTGTTAGGTCTGAAAATGGACTTGCAAGCATTTTGCTGTCTCAAGCACGCAGCTTAAAATGGGACAATTTTAAATAAGGACACATGAGAGAAATCAGGACTTGGCAGTAAATTCATTCGAGGTGGCAGAAGGAATACTGTGTCTTCTCTGAATCTTAAAGTTCCTAATTTATTTGGATGATTTATTATGTCTGGGTGCCTCTGACGTTGTTACTTTGCCTTTGGAGGGAGCTAGACGTAACAAATGGAGCACTCATTAGCATTTGACCTCCACATTATGCTTTGTTTACCTGCCTTTCCTCACCTCTATATCTCCTCAGACAAAATCAGGGCTTTTTACAGAAGGCTCAGAGTGTGACACAGTTTTGTTACTGGGCGGTAAAGGTAAGTACCACATTTGCATTGCAAGATTTCTCAAACAACTTGAGCATGCAGAATCAAGGGTGTGTGTGGGGGGGTGCTCCGCTCCTCTGGGACGTAGCCACTCCCAGACGCTGTCGTCTAGGCTCGGGAGTCCTGACAGCTGCTTAAATCCCCAGAGATGATAGAAGTATGAACAAAAGTTACAGTACAGAGTCACAGGCACATCCTGTTGTGCGAAGGGAAGAGATTGTTTGGATTGGAAGTTGTTCACCACTTATTGCTTGTGACCAGAAATGTTGAAAAGCTCGTGCTTGCTTTTTGCATTAAAGGGATTTGAGCCGATATATTTTGGTGTGCCTCTGGTCACATCCAGTGTTCATTCATGCAGTACAACCATACCAGAAAAAAGGAAAACACATGTTATATGGTACAAGTAATGTCAAATCAAATGGAAAAAAAAGAATTATATATAGCTGAAAAACATCATTACAATTGCAATTATAAGCTCTGTGCAATATTAACATTTCCACATTTCATGCATAAGCAGGTCATGCATCTAGTGTGTGTAAAGAGAACCATAAGCAACAAGTAATGGCACACATTCACAACCCCCCCCCCCCCACACACACACACACACACACACACACACACACACACACATTATATTACCAGACCGGGGGGTGTGGCAGGTAGATGTGTGTGCTATAGTTAATTGCGCAACGAGAAACTGTTCTGTAATTTATTTCTTGCCTGTCCATACAAGAGTGATCATGAAACCCCATTCATTTCACAGAACACAATTTTCATATTTAATGAGCATGACTCCAATACAATTACAGTAATTAGTCAAATCTCACTCACGGCCAATGGAGCTCGCCACCATTATTAGTGGATCTTATTAATGATGTTGCACATGTGGTGCTCATAGGGTAATTGAGGGCATGTGTGGGTATGGGAACAGGGGTACTGGGGATTGGAAAGCAGTGGTGTCAGTCTGTTTTCTGTCTCTGCTGGGCCTTATGTTAAATGGAGGTCTGCTCGATATTAACTTTGAGATGTTTAAACATGGTGGCAGGTAGAGCTATTGATTTGACAATACAGCCGACTGCAGGGGCTTTTGCATTAAATAGGATAACTTGAATTCTACATAAATTCAACTCAATCACTGACTTTGGAAAGACACATCAGTTCGTTGCTCCATTGGCTGACCTGAACATTTGTGTTTCACAGGCTGCTTTAAATAATTGCAAATCATTTCACAGCATCAGCACCGTGCTCCGGACCCAGGAGGATCACAGCAAAAAAGACAAAGGGAGACACTGGGAAAAGAAGTCCATTTACTGTGAGTTATGATACCGCAGTGTCTGACATTTTGGAGGTTTGTAGAGCTTCTCTTTCCAGACTGATCCTTATTAAACCTATAGAGCTGTGTTGTATAGGCAACAAAAGCATGCAGCAGCAAGTGACACATTTTTCTTTGTGATGGCATGTGCTGCTGTGATGAGAAGATTTTCTAATGTGGACTTACATCTGTGATATTACATTTAGAAATCTGAAAGAGGGCAACTTTTTACATTTTGCTAACATGTCTCAGAAAAGTAGAACAAGCTAAAAAGGTAACATACAGCACTTCCGCTTTGTGTACACACTGAAAGCTATGTCTTATGTAGTTTCATGTGCTTTGAACCAGTGAGTGTCAGGGTTGATGTTTATAAGGAGGCAATAATTTTAATCAAAGAAAAGTGACTTAATGGCCTCTTATCCAATTAAGGGCAGTGTCACAGCTGAGTTAATGAGTGTGACGCTGTAACAGAAAAACCTCTATTAACATGACATAATTAGCAGAACATGGTGGAATTAGACAGCAGCAATGACAGTGCTTTGGTGTTTTTGTAATTAAACACTGGAAAAGACAACAATTAAGCCAAATCTTAAAACCCCAGTCTCATTCAAGCCAGAGAGGACATGCATTGTTTTTGGGAAAGCTCTTGAGACGGGCCTGCTGTTGTGTGAAGTTTGAATTAGAGTTCAAAGATAAGAGCTGAATGTGAGGGAGGTCACGACGACAATGTGGGGGACTCAGGGAGGCCGGAAGACTTAGCTACTGCAGTAGATGCCAGGTTTGTTATAGAGAACTGAACAACATCTGTTGTAAATTTCACAATAGTATTTCTGTCTTTGGTGCTCAGGAAAGAAAACATGAGGTCTTGGGTCTTGGATGTTTTTTCTAGGAGAAAATTATCAGAACAGATTAGTGTTCCATATGGCGGCGTCTTGCTGCCACAAGATACAAACATAAACTATATCTATTGTTGTTTAATACAAAAGAAAATGTTTTGGTATAAAAAGATGAGTTGGAATGTTGTTGATGAGGAGAATACCATCTTGTTAGATGTTGTATTTCTAGTTTTTTCAGCAATGTGCTGCTGTAATTCCAGATTTAATTTACTCTTAATTTACTCTAAAGAAGCTATGATGAATGTTTTTAGCAGTGTTGATTGTAAGGATGGTAATGTTGGTTGGTCCACCGCTTTGGTTCAGACTGAAATATCTTAACAACTGTTGGACTATTGGATGGATTGCCAAGAAATTTGGTACACGCATTCATGTCCCCCTCAGAATGTACCGCAATAAGTTTGGTGATCTTCTGAGTGTGATCTAGCTCCATCATCAGGTCACAATTTCGGATTTTTCCAATACTTTGTTTTGACTAATTGCTAAAGACATTTCCACAACTTTACTTTGTGTTTAGTGCTAATTAGCAAATTTAAGCATGCTAACACACTAAAATTATGTTGAAAATGCTAAACCCACTGTTCCTGCCCAGCAGACAGGCAATGTTACTAGCTGGTAAATATGGTGTAGCAATTAGATGCTAAAGCATACAGTAAAATAACTTGACGTTGACTTTAGATTCCAAGTAAATGACAAGTTGAACTGAAAGTGTTTTATTTGTTTGTGGAAATGAATTCTCCTAACACAGCCTTGTTCAGTTCTCAGTATCAGCGCTAACAGTGAAGGGTTGTTGGGGTGTAGCCTATCTCTGTCTAAACCAACTGATTATTCACGCTGCAGGATACTGGAGGACAGGCCTTATTAGTGATGTGCTAATGTGACATTAATTGCTTTTACTTTTTCACTCTATTTAGAGGCTGCTATCTGTTTCAGGAGCCTGGCCAGATGGTTTATCGGCTGTGCTCCGGCAGTGGTGTTGCTAATGGACTGAAGCGCAGAGCTGTAAAATAACGACAGCAACAGGCGACCACGAGAAATGCCCGTCATTGAAGTGTAGAGGTACAGAGCACCTGTCACACTGTGAAAAGCAGGACAACTGATCTGAAAACTGTGCTGTTGTTTGATATCATCTTTCACTCTAATATTGATCTGTCAAAAATCGAGAAAAGGACTTTTGGAGGAAAAGAATGGCAAAAAAAACAAAGACACTGTTGACCTCAAATAGATCATGTCTGTTTGTTTAGAGTATTTTTAAGCTTTTGTTGAAGAGCAGTGACAAGTCTTCATTCAAAATATTGGCAGGCATTGACTATATGCTGAAAATAAGGCAACTGCATTGAGCAGTAAAGCCAAGACCAGGGTCAAATGCTAAATAAGAAGAAACTGGCAATAGAGACACCCAGGGGAAACCTCTTCCTCTGTGTCCTTATGCTCTTCCTCCTCTGTCCTTACTCTCCCATCCACCACCCCTCCACCTCTCCCTTACCTTGATGCCAAACCTCCATGACCTAGGCCAAGATCAATAGCACAGTTTAAAGAGGATGGACTGTGTAAATAGAGACGATAGATCCTGCCGATGAGGATGCCTTGACCACTGATGGCCTCTGACGGGTGCGGTAGCATTTGATCAAGTCTTACATTGATGGCTGTCGATACGTTTGGCACAGAGGGGTTTGGACCCTGTCAGTGGGACATCAGGATTGTGAAATGTATAGGCGTGGGGTCCAAAGATGAGTGGTCAATTTTTAGATAATTTTCTGTGTGAGTGTTACAGTTGAGGCTGAACTGGGGCCATTAGAGATCTGTAGTTGCAGGCAGGTATTGGCTAATGGGCTTTCAATAACAGCACCCCGTGAGTGTCCAGTGTGCAGACTCACCTTATTCAGTTCAGAGTGGATGAAGTACACATTCTTTCTTTTAGTACGCTTCTTAATATTAAGAAAAGCTAACATTACTCACACAGTTTAGCCCATTAATTAATTAGTTGATCAACAGAAAATGAATTAGCAACTATTTTGATAATTGATTCATTGTTTTAACTCACTTATCAGGCAAAATGGCAAATTTTCCCCATTTTCAGCTTCTGAATTGTGCTGCTTTTTCTGGGTTTTTTTTTAACCATTTGGAAATTTAATATTTTTAGGTTTTGAACAGTTGGTCAGATAAAATAAGATAGGCTTTAGGAAACTGTGATGGTCATTGTTCATTATTTTGCCATTTTATAAACCAAAGTATTAATAGAATAATGGAGACAATAACTGGCAGATTAATCAAAAATAAAAATAATCCCCCCTCAGCAAAATCCCAGTGATTTGCAGAATAAAAAAGGGAATAATTGGTCTTTCATGTCAAACTAAGTTCAGTGTATGTTCTAACCTGTGGTTTTACACATCCATTCGTCCATTTCAGTTAAGGTGCAGATTATGGGCATCTGTATCTTGTTCTTGGTGAGGACCTCTTCTCCTTCGCTTTTGATTACAAATGTTTTTCATGTACGACCATGATGAGAAATCGGTCTGTAATGTGCGCACGCAGTTCCTCATGGAGACTAAATTGGCTGTTTTCATTTTCCACAATGATATTATGCATCGGGTTGAATTCCCCCAAATAAAACCTGGATGGCATGCATTTTCAAAAGTGATTTATTATAAATAAAACATTTTTCTGCATCTTTGAAGACTTGCATTACCATATCTCAGGCATCAGCTTTTTTGTGCAAGATTCCTCTTTGCAGCGGTTTTAATGGACTAGGTGTATGATTATTTATATAGCTTACAGCTTCTCAGTTAGATGTCACTTACCGGACCCATCTCTTGGCAAACAGCCTCTAACCTCCCAGGTGCATTTGTAAACTGGGGGCCAACCGACATTCATATGGGAACATTTTTGAGGTTCACAACAGGCTTTTTGGTTAAGAGCTGTGACCCTTTATGATATTTTGACATCAGGAGAAGGTGTAGCAGAGCAGACAAAGCTAAATTATAATTAAGATCAAATATGGTTTATAGTTTTACATTACATCTGTAATGTAAAGATAATCTTGAATCTTTCTAATATTTGCTAGGCTATGTCAGTCTTTCTAAAGTTTCCAATAAGCGCCAATTATGGAGGCTGCAAGGTGCAAATGTCAAAGTAAGATGGGTAAAGAGGTCTGAAGGATGCAACCCCAGCAGTGTATAATCACGGCTGACTTCTGAATGAGCGTCTGTGTGTCTGGAAATACTGCGTCTTGTGGAAACTCACCAAAAGCCACAGTGTCTCGCACAAGTATAAAGACAGTGATTTTACCAATGATCCAGGAATTACGGGGTGCAGAATCATCCACTATGAGTACTATGTCTCCAGGGATGAAGTTGCGCTTGACTCTTGTCCATTTCTGACATTCTTGTAGTTGTGGTAGGTACTCCTTAGTCCATCTTTTCCAAAACAGATCGGACATGTACTGAACCTGCTTCCATCTCCGGCGTGCATAGATGTCCTTCTGAAACAGGCCGGGTGGTAAGCATGGTTTGGCCTTAAGAAGAAGAAGGTGGTTAGGTGTCAATGCTTCTAAGTCATTTGGATCTGTAGATTCTTTAGTGATAGGTCTACTGTTCAGAATTGATTCCACTTCACAAAGCAGACTTGTCCTCAAAGTGGAGTTGAGGATTTTCCTGATGGAGCGAATCAACCTCTCCCATGCTCCTCCATGATGTGATCCAGTTGGAGGGTTGAAGATCCACTTAACCCCCTTTAAAGTCAGAGCATCATTGATCTTCTCAAGGTTCCATCCTTCAATGGCTCTTCTCAGCTCACGCTCTGCTCCGACAAAGTTGGTGCCGTTGTCTGAGCGTAACTCTTGAACCTGTCCTCGTCTCGCAATGAAACATCTCAAGGCGTTAATGAAAGAGTCTGTGTCCAATGATGAAGCCACTTCAATGTGTACTGCTCTTATTGCCAAACATGTGAAGATGTGACTCCATATCTCTTCACAAGGATTCTCCCACGCTTGACTTCAAATGGACCAAAATAGTCCACTACAACAAAACTGAATAGAGGTTCCTCTGAAGAAACTCTGTCTTCAGGCAAGTCTGCCATTTGTTGTTGACCTGCAGCTCCATGTAACCGACGACAGACCACACACTTCGACAAGATCTTCCTTATGGAAACACTAGCACCAGGGATCCAGTATCTCTGATGTAATCTGGATAACATGTGATTCCTGCCTCCATGACCAACCTCTTGATGAATGTGTCGCAGAATGAGGTCAGTAATATAAAGATCTTTAGTTAGTATGGCAGGATGCTTGGACTCTTCGGACATGACAGCCTTACTAAGTCGTCCTCCAACTCTCAATACACCATCATCCAGTACAGGATTCAGCTTGTATATGTGACCGTCTCTTTTCACACACTCTCCCCTTTGGAGGCTTGAGATCTCTTCTGAGAACATTCTTCTCTGACAGAATCTTATTACCTGCATCTCCCACTGAGAGATAATCACGACAGAGCTCGTTTTTGAAGTTCTGCGGCTCACTGTGGACCGCACCTTCCTTTGGAATTGTATCTGACGCACACTGAGCAGGACATGCAGTATCTTCTTTCCTTTTCCTGAGACTCATGAGCAAACCCTTGAGCCTTAGGATCCAGCCAATCACTCTTGTGAGACGTGTCCAAGATGAGGCGCGATTGATCAAACATGTCACGGCGTCGTCTTCACCTTGGGCTGCACACACTTCAATAGCAGCTGATACCTTAACCTCAAGGTCTCCAGTTCCTGCAAGTTGTCTGGGTTGACGGGCCAATCCTCCTCTGGCTGCATAAGAAATGAAGGACCAGATGTCCACACTTCATTCCTTAGAAATGGCTCAGCCCTCATCCCTCTGGAGGCCACGTCCGCTGGATTGTGTGCAGTATTCACAAATCTCCATTGAGATGCGTCAGAAACCTTAAGAATCTCTGAGACTCTGTTTGCAACAAATGTACAAAACCTTGAAGTTTCATTCTTGATGTATTTCAGTACCAAAGTACTGTCTGTCGAAAATACAGAGCGTTGAAGTTGCAGTCTTAACTCCTTTCACAATAGTTTGTCCATTCGTGCTGCTACAACAGCTGCTGTCAGTTCCATGCGAGGGATCGTAACAGGTCTTAAAGGTGCCACTCTTGATTTTCCCATTATGAATGTGCTGTGTGTCTGAGAGCAGTTATTCTGCAGCAGCAGATAGGTAACAGTACCATATCCCTTCTCACTTGCATCTGCAAAATGATGTAATCGAGCAGTAGTTGTTTCTTCAAAGTTGAGAGGTTTTAAACAGGGTCTGATGCTGAATCCATCCAACAAGTGTAACTATTCCACCCAGTCTGTCCACTCTTGGGCAACCAGTGCTGGTATAGAGTCATCCCATCCTAGCCCCTTCTGACACAGATCCTGAAAGATCCGTTTAGCTGTAAAAACGACAGGAAATAGGATTCCCAGAGGGTCATAGAAAGAGCTGACAGTTGAAAGGATACCTCTACAGGTCAATGGTCCATCTTGAATGGTAATGCTGTACTTAAAAGGTGTCAGATTGAACACACCACCGCACCCGCCATGCTCTTTCCACAGGTAGTGTGTCTTGATCCAAATCCAGGTCCTTGACTTCCTTTGCTTTCTCCTCCTCAGGTATAGCTGCCAGCACCTTGCGACTGTTATTTATCCACTTTGCTTTCTAGATGAAAGCCACCCTTTGCACAGATGTTTCCAAGGTCCTTGTAGAGGGCTATAGCTTCCTGTTCTGAAGCAACAGAAGCAAGACAGTCGTCCACATAGAAAGTGTGCATGATGGTCTCAATCACCTGCTGGCTGAAGAGTTCTCTGTTGTCTTCTGCACACTTCCGCAGAGCAAAGTTAGCGCAGCTTGGAGATGATGTTGCCCCAAACAAATGGACAACCATCCTGTACTCCTCCAAACACTGGCCGAAGTCTCCAGTGGGCCACCAGAGAAATCTCAACAGGTCTGCATCTTCCTCTGGCACTCGTACCTGATGAAACATAGCCTCAATGTCGGACATCAGCACCACAGGCTCCTTCCTGAACCTGGTTAGGACTCCAACCAAAGTACTTGATAGACCAGGACCATGTAGAAGCTGTGCATTGAGTGACACACCTTGAAATGATGTCCACAATCAAAGACAACCCGGATCTTTCCTTTCTTGGGATGGTATACTCCATGGTGTGGAATATACCAAACATTGCCGTCACTAAATTCCTGATCTGTAGCAGGCACTCTTTCTGCATATCCCTTTGATATGAGGTCGTTCATGAAGACTATGTAGTCTTGGTGAAATGCAGCTTCAATGATGCACCTCCTCTTCAGGTTGAGGGTACATTGTTCTGCAATCCTGCGATTGTTAGGCATGCTCAGGCTTCTGTTCTTCAGAGGTAAAGCAATGCTGTAATAGCCGTCAACAAGTTTCACAGTCTTATTAGCCATTTCCAGAAACTTACAGTCCTCTCTTGACAGCCCTGGCTGTTCATCCTGACTGCATTCTGGAAAGTCTGTCTTGAACTGATGTTTCCAGAGTTCTTCTTCTGTAACAGCAGATATTCTGTTGATGGTAACAGACTGACACTCGGGTCCATCACAATATTCTCCACCATGTGGTCCGTTCACTGTCCAGCCAAGTATGGTCTTGATGGCATATGGTCCTTCATCCACACTCCGGATGACTTCCAGTGGTTCTAATACTCTTGGAACATTCATGCCTATTAACAGTTCCACCTCTTCATCTATCTCAGGCAGGAAGACATGTTTCAGATGAGGCCATTTCTCCAGATCTTGCTGTCGTGGGATGTTACTCACGTTGACAGGCATCCTGTGTTGTGTAAAGATGTCTGGCATTTCACAATACAAGTCACTGTCCAATCCAGCCACTTCCAAGCCTGACACAATACAACTGTCCACAATTTTCTCTTGGCCTATGGTGCACAAAAGAATCTTTGTTTTTCTCCCAGAGAGCTTCAGTCTGTCCATCAGACCCATTGTGCAGAAGGATGCTGAACTTCCCTGGTCCAAAAAGGAATAGGTTTCCACTGACCTTTGACCTTTCATGGATTTAACTTTCACTGGTACAATGGCAAGTTTACAATCTTGGTCACCAGCCCCAGTGAGACCACTAGTTTGAACCGCAACCAGAGCACTGTCCATTACAGTGTCTGAGTTGCTCTTGCTTTTCTCAGCATCTGCTCTTCTTTCCTTAGGGTAGATGTGTAGCATGCTAGGGTGTTTCAACCCACAGGTTTTGCAAGAGAGACGATTCCTACAGTCCTTACTGATGTGTCCAGTACACAAGCAGCCAAAACAAACTCCATTCTTTTTTAGGAAATCAATCTTCTCGCTGTGAGCCTTCTTCTCCAATAGAATACACAACTCCAGTGTGTGTCCACCCTTGCAGTACAGGCAAGATCTTTCAGATGAATGTCCGTGTTTAAACATATTTTCTGTTTGAGTTCTTTTTTCAACAGCAGAGATAGCAGTGGCAAAGCTACTTCCCTGAGTCCTTAAGCGCGATGGTTTTGCTCTGCTATTTTCTTTGTTTGTCACCATCGGTGGGGTATCCTGTAATTTTCCAAATACAGGGTCAGTTTTAATTTTGACTTGACGTTCAATAAAACCCACGATATCAATGAACATAGCTCTTTGGCGGTGTCTTTCCTGAATATCACATGCCACTGTTCCCCACTTGTATCTCAATTTGTAGGGCAGTTTCCTTATCACAATAAGCATAGTGGCAGGAGTATTTAATTCACACAGACCGTGAACCTCATCCATGGCATTGCAACATCCACGCAAGAAGAGACTGTATGCCTGTAAAGCCTTTCCATCTTCTGACTTAATTAAATGCCATGAAGTCACCTTTTCCACGTATGTAGACCCTATCATATACTCATTTCCAAAGTGTTCAAACAGTAGGGTTTTAGCCTTTGCATATCCAGTGCCATCAGTCCTGTGTTGACAGCTTCTGACAAGCTCTCTTGGTTGCCCCCTGGTGTACTGACCCAGGAAATGCAAACAATCTTCAGCATAATCAGTTCTTCCCTCAATAAACTGTTCAAAGAATCGCATGAAAGCATGGTACTGTAGTGGATCACCATCAAATATTTGGATGTCTCTCTTAGGCAATGATGAAAGGCAGTGTTGATTCACCAGCATTGAAGTTAGTTCATTTTGTTTCTCCATTATAGACAACAGTGGATTGTGATCACTGTTGCCATTCATAGAAGGAGATGTATGGACATGACGTGTGATGAGATACTTGAGGCGCTGCTGCAATTGGGGCTGTGCGCTGTGTTCTCATTAGCTCTGAGGCCCCCCTGGTGGAGATGAAGGGCAGTATCTGCTTGCTCTTGTTTAAGCCTTGTTCTTCTTAAGTTGGAATCAGTATTGTCAGGTAATGATTTTCCCTTTCAGGTTTAGGTGGTACAAAAGTCTCTGCATCAACGTTAAGAGCTTCAGTTTTTCTTTCACTTTTCTCAATATAGGACTTCATTCCATCTGATCGCCGTGAAGCAGCACTCCGTACATCAGATCGAGAGGCTCCTAAGACAGCCATTTTCGCCATTGATGCAGCTATATCGGCTTCAAGCTGAAGTTGTTCTTTCCTTTTTCTTTCTTCCTGTTCCTCAAGAGCATGTTTTTCTTTGTGCAACCTTTGACGTGCAAGCAAAGCAGCCACTTCAGCCTTTGCCCTGATACGTGCAGATGAAGTTGTGGAGATATTGGATTTTGAGTTTCTGCTGCCTTGATTTGATATACTGTCACTTGGTAATATTTCATCCTGGCCGTCATGTTGAGGATTTTGATGAGATTCAGATTCTTGACTGTTGTTAATTTCTCCTTTTTCCTCTGACAGAGATTCCTGAGGGCTTTCTTCATTATGAGGTAGCTCTGAAGGAGGTCTGCTTAGATGTTGACTGATTTCTGAAAGCCATACTTTGCCATCCTCAATAAATCCTTGATTGGTTTTGTTGATGCTTGTGAACCATGTATTTTGTTTTTCTTGTTCAGCAGATGGAATTAAATGCATCAGAGATGTGTGCAATTCAATAGCATTTTCAGACAACTCCTCCAAAAACATCCAACTGTTGCTTAACCTTTAAAGCATTGTCAGCATCTTTCATGAGCTCCTTGAGAGACAATATCACAGTCTTTATTTTATTCACTTCCTTTTGACGCTCCTTCTGGATCGTCTCAATTTTGCTCGCCAGACCTTTTTCTGTGAGAGTGATTTTTCTTTTATCCATTTCAGATTTGCCATCATTTGAACCAGCACTTGATCCACACATTTTTAACACATAAAACAATGAGCGTCACAATACGATTCCAATGTGAATCCAGCAACACCCATAGCCACAGCCGTAGCATGCAAGGCACAATAGACATCCAACTTGATAAGCCAAACCACACACTTCCAATTTCCAGGCCTCCCAACGCAACACCGCGAGCACGGTCTCCCGACACAAACGAAACACTTCGACTTGTGGCAGTAACCGTTTCAAACTGCGCTCCAACAAGCCATACACAGTAGCTACAGAGCAGAGGTTACATATCGCAATTTGCGAAGCGATTCTGTTGGGATCGCCGTTGTTGAACCTGAAGCCGCAGAGATAGCGTGTGGCTCCCAGACCGGTTCCAGTTTCTCCATGTCTGTCTCAACAAAGTTGCATGGACGTGGCTCCGTTCTGTTGTTGCCGATGTTTTTGCTGACAAATATAGGCGTCTATCTAAAAACTAAAATGTAGACACCGAGAGGCTGAGTAGGGAAAATCTGTCTGCCAGACGCGCTGATTGTCTAATAATAGATTGGTGCGTTTTGATGGTTTTTTTACAGGTAAGTTAGACTATAGGCCTACAGGTGATCAGTTCCATACAGCAAAGATATCCATAAAATACTAGAAAAACTGTCAGCAAAAATTAGGCCTTCCCCCCATCACCTCCTCTCTCTAACATGAACAGGTGATATTCTAATTTCATCAGCACCCACACCATGTGATTAAAGCTTGTGAGCAACCAAAAGAAGGGAGCGTTCAAGAACCCATACCTGGCTCCTACAATGATATAAGTTATAAGTGTGTAAAAAACAAATTGCTGAGCCAACACATTAATGGTGAAGTCATAGTGTAATCCATTCCTGCAGCATAACTATGCGCAAGATTTATATACTTTCTGTGGAAACCCACCTATTTTACACTTTTGTAGAGACCACATGAGCAGATAACATCTTGCCATCTAAGTTAATATTTCTTCAGTGAAAACAAAAACATTACTCACCTGCATTTACACTGCATGCATATCCAACATTATACTTTGTAAATGCAGAATGTGTGTAGTCATAATTCTGCTTATCTCACATGTGTGACAGCTCACATTTTAGTATATAAACCGGCCCATTACCGTCTCTGTAAGTTATATGCAACAACACAATCTGTTGAACCTGTATCTGGCCAGCTGCTCATATTAATCAAAGAGCCCACTTCCCTTTATGACACAAAGCAAATAGTCATAAATGCTCTTATCAGCCTTTCTAATACTGTGGACATTACAATCAGATTCATGGTGGCATAAACTATTACATTTCATCTTTATCATATCAAACAATCACTTCTTTTTCACGAGCACAGTTTATAACTGCCAGACAGCATGTTGCATAATGAAATTCAAAGCAGTCTATCAGCTGGAGGGATCTCACGTTCTTTACTTATATTTACATGTATTTATGTGGATTTTGTTTTTCCACAACAGGCAAACAGGTATGATGAATGTAGGGCTGCGGTCCCTCTGGGACATGTGGCTCCCTGCAGAACTGATCTGTGGTTAGGCAACGTCCAGCTTTACTGTAAAGAGAGCCTCAGTCTGTGCAACGTTTTATCACAGAGGAGCCTCTTCATCATCTCAACATGTTGTACTGACAAATAAAGACTTTCTTCTGCAGTGTAATGTAAGGATGACATAATTGCAACCATGTCTTAATAAAACTGAGTAATACCTAAATAATTGTTGTACTGAAATAAAATACCTTTTATTTTAATATTCACAGCAACTTCCAAAACATACAGTATGTCACTAGACAATTTAACAACAGTTACATATATAGTCATACATGTACTGTATAGAGTCAGATGTCAGTAAACAGGTATGTTTGCATCCTGTGAAAGACAGTGTAGCATTCTCCACAATCAAATATGAGGGACTTTTTCAGACCTCTGCTTTGTATGATCCCCCTTTAATTTGGAGCACTTTGATTAATCAATTAATATTCCTTTCTCAAGGTCTTTTTATAAACCTCATCATTAATAAAAGCAGACATTCAATTAGCAGCCGAATCTTGATTGCCAATTTTGTCATAACAGTCTCCCTTTCTATGCTTTTTTTTTTTGGTTTGTTATAGTTGGGAGTGTGGTGCAGGTAGGAAGAATTAACTAATTTCATTAATCTAATTGTCATCACTTTCAACCATCCCACTAATAAGTACAAATTAATATGATTAATCAATTTGACGACATAAACTCATTCAATTACAGTTTTTCAAAGGCAAGTGGGTGTGTTGGGGTGATAGGGAGGTGCAGCGAGTGAAGGGAGGTGGGCAGCTGAGCAGCTTGCTCTGTGAGGAACCCAGCCCACAAAATTGAAGTCAAGTCAGGCAATTAGTCATTGTGAATGATAAATAAATGGGGATGGATTGTGGAGGGCAGATATGCCACTAACTACCGTCTTATTTGATCAGTGAAATTTGGTGCTTTTTATGTAGAAAACTAACCAGACTATAGACCCTAGATTATTGGCTGTTTTAGTAATTTTAGACCAGACTGTGTCCCTCTTCTGTTTACCTGTAATCTGAATTCAGTATAAGGACAATAGCGAGATAAAACAAAAGGTTGCTTTTAGATATGATTTAATGCAGAATTGTCCCATGTTGTTATGTACATGTCCTTTTTCATTTTCTTCCCTTGTTTGCTGATCCACCATTGGAGTTAGGCACAAACTTCTCAATAAGAACCACAGGCTGCACAAAACGAAATTAAATATAAAGATTAAATGAGTGAAGATTACTGCTACAAATGTTCTGTATGTAGCGTATTATACAGTAATCTTTTGTAATAGGCCTTTTTATGTAATATAGAAGAATACACATACAAAACAAACAATACAAAACAAATGTGAGAACTACATGACCGGCATTCAAGGTCAATGATTTAGATGATTTTGGTCCTCGTTGTGGTTGTCCTAATTCAAATTAGGCTCCTACTAAGATTCGAATAGTATGAATGGCTGCAGATGAACGTCTCTGGAGCGTATTTAAAGCAGATTTTATTTGTATATTTCAGATCTACTGTACTGAGAGAAAGATATGCTGGCGCAGCACTTTGGGTTATGCCCTTTAATGCGCTCTATCTTATCAGCCCAGCATCACCCCTATTTAAACCAGTGTCTGATTGAGCAGTGTGATGTTGTTTGGGTCTTACTATTGGTAATAGTTTATAGAGGCAGCGTCTCTAATTTGTGAAGTGAGGTATTATAGAGGAGACAATTAGACTGAGGTTCGATTGCCGTATAGAAGCTTGGATGCTGACAGTCAACACAGAAGGCTTTCAAATGTCATACCAATTAATCTATCCAGCCATCAAACAATATTCTGGAAACAAAGTCAGGGGGGGCGATCAATCCGCATCACTTTTCTCCTCACCGGGTTATGGGAAAATTGATTTGTCAAACAAAGCATTTTGGAAGCAGTGCATGGACTTGTTCGGGATCCATTAGCCTCCATTGAGCATTTTGTTTAACATAGGATTTTCATCACAGAGAAAATGCAGTGTCCTCAATACTGTGAGCAACAACTTTACGATTTCTGATTTCTTTGTTCTTGCTTAGAAAGCTTTAGAAAGTGCTGATGAAGACAGAAAAGGGCTCACCTCTAATGCATTTGAAAATATTGGTCTCTCATATATTCATCAAAATTATAAAGAAACACTTCCAATGGTATTGTTATTAATGAACGGTATAACAATCAGTCCCCTTTCATCCAAAAAGCATCAGGCATTAATCCCCAGTATCAGTATTATTGTACACTGTGGGGCTATCCTGCCATCCTATACAGCGTGGCTGCCCTAAGCTGTATCATGAATTCCCTGTGCAGTGTATTGTTCTAAGACAGAACTGTATCACATTGTGCCCGTCATGCTGTTTTAGAGGGGAGAGAGCTTCCTCTATGGGATTTCTCCCAGCCCTATCCCCTGATAATGTATCTCTCCCTAAAGGCTAGGCCTCCGTGACCTTGTCTTATTCATTGAGGGCGTCTTAAGCGAAAGAACTGAATCCTGAATGGGCCATTTCCCCTCTTTTAACACCCCTTTAATGTCATCAATGAAATATGAAGTCATTAGGCGATATTAAAACACTGCTGACAAACTAATTAACGGGAGACATTAAACAGGACGGGCTTGATTAATCCGCTTTAACGATTCTTTTTAAGTGGTTCTGGTCAAAATTAATACAGATTTACTGGTGATCTTAAGAAAAAAATACTCTTATGTGTATCAGACCTCAAGGGCAACCTAAAGTCACTGGTCTTTTGCCTCCCACTGCTCTCTCTGTTGCTAAACAGATTCTCAACTCACACAGTTGGTCCCTGAGTGACAACAAACTACTGTAGGTTGTTTGGACACACATGCTGTAAGTCTACCCAAAAATATTTTTCAGGCTATTTTAATTTATTGTTTCATAAGGAGACTACTCAGAATAGTTACAAATATTATTGTTGTTTATTTAAATAATATTAAATCAATTAGCAGCCTGAAAGATATCCATGTCCATTAAATGTTTTTGGATCTGAAAATGAGTATGACTTAATAACTTTTACTGTTTATTATTATCATGATTAATAGACATAGACCGTAAGTGTTTAAATAAAAATATATTATATATTTTTTTTTTTTTTTTTTTGGTGGTTCTTTGTTGTGTAGAAATGTCTTTGTAAATGTCTCCCTCTTGTGGTAAAAACGATCCAGGGTCAACTGCTCAGCATCAAACATTTGTTGTGGGCAGCTGTGAACATACCAGAGTAGTTAGAAATCACCTCTGACCAGGGGTGATTCTAGGATCAGACCTTTAGGGGCGCTCAGCCCCTAATGAGAATGTAGCATGCACATAATGCCTTGCAAAAGTGTTCACTAATTGGTGGAGAGTATAAGTAGGCCTTCTAGAGAGGAGCTGGTGCAGAGTGGAGCAGGTCAGTTAAGGTCACTTTGTGATGAAAAGTGGTGGGGACATAAGGGCTCAGATAAGGGGCGTGATGATACATTTGAGATTTGAGCCATGATGCACGAGAACAAGAGCACTATTTAGATTAAATATTTGATTGTGTGCGGTCGTCCTCCCCCAGAAGATTTTGAGCATTAAACTCGGTGAATGCTCCGTATTTGTATAGTGTCTTTCTAGTCTTTTCAACCACTCAACACTACATCACATTCACCATTTGCACACATTCATACACTGGTGGAACAGCGTCCCCCTGTAAATGACCATCAGTGGACCATTTAGTGTCAGACAGCAGTATGGAGCTGCAGGCTCAGAGGAGGGAGGGTGTTAAAAGTGTTTCCTAATTTAAGTGTTCAGTCATGTGTTTTCAGTTAAAGTTCAGCTAAAGTAGTAAAAATCTTTATTTTGGTTGCACAAAATCTGTGCAGTATTATTTCTATTAGTAGGCTATAATATTCTAACATTAAATTAAAACTAATTTCATAGCTAGGCCTACTGTTAGTAGTGTTGGGCAGGAACTGTAATAATATTACTTTTCTCATTTTACATTTACTAATTTTACCAGCAATTAGAAGTGTAACAGATTACTATTTCCAAGACAGTAATATTATTACAGTTACTAATCCAAGTAAGGCTTACTGAGTAACTGAAAGCACCATCCTTAGTTTTGTCCGGTTTTTATATAAATATGCTGTAGTGCCAAATGACGCTAACAACACTGGAACCGGATGTGCACGGAATGTAGCTGCTGACAAGCTGGAGTGACGATAAACCAACATTGTAATCCCAGAAAATAAAGTAAAAAGCTAATTTAATAAAAGCAGTTTACTCCGAGCTCCTCCAGCAAAAGGCGTAGTTGTCAGAGCATAATCCAGTCCGACCATGGGTGTTTATTTGTCCAAAAGCTGGAGCGCTGCTCCCTGCTCCTCTAGCCCAAGTTTAGCAGCTCTTAGCTGGCCTGCAGATTTTCAATTGCCCGCTCTGCCTGGCCCTCTCCACACAACGCTCTGAAGCCGTCGTTGGCATACAGACAATGTCAATATTTGATAGGCTATCACGACTCAGTATCATGCAAATTTCTGGCTTGAGTTGAAAATATTCAACTCACCTGAATTCCTTCGCGTTGCCTTCGCGTTGCCTTCGCGTCGCCGGCACCGCCCCCTTTGCGTCGCCAGGAAATCGTGGCTCTACGCGTCTTTGCATTGACTTTGTATGTAAACTCAAAGCCCTGACCGCACCAGTACTGGGCGGCAGGTCAGCTGCACTAGACCTGATGTTATTCAAGTCAGTTGTTAGTATAAGATTACAATAGGCCTATTACTTACATAATCTCAGCATATTCAATACATTTTTATATACTGTATGTTTTACCACTAGTTTAGGCTTATTATGAATATTATATTCCAGGTACAAGAGTTGGGAAGTAACTATTTACATGTAATTTAGTTACGTAATTGAATTACAAATTAACTAGTAGGCTGTGTTACAGTTAGGCCTACTGTGGAAAATGTGTATTTAAATCACTGTTACTTATGAAAATGTTCATGATAACACTGGGGGTTAAATCTGAATATTTTCTGTAAAAAGCTTGGCTATATGTTGTACAATATTAATTTTGTTGCTTTACATGTTTTTCATGTGTCCAATGTCTTTCTTTGTCAGTTCCAGTTGTTTGATTGGTTCTCTAATTAATAAATCTCTAAATGATTATGCACCTATTTCTTCTGCTGCAGCTAGCTGGGTCCTGCCTCATCTTTGCCTGCCACATCAACTTCCACCAAGGAAGCGGCCAGTTAATTTGGCGCATTCAGCTGCCTCTTGTGTCGACATCTTTTTCTTCTTAATTCTTGTTTTTTCGGCACCACACCTTTCTTATTCCTCTTTCTTTATTTTCGCCATATTTACCGTCTCAGTTGTCCTTATCACACAACTCTGGGCTGTCATCAGAACCGACAAAACGTGGCAAACCGGTGCAAAAGGTTTTGATTAAACTCGCCCCAGATGAAACTCCTTCGATCGGCGCCGTTGAGCCAATCATAACTTTTAGCAAAAACTAGGATCCGCTGCTCGTATCCCCCTCATTATTGAAAGTGTTGGTTTGGCCCAGACTGACAGGCACCCAAACAGCGTTCGCTGAGCTGACTGGTTCCCTTCCATTAGAAACTGAAAAATGTCAGTATTTAGGGACATAAAACCTGTTCAATGTAAGAAAAGCCATATGAAACTGTAGGCTAATTGCTTGTTCCTTCTCTTTCTTCTTCAAAATTTAACATTAGAGGACAAAAAAATAATTTTCAGAAAATAATAATAAATTATTGTATTACTTTTAGGGGTGCTTAGATGAAATTAAAAAGTGTCTAAAATCACCCTGAAAATCACCAACATCACTTCCTTATTTGACTTATTACTTTATAGGACAACAATCAACCTTTGGCATTATGTAGAGGACACAAGGATCAAAAGGTGCTACAAGTACATCTACTACTAGGCTGATGATAACAATAATGATGAAAAGAAGAGTAATATGTGTGTCCTCAAAAGTTTTTCCCCCAAACGTTAATCAAATTTTAAAAAATAAATAAATAAATGAATTAAAAGCAGATTAAGTTTTCTCAAAAATGCAGTTCTAAATTAGGTATATAGTCTGTTTAATGTAGTTTTAGAGAGTTTATCAAAAATGGGTATTCTTTTCAAATAACGGTATTTGTAAACAAACGTTTTTCTTTATAACATGTATTTGTATATTTAATAAATCCATAGATTGAACAAAACATCGAGATCATACACTGGTGACTCTGTGGGCTTCCGGAAGTTGTCGCCTGAAGATGTGTTGTGTTTCCGTCATCAGTGTGTGTCTTGCACTGTAGCATTAGCTGTTCAACATCGACGTTTCTAAGCGTTTTTGAAACAAATTTTCAGGAGGCTAAAAGTGCACAATAGTTAATTTAACGGGTAACCGTTCTTACTACAGATGTGGTATTTATATTGTTTGTTTAATGCGGTCTGGCCCAGTCGGGAAATGAAAATGTAACGTTTGCTATCGATTTCTGGTCGGTGAGTTAGGTCAGCGTTAAGTTAGCTGTTAGCTTTTTTAGCCACTCAGGCCCGACTGTATGTGAGCACAAAGGCCGTGTACATCGCCTCGCTTTTTTAAACAATGTATCCCTCCTGGGGAAATTTTGGTGGACCCCAGCCGCCAAACTATGGAGGTTCTGGGCCCCGTAACGTTAAGCAGCCTGGTGGAGGCCACCCCGCCCCGGCAGTGGGGTTCGGCGGCTTCGAGGCCCCAACCAGCGGCTCGCTGTTCTCCAGCCTGCAGCAGCAGCACCTCCAACAGATGCAGCAGCTGCAGATGCTGCACCAGAAACAGCTCCAGTCTGTGTTACAACATGGTAACAGTGCTAATACGTACGCAGGTGGACATACAGGGCCATCGTGGCATTTAGAAGGATCAGGACATTCAGACAGTGGTGTTGGAGCTCAGTCCTACTATAACGTCAAACAAGACGAGACTCCTGCTCCGCAGGTTCACCCACAGCCTCCTCCGCCTCCACCTCAGCAGCAACCCAACGAGCCCCAACCGGTTCCTCCCCCTCCAGAGCCCCCGTCGTTAAAGCTACCGGAGAACAACGGTGCTCCCAAACCCAAAGAGGCCAACAAGAAACAATCATCCACGACAGAAGACGACAAATCCTTACCTTTGCAGGTAATGTCTTGTATCTGTCCAGTCAGTCATGCTCAGTTAGTCATACTCAGCAGCTGTTATATGGAATAAGTTAAGCGACCCAAAGTATTGAAGGAAATTGATGGAGTGTCTGAGTTCAAAACCCCTGTAAATAATTGGTGTATAGTATTTAGTGGTTTTGAATGTATGTGCTTTCATCTTTGTCATTTGTTCCCCCTTCCATCGAGGATTACAATGGATATAAGCATACAAGCTGTTTTATGTTATCCTTTACAATTTAAAATTGTACACGGAGTCCATATTCTGTATTTTCTTTTTGTCAAATAAAATCAATCAATCAAGAAACGATACAATCCAGTCTAAAATCTGGGATGTTATACATATGTACAGCGTGAGTCTTTGTTATTATTTATGTAATGGATTATTACTTTGTAATATATTTCAGCTTTTTTACCTATTTGTGTTTAGACTTAATACAGCATAGAACATCAATACATAAGGAACAAGCTACTCTAATTAATCAGAGAAAATATAAATTTAATTCAGAAGTATAGCCCGGTACTGTACATGAGTAATGTAAATGAAATGTGCAATGTTAAGCATGTTACTAGTATTTGTGCTTGAAGTGAATTTTGCATCAATTGGGTTTAATATGTTTTTATGTTTTCAGAAAAGTGAAATATGAGCTGTTTAAGATTTATTTATTACTGTGTCATTTTAAGGTATACTCTGATTATTCAAATTATTATTATTATTATTATTTAAATTGATTTAGTAAAGTTTTGTTTCAGGCCATTGGCTTAAAGTTGAAAAATGTAATCCTATTGCAGTTATCACACTGAGCAAGGAATTGGCAGGTGATACCAGGAAGGAATGATTCCACAAACAATTACTGCATTTAAAAATGAATGGATATTTCTTAGTATAATAAACAAGTTTCAGCATGTGTCCTATTTCAGGGTTTGTAAAGACTATGCGTCAAAATGTTTGTTTTACTAATGAATCTTCTCTGTAAGTTACTGACCTAAGTCTGTGAATGATGTAAATAAAGAGAACAAGGTTCCTGGTGTGCTTTGTCTGACAGATGTCCTTGTAATTGCTTCACCCAGGAACAACAGCAACTTTGGTACAAACAACATCTTCAAAATCTACAGAAGTTAAAGCAAGAGAGAGCCAAACAGAACCAGAAAGATGGTGATGGTCCTGTGCCTCCACCACCCGTGGGACAAGGGGTTCCCCCTCCTCCTCCATCAGAACCACCAAAAGGGGCACCTCCTCCGCCCCCTCCAAAAGAGGAGCCCCCAGCGCCACCTCCACCTCCCGAGGAGGGAAGGGTAGGTATTCCTGAAATGCTAGTGGTGTTTATGTAAGAATTCAAACTCAAAGATTTTAAAATTGTTGGAACACTAAGAATACATTACCCTACTTATAGTAGGTTGTTTCTTATTTCACCATTTTAATTCTACACTGCTCAAAAAAATAACACTTAATCATCACAGTGCAAGATCAAATCAGTTAAACTTCAGTGATATCAATCTGTCCATTTGGGAAGCATAAGCGATTGTGAATCATTGTCACCTGTTTTGGTGCAAATGAACGTGACAACAGGTGCACTGGAGAGGCAACACCAAGACAACCTCCAAAAAAGGAATGGTTTTGAAGGTGGTGGCCACAGAAAATTACGCTCTCATTATCCTTCCAGACTGATTGTTCTCATGAGGGCGTCTTCTTGTGGGATATGTGCTCACAAACCAGCACCGTGCAGCTCGATTGGCATTCACCAAAGAACACCAGAATTGGCAGGTTAGCCATTGGCGCTGCGTTCTCTTCGGCTTGACCGGCTTGACAGCGTTGAGTGTTCCCGTGCTCGCATTGTGTGAGTGAAAATCATTAGTTGCGCATTGATATTAATGATCGTGTGAAATTTTAGTAGCCGCAGTCATTAATTCAGCAGTGGGGGAGCACTGAATATAGGGAGAACATGTCTCTGTTATGGTTCACGTGTTGTATTACATGTAACAGTGTTTTTCATATTGGCGGATATTCACTCCGCATTTGCTGCAGGATCTCTGTATGAAAGCAGCTATTGTCTTTGTGAAAGAGAGAGGAAGCAAGCAAGCAAGAGGAGGGGCTGAGCGAATCTCTGCACTGTACGCAACTCAACAATGTAATATGAGTTTACCATTTTAAATAGTAAAAAAAAAATCAATATGTGGAGGTCAGCGTTGATATTGTGGCAGGCCGCTACAAATAAATCAATGTATGGGGAGCACTGCAAGTCATTTCTACCTCCTTGGTCGGATCTTTACAAATACTTTGCTTTAAAAGTACCAAGTGGTCACACAGTGGGAAAAAAAAGAAATCCTGTGTAGACAAAAAAGGTGCAACGATCTTTTTATATTCGCATTGTAGCACTGAGTTGTAATCGAATCGTGAGGTGTAGGTCTGCAGCTAACGATGATTGTAGTATTTGAAGCTTCGATAGATTATTTCAACGATTCATCGATGCGTCGTTTAAGAAGTACTTTTGCGTTGTGTTTTACCTCATCTTCGGTATGATTTTGAATCCAGCTGATGGTTGGTGATTTTAGTTTCCATTGACTGTTGTTACATCAAAATATTCTCATACAATACAAGAATCATGCAATGTACAGTAAAGTCATCTAACATAATGAGAAGAGAACATCTCTCTCACTCTATCATCGTGTGTTACTCTGCAGAGCGTGTACAATTGTTGGTAGACCACACAGAAGGAGTGGAGCGAGACAAGATTGTCCACTAGTTAATCAAATATAATATATAAATAAATAAAATATCGTTCTCTTGGATGAAACAAAAGCTAAAATGTGTCAGCAATTATACTTTGGCAGCCATTAATACCTGGCCCAAGTAAAGAAACACTTGCTGTAGCTTTTAAGTTGTGGCCTGGAGTTAATTTTTTCTGTTTGACTATAACTCACAACACTGTAACATTAGAACATTAAATCAATGCTATAATATGTGTTGTATAATTAATATCTATAGTGATTACTGTTTTCCTGTATATTTTAAAACTGAACAATGCTGCAGTAAAGGCAAATTATTTGCAAGTGCTTTTGTAAGTTCAGTATATGGCGGCATTTAAGAACGCTAGATAGAGATATTAGATATCATATTAGATATTAGATTATTAATAGATCTAAACATTGTTTATATTGTTTGCATGAATTTACAGAGAGAAAATGTAGGAAAATCACCTACATTTACAGAAACCGTAAGTCCCACCGCCCTCTCTCACATCATCACAATGTCCATAGATATTTAACCCCAGGTTTTGATGATTGCCATGTCATGAATGTGTGAAATTCACGGGACGAGCACATTCATTCATCTTTCCCCCAGTAATGGTGATAATGATTGTTATATGATAATGATTTCTGGAATCTGGAACAACTCGTTTTGACAACTTGCTTTGCTGATTGTAAATACATTCATCTAGAATGTTTTTTTCAAAATAAGCCAACATGTTAGAATGCATCAGTGTCTGATGAATATATTTGATCATACCACCATTTTGTGCCAGCTTTCTGTGCCTGACAGTTTGGGATATTTGGTGCAATGGAAACAATGTGAACAGTACTCAAAAATATTGAGATTTTGATACCCAGGCCTGTTTGACCAAAGTTACACATTGAATGTTTGTGTAATATGTTCTCAGTAGTGCCTTCCTTCCATCTAAAAAAAAAAGTCTCATCCCTTCCATTACAAACTACCCTCAGTTATTTCAAAAATATTATTTGTGAGTTATGCTTTGTTACAATCTTGCCTTGTTTATTTTCAAAGCCCGAGGTCCCACAAGACCCAGAGGAGGCTGCCCGCCTCCAGCAGTTACAGGCTGCAGCAGCGCAGTGGCAACAAGTACAGCAGCAGAGAGCAGGCTTACAATACCAGGCTCTCATGCAACAACATGAAAAGCTTCAGCAGATCCTGGAACAGTACCAACAGCTAATTCAGCAACCTGCAAACCTACAGGTAGGTAAATGGGGATTTTTTTGACAGCTACTATGTAGTTGGCTGTTTCCCCTGCTCTTACATTGACCTGTACAGAAAACAACATATTCAAAGAAAGCATAGTATGTATAGTGGAACCAAAGAGGTTATAACTTAGACCTGTAAACCCATCAGCATCTTGGGAGGCCCATACATTTTCATTTTTTCAAATAATGTCTCACTTCAACTAAAAATAAAAGGCATATTTCCCTCAATGTCTTTTGTTGCAGTCAATGTCTGCTGAAATGCAGCTGAGGCACTATGAAATGCAACAGCAGCAGTTCAACCCTTTGTTCCAAGATTGGGATCGCTCCTTCGTCCTGTGGCATGAGCAGTTCCAGACCTATCCCCACAAAGACCAACTGCAGGACTATGAGCACCAATGGAAGCAGTGGCAAGAGCAGATGAATGCTACCAATGCCCACCTTCAAGAAAGGGTGGCCACTCTCACTGCCATGGTACCATTCGCGTCAAGCCAGTATGGTAGTGGGATGGTGGGACAGTATGGTCAATACCCTGGACAAGACCTTCAAATGCAGCAGCAGTCAGTGAAACCGGGTATGCAGCATTCCCCAGTTGCTGTTGGTCCCAGATCTCAAGGCCCACAGACTGCTGGCTTTGGGCCACATTCAGAATCTCCTGCTGGGACCCCGGTGAGAGGAGGTAGCCCTGCTGGCATAGTCAGACCCCCAGGTCCCCCCACCGTTCAGCCACCAAGCTTCAACAGCATTAGGGGTCCACGGTCAGTAGTGAATCTTTCATTCTACTGGGATTTGTCTTTCATTTTTTGAAGAATGGGTTTTCAAAAGAAAAACGTTTCAAAAAATCAGTTTGGAGTATTTGAATTTAGGCAGGCTAAATTGGATTATAGTACCTTGTGCTTAAAATGAATATGTATTGTTTTATATTGCTAGGCAATCACTGAGAGTCTGTAATAGAAAGCTTATGTTAATGAAAATGTTTTCTTATAATTTCAGTCCTACTGGTCCTAGTGGAAACAACTCTAGATTTGACCAACCACCGCAGCGTTTTGATGGTCCCCCGAGGTTTGACCAACCACAGCAGCGCTTTGATGGTCCCCCGAGGTTCGACCAACCACAGCAGCGCTTTGATGGTCCCCCGAGGTTCGACCAACCAAAGCAGCGCTTTGATGGTCCCCCGAGGTTCGACCAACCACAGCAGCGCTTTGATGGTCCCCCAAGGTTCGACCAACCACAGCAGCGTTTTGATGGTCCTCCAAGGTTCAACCAACCACAGCAGCGCTTTGAAGGCCCCCCAAGGTTCGACCAACCACAGCAGCGCTTTGATGCCCCCCCTCGATTTGACCAACCAAGGCACCGTTTTGACGGTCCGCCCAGATGTGACCAACCACGGCAGCGCTTTGATGCCCCCCCTAGATTTGACCAACCTCGATTTGGGCAGCAGCCTAGGTTTGAACAGCCCCCAAGGCACACAGGCCCCCCACCACGTTTTGAACGCCCACCTGTGCCCCAGCAAATACAACAGCAACGTCTCCAACCTAAGTCAGAACCAGCCAATAAACAACCTGCCAGTTTGGATTCCAAAACTCCAGGAAAATCAGCTGAGCAGCTAAAGTCTGAAAAAGACAAAAGTGAATCTGAACCAGATAAACCTAAAGCCAATCCTGAAGACATGGCAGATGACAACATGCTTGGAAATGAGGGTTTTTTTGTCCAGAATGAACCCATTCCTCAGACATTACAAACAAACACAAAGCCAGAGGAACCTGATGGCGATAATGCTTCGAACAGTAGTGAAAAACCCAAACCTGTTAACAGTAAACCTTCTGTAACTGCTCCTTCTACTGTAGCAACAAAGAATACTGCTACACAAAATCCCCTCAAACCAGATGGACCACTCACAAACAACAAACCGCCTCTGGTTCCAACATCTGCTGCTATCAAACAGGAGCCACAAGCCTCTGGCCAAATGCAGTCAAGACCAGATCCTCCAAGGCCTCTCCCTGTTAGGGGACGAGGCCAGCCCCCGTTACCTGTCCAAGTGCACGGACGAGGGCGTGGCCAGAGGGGCTCTGGAGAGTTCAGTGGACCAAACACTGTACCGCTTGGGGAGAAGATGGGAGAAATGTCTTATGACTACATGCCACCTGAAGAGGACTTGGGAATATCAGAAGAGCAGGAAGACTATAACTGGCGAGATTCTACATATGAGGAGTGTGGTGGTGAGGATTTGGAGGTGCCCCCTGAAGAAATGTGGATGCCAGAGGAACTTCACTTCTCAACAGAGGAAGAGTATTATGAAGAGCCAATAGGAGGGCCTGCAATGGGGAGAGGAGGGCCTGCAATGGGGAGAGGAGGGCCTGCAATGATGAGAGGAGGGCCTGCAATGGGGAGAGGAGGGCCTGCAATGATGAGAGGAGGGCCTGCAATGGGGAGAGGAGGGCCTGCAATGATGAGAGGAGGGCCTGCAATGATGAGAGGAGGGCCTGCAATGATGAGAGGAGGGCCTGCAATGATGAGAGGGGGACCATTTATGGGGAGAGGAGGTCCACCTATGGGGAGAGGGGGACCACCTTTGGGTAGAGGCGGTCCCCCTATGGGGAGAGGCGGACCCCCTATGGGGAGAGGAGGACCCCCTATGGGAAGAGGAGGACCAGCCATGGGAAGAGGAGGACCAGCCATGGGAAGTGGAGAGCCAGTCGACATGCATTGGGAGGAACCTGAGTCGGCAGAGTATTCAGAGGAAGGGGACCCTTACTGGGGAGAAAGGAGACCTCCAATGAGAGGCATGAGACCCCCGTTTCCACCTGGTCGGGGTCGTCCCCCACGTGGTCATCCTGGTTTCATGCACCAAGGAAGAGGACGGCCCTCTCACCCAGCACACGGGCCAATGGACCATGAGCCATTAGGCCACGAAATAGACAATGATGATACTGAATTGAATCCAGCAAGTCACCCCATGTACCATGAACATGACCCTCATAACCATCCGATGCATCCTGATGTAGGAAGAGGCAGGCGTCGTGTGCCACCACCATCTCACGAAATAATGGATCCTATGGAGGAACCATTGTACGATGAAGGAATGGAGAGCGAATTAGGGTGGCAACCGCCACATGGCAGAGGCCCTCCTCTGCCTCCACATGAGATAATAGATACGGGAGGAATGAGGAGGAGACCTGTAGGTCGAGGAATGGCTAGAGGTATGTGGCGGCCAGGTCAAACACATGAGGAATATGAAGAGGGATACAATGAGGGTTACGTCGAGGATTATGGTCACGGAGAATCTGGGTATCGCTGGCGGCCACCACGGGGCTTTCCTCCTGATGACTATCGGCATGAGGCCAAGTACTACGAGTCTGAATGGGACAGAGAGCGTGCTCCTCCTGAAAGGGACTATCCTCCCCGCATGCCACCACCAGAGCCCTACAGAGATGGCCACTGGCTAGAGGAAAGAGAACGAGAAAGAGGTCTCCCATATCCTTACGATGAGCATGATAGGGAAAGAGGAGAACTTAGAATCCGTGAATATAGGGATGAGCCACCGTACCGTCAGGAAGAGCCGCCACCACCATCACAACCTTCAGAATGGGATAGGTCTTCAAGACTTCCTCCACCACCAGAGAGAGGCTATCCTGCTGACTATGAGGATCGCAGAGCTTGCTATGAAGAGCACAGAGAAGACCCTCAGTTGGATCGACCTCCACCTTTACCTCCTGCACCTGTCACAAACTTGCCAGAGTGCTCAGTTGATCCGGCAACACAAGAAACAATCGGAGCAAATGTACTTGCTCTCTCCCAACGCCAGCATGAGATCATCCTGAAAGCAGCTCAAGAGCTTAAACTTATACGGTAATTTCTAGACTTTGATCATTGATATATACATTATATGCTAGGCTCACACAAATTATATCCTGATTTATCTATATTGGAAAAAAGCCATTCAGATTGCAGTGTTATGTGCCTAGGTTTTGAAATATTGACCACTGAGATTTTTGCCACCATCTAAAAACTCTAGTTGCAGCTCTGTGGCATTCTGCTTATATATTACTTACTTTACTTTATGGTCAAATTGATCTACAGGGAATTGCAGGAGGGGAAGACACCTGGTACTGAACCTCAGCCTGCACCAACTGACATCCTGCCTGAGCTTCCCGCTGGTCTTCTCGGTTTGGAGATCCCACCAGAAGTCAGGAATGCTCTGAAGGTAATTTATTTTCACGAACACTATTTTAGGCCCATCCGTAAGAGTGCATTGCTGTATGAATGACAGGATTATTAGTTATGTAAACTGATTCTAACCATGTCAGTCAAGTGTAAGGAACAGCATATAGAACCACTAGAGGACAAATTCAGTTTTAATCTTATTTTTACTTTGCCATGTTGTATTTAAATGTTATATCTTATCAAATCCGCCATCCTTAGGGCATGACTGCAGCTTCACATACAGCTGTAACTGAACCTGTGTCTTGGGATACCAAGTCTGCTGCCACAGATTACCAGCCATCTCTCACTGCTGCACCCCTTCCAGTGATTCCAAAGACTGTGGATTATGGGCATGGGCATGGTATGAGTGGCAAAAATGAACACACAAAATATTTTTAACAGATGGAACTGGTTAAGTTTCAGGAATTTGTTGGTGACATTAACACTCAATGTTTCAGAGCCTGGAGCAACCGTTGAGCGGATCTCTTATGGTGAGAGAATTGTGTTGAGGCCTGACCCACTGCCTTCAGACAGGGGCTATGAAAAAGGTGAGTTTCAATACTTGAAAGTCCACGTTTCTCTAGTCAAACAGGACTTGCTTTTGCAATTTTCTAACTGTTGTTCATGAACTATTTCATTCTCCTAGAACTTCTTGGTCCCAGAGATCCTTACAGAGACCCGTATTATGACAGACGATCAGACCCTTACATGGACCGCCGGGATTACAGTAGAGAGAGGGAATTATACAGAGAAAAACTTCCACCTGAATATGAAAGAGAACGATTTGAGAGGGAGCGCTATCCCCCAAGAGAAAGAGATGAGAGGTAACATGTTTTCTCCGTGGCTCTAACTCCCATTTTTCCAAACAATGGGGAAGTGCGCAGCTTTCGTACATATGTAATATTCTTTTCTATTTGTCTGTTTTTGATTCAAGCACACAGTCAGTGGTTGAAGAAAGGTACTATGTCACATTGTGTCATACATTGTGATTTTTCTTCAGTGTGTGCCAGTTTGTAACCTGAAATTTGGTTGACAAAATGAAAAGTAAATATGCCCCTCCTCTGTGTAGATCGCCACTGGCACCCTCTTTGCGTTCAGGATACCGGGAGAGAGACCGGGATCTTCGAGAAAGGGAGGGAAGTGACAGTCGTGATCGAGATGAACATTATGGAAGGCCTGGCTACGATAGACCTGGCTACGATAGACCTCCATACGAGCGCACTGGACTTGACCGCAGCGGGCCTGAACGTTACGGCCATAGCTCCTCACCTTACGGTATGTTCCGTTGTCATATAAGTCAGATGTGTTTGGTAGAATTTCACTGAAACTCTTTCTCAGTTACTAAAATGAGCTGTGTTGGTAGATGTTGACAGAGGATATGGTGGAAAACATCTACAACCAGTTAAGTAAATGTATAATAGGAAAAAATAATGCCATTTAGAGAAGTACTTGAATTGCAAATAATATCATGCAGTGGACAGAAGAAGTTACCCAGAGGACCGAGGGCCTCCCACTGCACCTTCCCTCCCTCCTCCACCTCAGCCACCACCGCGAGTTGAGAGGAAGCCAGAAATCAAGAATATCGACGATATCCTCAAACCACCTGGCAGATTGTCTCGGCCTGAAAGGGTACTAATTACTGTTGCAGTTTTTTTTTGATCTAACAGTATAACATTGTTAATATTGAGTACTCATTTAAGTGATATATTTAACAGATTGTTATCATAATGAGAGGACTTCCAGGAAGTGGAAAAAGTCATGTCGCAAAGCTCATTCGGGTGAGTTGAGTCATATCAGCAAATCTTAGTCTAATGTAACTATAATGTAATGCAACTGAGCGTTGACAACAATTTACAACAACAACAATACTTTTTGTAACAATGCAAATAGAAATATGAAAACTGCTTTTCAATCTTGCCGACATTAAGGATAAGGAAGTCGATTGTGGCGGTGCGCCTCCAAGAGTTCTTGTTTTGGACGACTATTTCATGACTGAGGTTGAGAAAGTTGAGAAAGACCCAGACACAGGGAGAAGGGTCAAAACCAAAGTGAGTCTAACATGAAACACAAGACAAAGTGGTGCTAAAATGTCACAATCAGTGAGCAGCATCAACTGGCAGGTGTATAAACAATAATAATACAAAAAATCTGTCTTGCAGGTTCTTGAGTACGAGTATGAGCCAGAGATGGAGGATACCTACCGGAGCAGCATGCTTAAAACATTTAAGAAAACTCTGGATGATGGCTTTTTCCCCTTCATCATTTTAGACACTGTCAATGACAAGGTTAAACATTTTGATCAGTTCTGGAGCGCAGCCAAAACGAAAGGCTTTGAGGTGAGTTGTATTCATTAATAGGTCTAAAAAAAATGTTTGTCCGATCGGCCCTGTGCTAAAGAGGTTTTGTTTTGTTTTTTTACTTTCAGGTATACCTGGCTGAAATCACTGCAGACACTCAGACTTGTTCGAAGAGAAATGTCCATGGGCGCACACTGAAGGACATAATGAAGGTCTGTAAGATCGGTTAGCTCTCTCAGATTGATTTGTGATAAGAAGAATGTTGACTAAAAATCATGCATATAGCATATACTTTTTAATAGAGCTATCTGTACACAGATGTCCAACAATTGGGAGCCTTCACCTCGTCATATGGTGCGCTTGGATGTCCGGTCCCTGCTTCAGGATGCTGCTATAGAGGAGGTGAGGTCTTCAACACTTGACTGTTCTCATGATATTAAAGTCCTTACCAGTTACCAAGCTAAACTAACATGTGCTTGTTATTAGGTTGAAATGGAAGACTTCAATCCCGATGACGAGCCCAAGGAACCCAAGCGAGAGGAGGAAGAAGAGGGTGATCTGGTAGGAAATGAAAAGCTTACATTTATAGCCACATAGTTTTCAGATTCATTTCCACTTTGTATTTCCATCTATCACATACGATTTGTCCAGTAATTTATGATTAGCCATTAGTCTTTTAATTATTTTGTTTTATTTACCAGGTGAGTTTTAAACAGATCAAATAAAATAGGTGAAATTCATGGAAAGTCATAGGTTAATTAAGAGCAGAACAGAGAAAATATAAGGGAGCAAGAGACAGACAAAATACCGTTGTGACTCAGTCCTAAAATATAGCTGCAACACTCCATTAACTAAAGGAACAGTTCCTGTTTTTTCACATTTTTTGAGCTTTTGCTCAGATTTAATTGTTTGACCGTTAAATTTGAAATAGTTTCTTCACATCAAGTTCAAACTTCATATGATTGCTTCTTAACTTTAGTCTGACTTTAGCTTTTAAAGCAGCTTCATTTAAAGCAAAATGATAAAATGTATTAAAAAATGAGGATTGAAAAAAATCTCATGGAAGTGTTGAAACATTTAATCTGGTTTAAACATCTTGTTGGGCAAAACATGTTTATGCCTAATTAATTACTCTTTACAACTTATTATGAAATTACCACAAAGTTCAAAATTCTAATTTTTCTGCCAACTTAATTTTACAAATTTGAGGTAAATATTGCCTTTGATATGAAGGAAAATGTTTACAGTAGCATTTATAATCAGACACTACAATAATTACTTGTCCAGCTCTAACAATGTTGTACAACTACTCTGGTGAAATATGAGCAAACCATAGAAAAGTAAAATGTTTTATTTATTTTTATGTTATTTATTTAAGTTGCATCATCCTTTATAGCTGTACCACTTACTGCTTATACTAGGGCCACACTGCCTACCTCTACCTGTGACTCTCCAAATGAACTGTGGGCTGCCCTAACCTGTTAGCATTGGCGCTTAAATGAAACGCAAGGGTTGTAGCGACGCTGCTGACAAAGGCTGTGTGGGATCAGACTTTTGAAAGTTTGAAAATGTAAATGTTTTCTACGGTACCACCGGTAGAGGGATTGTCCCCACATGGAGTATACAAAACTTGGTACCAAACTGGACTGCTTGGCAAAATGTCATGAATTTGTGATTATGAAAGTCATTTTCAAAAGAAGAAGGCAAGAAGTAAGCAGCAGAAACCCAGCAGAAACAATAGGCCACTGGCCGTGGGTGCACAGTTAATAATGCCTAATAATGAAACACCTAACAACAAATATGCTTCACCTTACAGTGGCTATAATTACAAAAAAAATGTCAAAAAAAGATGACAATGGAAACAATGTGAATGAGTTGCTCATTTTGATGAACCTACAGAGAATTATCACCCAAATATGTTGCTCCCCTCGGCTTCATGGAGCTTTGTACCCGCAACGTTTTTGGTTCCTTCTTACTGCTCTCGTGTCCCAAGAAATGTTTCTTACAGTTTTTTCTATGCAGAGGGCACAGAGATTATTGAAGCAGTCTTGTTAATTAAGCTGTAGTCATTATTGTTAGAAATGACTCTTGATACCCTAGGTATGGGCTATCAAATGTAAATGCAGATTAAATGCATTGATAGTAGGAATGGTTTCCCTGCATTTTGTTATAAAATACATGCCTATCTGCCACTCAGTTACAGTGGACTGTTACTCCTCTAAAAACAATATAACAGACTGCTGCATACTTTAAAAATATCTTTATACAAAACTAAAGGTAAAACTTCAACTGTTCCTTATATCCTTTCAACCATTTTTTAAAGCTTACTTATGTGTAGTTTAGAATGAACAACTAAGTATATGAAATATGTTCTATTTTCTTCCACATGAAAATACTATATATAATTTTATTACTATATGGTTAGTGTTTCATAGTAATTTAATACTGGTTGATAACCTCTAGAAAATGCTTTATGTTCAAAATAGTTTACAGTATTTTATTCTATTATTGAATGCATTTTATTTACTTATTAGCAATATAATACAAACACGAGATCCTGTCCCACTCTCTTAAAATTTGTGGTATTAAAGCTTTCAACAAGCTGCATGCACAGGAGAAAACAGCAATTTTCATAGCCTTTGTTCCTCACACAAAAATGCTATTCTATATATATATATATATATATAATAAAATCTTTTACATGCTTTTGTTCTTTCTAGTTTACATTAGTGGTAAGAAGTTTGAAAGACAAGAGATTCTTCCCATTAAGTTTGCAGCAGTGCCTCATAGCTTTGTAGACCATCCTTGATGGAAATCACATACTCGAAACTTCCCTCCTGGATGGTTGCCTCCTTGAGCCACCCTGACTTGTACAATTTGGTCTGTCATATTTAATTAGGGCTGCACGACTGTGGCCAAAATGATAATCACGATTATTTTGATCTATATTGAGATCACGATTATTCATTGATTTAAGGACAAAATATTTTTATTGCACTTTCAAATTTAAATAAACAGGCAATTGCCTTCACATCCATGTTGTGCTGCGTTTCTGCCAATGTAAATCTTTGCATCAAAATAAGACTGGTCCTTAAAATGCATCATCTCCTTGAAGCAAAATATAAATAACATTTTTACCTGGAAAGTCCACAGAGTCCGGGTGCTGCTGAGCCACGGTTTTGTTCCATCCTGTGCACAGCGTTAACTTCCACTAGAAGCGTCTCAGATGCTTTGCAGGAGCTGAGCACAGTGTTGGCTTGTTGTTATTTTGTCCTTTTTGTGCTTCTACCTATGGCTTCTACTCTGCTTACCAGCAAGGGCTCTCCGCAACCCGGTTTTGTTCGGTTGTCTGCAGGCTGCAAAAGGAGCATTTCAGAATAAGATGGTTTTGTCTGCTCGATTTTGCTGACATGTTAAAATTTTGTTGATTTGGTAATCAGTGCTTGCTTTTTGTGCTTCTTCTATAATTAAGTAGGCTATGTAAATAAATTGTTCTTTTTTGTCTGATTTAACTGTGTCTTTTGTTGATTTATGATCAAGATTATGCACAGTGTTTTATTTTGAAAATTGACCGGGTCTATGCCGATCTGTGTCTGACTTCCTGCCCAGTTCGATCTGCTCTGTGCAGCTTGACACGGCTTTCAGTCAAAAATAGACTTGTGTATTCTAGGGAGGCACCGACTCCCTAGAAGAAGCACTTCCGGTGTTCGGCCTAATAAGTCAAAAGACAAAAAAAGATGCAAAAATCGCCGTTTGCAGACACTGTTCTGCTGAATTGTCTCCTAGCACGTCCACACCATCTGTGGGTGACTTCTTAGAAAAGGCAACAAACGGTCTGACCCGCTTGTAAAAATGTGAATGTACAGGTATTCTTCACATTTTTTCATTATATTCGGTTTCAGCTTCGGCCAAGAATTTTTATTTCGGTGCATCCCTAGTGTATTCTTTGCGGAGTTGAGCCGAGAGCTGCATCTGGCACATTTCTGGGTCGCGCTGCGGCTGTGTCTGACGCACTCAAAAGCATAGACTAGAAGGGCCGTGACCAGCTCTGGCAGCCGCGGCGCAGCGCACACATGCAGACTCGTGGACTTTGCGGTCTACTCTGGACTGTAGCAGCAGGAGGGTGCACGCGCAGCTAAATCGGCCCCTTGGCTGTAAGTTTAGGAAGCGCTTGATTTGATATGTAGCAGACTTTTCCATAAGCGGAGCACACATTGTACACGGCGATATCGCCGTCTATCATGTTTATTTAATTGTGGGAAGCTAAAATCGTAATCAATATCCGATTAATTGTGCAGCCCTATGTTTAATATGTACCATATTATTTTTATGTCTGTCGAATTTCTTTAAACATGAGCAAATTTCATAAGCTGACTTTGACATGACTGTAGTGTATGTAAACACTTAAAATTTTGATATGTCATTTTAATCTGTTCTACTCCTAGAAAGTAGAACTAAGTGCACTCTTGTAGATATGTTCAATGGACACTCTGATATGTACATAAAGTTAAAAATGTCCGACTCATTAGCGGAACAGGACACACTGTTTACTCTTGATTATGCTTTGAAATATGTAATACTATGTTTGCAATTGTTACACCATTGAGTCACTGATTTAGCTGAGAAATACATCTTTGAGGATGGTCCTTCATTCATCAGATTAAAGGATGAAATATGCTTGGTGCAAAATTAAAATAGTGACCAAAATGGATCAAGATGTGTGCATTAAACTCAGTATTACCCACAAATGATAATGTTTCTGGGGCCTATAAATAAAAATGTAAAGCTGCTTTGATCAATCAGCCAGTTAAGACCTGCAGTTTCACACAGGGCATGTAGGTCATCTCCCAACGCTGCTTTTCATTTTAATTGTAGTAGCAGTCAAAGGCTGAAGTCCCATCCAGCCTCCACTTAAACCGAACTGTCTGAACTGCAAGTCTAAAACTGCTGCATTATGGCCTTGCATTTGAATCTCTGGGTGTAATTTCCATAAACAGATATCTGCATATGAATGCAGAATCTATAGGCAAGGGGCAAAATGACTGGTACGCGGGTGAGGAAGTCTTGGTCCGTAAATCTGTTATATAGTTATGCACCGGAAGCCCTTAAACATCGGCCGTGCCCAGAGGCTATATCGTCTGATGACAATATAGCCTCTGGGTTCAGAGAATGCACTGGGTGAGACTTTAAGACTGCCGGGTTTGGTTGCAGAAGCAGAAATATACAGACATTTTTAAATTGTAATAATTACAATAATATATCCAAAACCCTGATGAGGGTTTTCTAGCACCTCAGTGTTTAAATCCCTAATAATCACAGTGAACAATGGATGTAGCACAGAATGCAGAGGTCTCGTGGTCTGTTGTCAAGTGTCAAGAAAAAATCAACAAATGTTGATGTGATGTGTTAACTGCAAAACAAGAACTCAAACAGGGTCAGGCACCCTGTTAGTTTGATGGTTCCATTTGGGCTCATCACTGCCAGGAGTGTTAAAGCCTCTGACTCATAAATGGCTTTCTTCAAACCGAACAGATTTTAAATGTTAAAAGCGGTCGGATCATGCTGCTATTGCTCAAAAACTTAAACTTAACCTGTATTTGAAGCGCATGTAGGGAAGAGCTCCTAAAAGTTTTTGGGTTTTTTGGGTTTTTTTAAACACTTAAAGAGGTCATATTATGCTTTTCGGCCTTTTCCCTCTCCTTTATTGAATTATATACCTTTTTGTGCATGTAATAGGTTTGCAAACTGAAAAAGCCCAAAGTCCACCACAAAGGGAGTTCCCATCTCCCACAGAAAACACTGCCCTGAACTGCCTGAAAACAGCTCGTTTGAAACCCAGCCTTTTCTTACCTTTTCTTGTGACATCACAAGAAAATACATGCCATAATGCTCACCTAGCGGCTAGTACACGCCCTCGAAAACACCGGTGGAAAAACACACTGAGCTGCAGCACACAGTAACAAGACATCCGCCTGCTGCCTCTCCTCTCCCTTCCAAACATTAGCTACCCTCCAGGCAGTCAATAGACAAAAGTTGTTACTCTGATGTAGAGACAGAGCTCAGTTATAACTTTTATGAATGAAAGATACTTTTGTTACAGATTAATAACTCACCACTCTGAAACTCTTGCTCCAGTCTATGTTGCTAATCTGTTAAGGGGAACATATACAGCTGAACCGAAGCAGTGTTTACCGGCTTTTCACGACCCGCCCTACTCTGCTTCTGATTGGCTAGTAATCCTTAACAAGGAACTTCGCATGTGCAACGCCCAACAAAGATCTTGTAGAAGTGAGATGCATCACTCCCAAGCTAAAACAGAGCATTCAACACAGGGTGAAAAGAGGAGCTGCAGCAATGTGCAGTATGACAAAAAATATGGTGTTTTTTGAAAATTAAACCATGTAAACCTGTTCTGGTACAACCCCTGAATACAATCATGAACCTGAAAATGAGCATAATATGAACACTTTAAAAAAACACATTAATTGAAACAAGTTGCCATATGATGGTAATGGACTGTTTCAAATTGTATAAAAAGTTTTGATGATTTCTTTTGTTGTAAATCTATGTGATATTAGATAAACTATTGTAGTTGAAATAATGTTAAGAAGCATTTACAACAAAAGGAATTTACAGACATCAGACTGTCTGATGTCTGTACTGTAGTTTTTATCTCTTCCAGACCTGGTTTTGTGGCCCCTCAAAGGCTACACACACCTTTATGCAATTATATAAAATAGGAAAATAGAAAATAAATGTTTCTTGTGTGCAATGAGAAAAAAATGTATATTGAAGCTAAATAAAATCATATAAAGAACAGTTAGCTTTATTTTAACCTCTTCCACTCAACCCCTCCCCACCATAGACCCGGTTTTTGTCTTATTTGGGGTGGACAGGGAATCTTTAGGGGGAGATGGCAGGTCAACAGTATTTGACACATAGAAGTGGTATACATCTTCATTAATCTGTAATAAACATTTTGTTTTGGTTATTCACCTATTCAAATTATAGAGTTTATAAGGACTTGGAACTTTATGATTGAAGTATATGATGGCCATTCCCATGCTTTTGTCTCATAAGTAATCAATTTTTGGGTTGATTCCATTTGTTACACAGATTTGGTGCAAAAACTTTATTTTTTTAAATTATACTACTCAAAAGTCCCTCCAAATTACTATTTCAAGATGCCAAAGACCTTGAGGAAACCATAGAAAATGCTGTGATTTTGTATCAAAAACTTTTAGAGATTTCTATAAGAACTGCATTTTTCGGCAATTGGATGGCGAGCACTTGTGTTTTGGAAATTGTTTTGAAACCCCCTTATTGTCAGTTTACCTAGGAAAGCCATACGTCTTTGAATGTCCTAGATCTCTATTTTTTTCTTTTTACCTCCAATAGTCCTATTTATTCAATTCCAATACTGTTTAAGACCCCCAGTTTGCAGAAATATTCAAATGCATCATTTTTAGAATAGGTGAGGAAGAAAAAAGGCTTTTGCATGCAAAAACCTGTATGTTGTTGATTATATAGTTTTATATGATACAATCTTTGCTGAGCTGTAAAACCCACCTGCTACAGCCTCTGAAAGACAATGATGTTGGCAGTGGATGTAGGCGTCCTTGTGGAGTTTATCTATATGCTTGCTTTAAGCTAATATATATTAAAAACATCGAGCTAAATACCGTTCTTTAAAATATATGATACTTAAGGATATGTGTTGAATCATTAATTAGATAACTGTATTTAACAATGTACTAAAACTGTATTTTTTTAATGTTATTGTTGAAACAAAGTGGTGCTGGTGCTTCAGGTCTTATTCTGCTGTAGCACTGTTATTCCAAAATTAATATGCAGTATATTTTAGAAATTTTACCCCACATCACAGTTGGATGTGGTCCGATATTGTCTGTTGCGACCACATCTAACGGTGATGTAGTGTTGCACAGGAGAGCACCGTGAAGTGCTTTATTGCACAGTGTGTATATAAAGCTTACAGCAGTGGCTACCTGGCAATGCAAGCTGGATATCCAGCCTGAATGTAGTTTTATATTCTCAGTTAAAGCCTGTAGGGAGGCAATGGATTTTCTTTGTAATCTCTGTTGTCTTGCAAAGCAACTGGTTGCTTTCATTCTTAAGCTTTAATCATCAAGCTGATAAACCTGAGCAGATGCTGCTGGAAGTTGAATTTCCAGCAGTGTATCTTTATCATTAATCTCAAAGTCATTAGACTTCCTGTCAGTACTGAGTGGGCATGTACACACGGTGCTTGATTGATATCTCTGTGACTCGTGAATGTCCCCGTAAAGCTCCGCCCATCTCAAACCTGAGCAGAGGTCTAATCAGGAAGAATAATAGAAAACACCTTTTATGGGGGTTTTTAAGTGTTAGGTAAAATGTATATTTTGACTGATGTAGATAACACCTTAAAACTTAGAAAACCAAATAATAAACAGCACACCAAATGCATGTCAGAAATAAAATTAAAAAAAATTTAAATATATTTTAGAATACAAATCTCATGTGGAGTTAAATGAAAGTTTATAATAATAATAATAATAATCTTTATTTGTAGAGCACTTTTCAAAAACAAGTTACAAAGTGCTTTAACAAGTGTAAAGACAATAAATATATATAGTTATATACACTGCTCAAAAAAATAAAGGGAACACTAAAATAACACATCCTAGATCTGAATGAATGAAATAATCTCATTAAATACTCCTTTCTTTACATAGTTGAATGTGCTGACAACAATGCTACCACTAGAGTGAAAGCACCGCCATTATTATTTTTTTGAGCAGTGTATATTATTATACTCATTAGCTTGCACTTATCCTCTGTGGTCCCTTCCCACTTAAAACTTGGCCCTGTTGTTAGCTCAGGTAGCTTGATTTGATTGTTAAGTATTGGGCATTCACTTGGATTTTTCCATTTTTAAAAGGTAGTTAGCTCAAGTTCAAATCTGTGTGGGACCGTTCAAAGCAGGGTGCACCATTGTTTAACCCATCTGGGAGTAGATGTTTAGTTTCCAGTGTTCCTTTTTGTAGAGAGGCATGTTTAGCTTACTGTTGTATTAAGAAAGCTGTACTTAACAGAACATGTGTGCCATGGTGTCAAAAAGACTGTGTAGGGACACAAACCGTGTCAATAAAATATCAGAACTAATTTGACTTAAAACCAGCAAACATGATGTTAAATCATAACAATTTGACAGATATTGCAGCTGTAATCAGCTTTACACATTTTATTTCATTGCTCATTGTAGAGGCTCTCTAATCTGTCATCACTTGGAGTAAAGCTTTTGGCAGAGTTTCATTTTATGAATGAGCTTGAATTTGATAAAATCTACCTGTTTCCTTAAATTAACATCATCTCCGCTGGAAAAAAAAGGGTGCAATCTCTTCAAGTGAAGTATCTAACTAGTCATACTATCTAGGATAACTTTATTCAAGAATAAGAAACTATCCTGAAAGATTTAATTGCACTTATATTAAATATATAAGATTATATGGTTTTATATAAATTCCTATAAAAATACATATCTTGATTGCTGACATCTTACCTCTCAAAATGTCCATTGAGCTCCAATTAGGTATTAAGAGAAATGAATAAAGGTGTCAAAAGAATACAGTAGTGTCTTCTTAATTAGGAACTAGTGCAGATGCTGGACTGTCAGAAATCTTTGGTTAGCTCGCCAGCCAGATAGCATCAGTGTAATTTGAAAACTGGGGATTGGTCAGAGAGAAGTGACGCAATGAAAAGCTCTGATCCTGATTGTATAAAAGTTTGAGCAGCACTACTGCAGACTCGGACACAGGGGCATTGTTCTTTGTAATGTGAAATGTGTTGATCACACGATCGTTAGCGCACACAGGCAAACGTCATGATTGGAGTTTTACTTTTTTTGTTTTTAAGGAAAGCACTTTGTCACTGAAATTGTGTTCTCCAAAGCAGAGCACATCTGCTATCCACTATTTTTTTTAGCATGTAGCTAAGAACAAAGGTTTAGTCTGAATACATTAGTTTATCTCTACTTGCAAGAAATATCTGCATGCCAGTGTAACATTATATGTCTTAACTAGATAAGTCCTCATGTATTCTCATCCTTCAGTTTTCTCTGTTGTCTTTCAAGTATTGATAAACCAGTCTCCTCTCTTTTCAGCCAACCCCCGTTTTCCCTCTCCCTCTCTTATCCCTGTATCACCCTGTTGTTTAACCATTGCAGTGTTTCTTTATTATATAGGCCTACATTCCAAAAAGCAAATGGGAGATGGACACGTCTGAGGCTAAACTCGGTAGGTATTCCTTTTTATTAAGTCTTTATTATGACTGACTACTCCATCTTTTACCTCTGTACTATAGAGGCGCCTTCAACAGTACAGTGCATTTCATGTCCGGCTACTTTGATTTGATTCATGATATTTATGTCTTAAAGCTGTGCATCTTTTAATCTTATAATGTATGTGTTATGTATGTCATGACCATGCCTGTGAGGAGAAATGGATTCATCAATGAATAACAGTGATTTTTACTGCTGCCATGCTTTACCTTCTGTGCACACAGCATGAAAGATGCTTCTAATTCACCACAGTTAAACAAAGCCCACAGTGTGTTGAAATAAAGGGTGAATGTACTGATCAAGTTCTGCATAAAAGGCCTAAAAATGGGAAATGATATAGTTTTTTCCCCACCCAATATACATGTAAACATCCTGATCATTTCTATAAATCCCAAGCCAGGTGAATGAGGAGGGAAGTGAATAAGAAACAGCCCTCTCTCTGTGTTATTGTATGTGACTGTGAGGCAGAACATTGCTAAAACGGATCAGGCTGAATGACTCGCAGAATGTTAGTTGTTGAGTGATGAAGTTAAAGTTTTAGCAGGACGGCAGAGCTGACCTGGCCAGTAATCTTCCATTTATACAGACAAGTTGGACGGTCTGGGGAGCAGTGGAAAGAGGAAACGTGAAGACATGGCAGGCCTGGATGACTACCTTCAGCTGCCAGACGACTATGCCACACGCATGTCCGAACCAGGAAAGAAAAGGGTAAATAGACACGCTGTGCTACAGAGCTGCTGCTTTGGTCATCTACAAATGTGTTTGTTTGCCAAAGAGGCACAGAGAAAATACCGAATGTAAAAATCCAGTTTAAAAATATACCATTTTTGTATAATGTTAAGTGTTAAATAATGTAAGTGATTTACCTTAATTGATGTCCATTTATCCATTTCCTGGTCATAACACCAGCACCCTGGTTGCCGTCCTTGTTTTGTTAAGGTTCGATGGGCTGATCTTGAAGAGCAAAAGGACGCGGATCGAAAGCGCGCCATCGGCTTTGTGGTGGGTCAAACGGACTGGGAGAGAATAACGGATGAGAGTGGAAAGCTGGCGCAAAGAGCTCTCAACCGCACCAAGTATTTCTAAGAAGATAATCTTGTCCCCCCCCCCCCCCTTCATTTAAAGGTATGTATGTTACTCTTTTGCATAATGTTGTACAGTAATTCTATCTGTGTTTAGAAAATATAAAATGGTGATTAGTATCCAAATTCTAACATTTGACAAGGATATATTTGAGGCCCTTTTTATTACATGCCCTCTATTAAAAATGTACTTTATGGATCAATAGATGCAAGTGAATGGAAATTGTTAGTTCAGATGTATATGATAAAAACATTTGCAGAAACCTTTTAATCCACTGTTATGTCACCATGGATCATCAAGCCATTTGTTCAGAAAGACTTACACGTCTTACCTTTTATCAAGATTATGCGCAGTAAATACAATGCTATGATCAAATCAAATGTAACCTCACTAAGTTTGAGTGGATGCAAATATTTTATTCCACATAAAAGGATAGTTTTGTGTGGCTGAGTATACTTGAATTTACAAGACAATACTTTACACACTATGTAATTAACTATATATAAAAGGATAACATGATTGTAGCAGTAGCAGAATCAAATTGGTCTTTGGCAAAATTATCAGTGACTTCTTTTTGTTCCTACAGGTGTCCAGAATGTGAAAACACTGAAGCTTACCTTTTGGTGAAACATGACTCATCAAGGTGACATCACCAATAGTTATCAAATTCATAGTTATGTCATTGATAAGGATAAGTCCAGTTTTCTTTCTTATTTTTAAACAGACACTCTGGTTATTTGCCAATAAACTTGTAGTTTATGATTTTGTGCTGTTTCCTGTATCTAGTCATATTTTTTGCTGTTTTATACTCTTCATGCTTCCTGTACTGTACACATGTAGCACAATTTCTTGGTCCATGCATACTTGAAAAAACGACAATAAAAGTTTCACAAAATTACCAACTTGGGGAGTCTTTCTTTCATTGTCATTTGGGCTTCACCATTTTTCACCAAATTGTTTAACTGCCCGATATTACATGTTTAGCCCTGTGACATTTTTTAAGGATGACTGTTATGAGCTTTATCACTGTATATGGTTACGTTAGAAGATTGACAATAAGAGAGTAAATGGTAACATGACATTTTGGTGGAGTGTTTTTATTAGAGCCTGACTGGTAAGACCTTGATACCAATTTTAATATTTGAAATTCTTTTTTTTTTTCCTTCTCTTCAGAAACCAAAGATTATCCCTAACATTTGCTGTGTGTTATGAGTCCTCACCAAGAAAACAAGACATTTTGACGTTTGTTTATTGTTATAAATAGCTCTTTGAACTAAAGTACAGCTTATTATGTCAGCAGATTGCTGTATTTATGTGTTGCGAATAGGGGAGTTGCAGAGTGCCCTCTGGTGGACTAAATATGCAACGACAACACTCATAACATGATGGAAGAATACGTCTTCTGTCTGTTTGTTTTTGTCATTTATCGGCTGTTATAACAGAGATACCAATTAATCTGCAATTAGCTCTTATCCGCCGAAAATATAAGCACAGCAATTTATCCGTCAGGCTCTAGTTCTTGTGTACATGTAAAATGTCCAATCACGTCTATGTTGACCAAGAAAGTTTACAAGACACTTTCCTACCTGTAGGTACTTTTCAGACTAAAACTTGATGTGCTAATGTATTGCATCCCTATATAGTGTACACACCTCTGTGGATTACATTTGAGCATTTGCAATTTTCTCCTTGTTGCACTTAATAAGAAGATGCCAGTTTAAAGTCCTACTAGGTTGAAATCGCACGAGTTTATTTAGTAAATGGGCTCAACTTGTGGCTTGTTTGCAAGTGAAGATGGGGTGTAATGTAAGTGCATGATCTTCGGACTGAAAAGGATCACCTCACTCTGTGTTACTATAACATAGTCAGTTATATTGGAGCACTGTAATAAACACAAAAATGGTTGCAAGGTTCATGGTGTTCTCAAGAACTCTCAATTTCCAAATTTGTGATGGTAAACAACTGGAAAGTAAAGTCAGGAGTACTGTGAACACTGGGACTCAAGATGTTGGTTTCTTCAATGACAAGTCAGAGCCCACAGTGGCTTTTCATTCAGCTGATTATTACTACATGTAACCCACAATTAACTATAATATTCATGTAGTTTGAAAGAACAAATTAAATGTCGTGCTCCTAATGAAGTGCTTTTATTTTTGTTTATAGGTGTTTCAAAAAAAGTCTCAGAAGCCAATTTAACTTTGAAAAAAGCTGAACTGGCTGCAAAATGTATCTGAGAAAAAAACATATCTACTACGACTGCTTAGTGCGATCATTTTTAAATATACAGTCAGTTTGACCCTTTTTCACATGGGCCATTTAGAGCAAGGTAATTCTGCATGCTGCAATTGAGTTTTCTGAGGAATTTCATTACAAACTGTTAAGTGCCTACATGTGCACACTGCATATCAGTATTTAAATTAACCAAATGTAGTCTCAGCAGTTAATATATGGCATTGTACGCAAATGTATTCACGTTTTTAAAAATAAATTTATATTTAAATTTGCACTTACAAAGCAAAAGGTCCAGAATTTTCACATGAGAAATTTACATCTGGATTATAAACAACTGAAGACAAAGAAAGGATCGTCAATTCTGACCGAACACAGAAGCACTGATGAAGAGCATGTTTGATTTACCTGTGGACAGCCAGCCACAGTGTATTATTTGGAAAGTGGATGGATCTTCATGGTAAGTATGGAAGAGTGACAGAAACGCTGCAATTTTAACTACAGTTTATGTGGCTATTGAGATACTAAACAACATAGTGATTAACTCCTTTTAGAATTAATGTAACTTCCATTTTATATATCCTGTACATTCACACCGAATGGCAATAATGAGCTCTGCTGAATATTAAAAATGTTTTTCTTATGTGGTGTGGACCTTGTTTTTCTGTGTCTATTAAAGAAAAATGCTCCTCAAAAACAAGAAAATGTGTTCTGTGTTGCACTTTGTGATTTGAAGACATTTCACTGTGCTTCACAAGCACAACATATGTTATTGCTATATGATATGGTGGATATAGCAAAATACATATGTCAAGATACATCATGATGCCTTTGATAATCTCAGCCATCAGTATGTATGTTTTTACATTATAGTGTCTTCTAAGGTAAACAAAATAGTTTGCAGCTCAAGGCACGAGTAAGTCCACATTGTGACAGAAACCACTGTGGCACATGTTGTCCTCCGGTTGGTTCTCATCTCTCAGAGCGATGATGTTTGAATTCAGCTGGTACCTCACTGTCCAGCTTACAGATCACCTTGTAGATTGCTTTCTTCCACGATGGATCGCGATCCTTGCCCATTGAAATGGCAACATAAAATTCTCTCAATGTAATCTCCGCAACCTCCAGGAATCTGTTAGGGACCTGTGAATCCACAGGAGAAGATCAAAGACTTAACACAAAAACTGTTCACGCTCTAACTGTGTGTGTGTGTGTGTGTGTGTTTGACATGAAGGGGAAATTTTGTAGACTGGAATTATATTTACGATAATCAGAGTCAGGCCTGGCGAATCAAGGTAAGTAAAGAGTCAAAATTTAGCAAAGGGTCTACAATTAATTTAGAACAATAATAAATTACATCAAAAGCCGACACCTTTCTACTACTTTTTAATATAAAACTTCATTTTTTTTTTTTCTATTTTCACATTTCTGTTGTTACTTCCTAATATTGTTGAATTCAAGCAAAGCAGGAGCTGGTGAGCAGTATTATGTTGTCCGGTTAAAAATCACTTTAAAGTGCACTCAAAATTCAGTCCACTGTCAGAGGGCCTTCATGTACATGAGGAGACACTAGATAAGTGGTTTAGTTTAGCTGCAACGATTATTTGATTAGTTCTTAACTATGAAATTAATTGCCAACTATTTTATTAATCGGTTTGAGTCAGCTGATTACAGCTTCTTAAGAGTAAAAATGTTATGGTTTTATTACTCTATAACAGTAAAGAGAATATCTTTGGGTTGTGGACTAAAGACATTTGAGGACGTCATCTTGGACTTTGTGAAACTGATTGGCATTTTTGTAAATTTTCTGACACTTTATAGACAAAAAAACTAATCGATTAATCAAGAAAATGAAAAACAAATAAAATAATTTTAGTTGCAGCCCTATGTAGTTGTAATTGTGTACATCGCCAGTTGCCAACATGTCAACCTTCCCACAATAGGGGATCTTATACGGTGATCCTGCACACTTTCAGAAAAGAAAATCTGGTAAGGCAAAATAAAATGGTCTAAAAATGTTTAATCTTCTTAATCTTATTTTATTTTGAAAATATCCCTGCCAGGATTTCTAAGGCTGAAACCTAAAAGAAAAGAAATCTGATAATGATTGACCGTTATTCATTTTCTTTACACAATCCATGACATGAAAATGCATTTTTTTATAAGGATCCCTTATATTAAAAACTATTGCAACCTAGAAATGTTCTGGGACTGCACTGACTACTCCAGTGGACTAACAATAGATTGGTGACAGTGTTTGAAAACGTCTTTGGCATTTCTGTACCTCAGTTTCTTGTCATATATTGGCTGACAGATACGCCTATACTGATATCTGCTATGAACTAGTATCTTATGATGTATATCATTGTGAATGAGATGTTTGACAAACAATTAGTTGTTGTTTTTTTTAACTCATGCCTTAGAGACCCCATGATGTTTTTCCTGACCACCATTTGGTCAGAATGCCGCCTTGTACAAATATCAGAATCTCAAGAGTAAATCTCCCAAAAATTTTTTGAGCACATTTATGCTCCGCTGAGGATGGACCGTTTCTACTTTGGATAATCAATGTGCTTGTACACAGATTGGGTCAGAATCTAAAAGGCAAATGCTGAGGCCTTTTCTCTAACCTCACTTTTCCTTTTTATCAGCTTCAACTGAAACGACAAATACTAATATACTGGTGAAACACTGGTCAGGTGTTAATTTATTGCAGGGTTGTTGTATTGCATTACAGCATACAGATTTTTAAAATATGTTTTGGTTTCTCTGTGTAAAGAGTGTCTGCCACTTAGTGATGCTAAAATGATGGATTTTACTTGACTTATTCAGATCAGCTGTATTGATGACATGTTAAGGGATATCGCATTCACGAGAATTCTCGTGAACGCGATATCTCAAACACTTCGAAGGAATTGCCTCATATTTGGCAATGTCCACTTGGACACAAGGATGCACTGATTAGAATTTGGTTGTCAAAGGTCACTGTGACCTCAAAATGACCTTTACAAACACGTATTTGGCCATAACTCAAGAATTGATGCTGTAATTATGACAACATTTCACACAGATATTTAATGGGATGCAACGATAAAGTGATGACATTTTTTACCCAAGAAGTCAACGGTCATCTTCACAGTGATGACATAATGTCCTGGAAAAATTACTTTTTTTTGGCTGTTATTTAACAATGTCACTCAGGAACAGAAGGGAAGATGGACCTTTTTTCACAAAGGTGACACTTGACTAAAAATGTCAAAGGTCATTGATACCTTTTTTGATTAATTTCATTAATCAGTTGAATAATGTAATGTTCACCTATGTATCAACAATATATTGACAACTTAAACTGTAGCCAAAAAATAACGATACCTTTTATTCAGTTCCTTCCAATCTTTCCTAAATTTGCAGTAAGATTTTGCAAAATGCAAAACAGGGTGGGGAGATACACATTTACTAAAAAATAATATGGCCATATGGATTTGTGTGTGTATATATGTATGTGTGTAATTAAAACCTAATATAATGATCCGGATCCATTTCCATAGCACATCTGCCACTATGTAAAATAACTTTATCACATTAGAAGTACATCTCTCATTTTCTAAATATCTCCAAAACTAAAATTGTGGTAAATATCCAAATTTTACACCAGGAAAACAATATTTTTCAAATATATGATTCCAAATACTAATTGTGACACAAACTTCACAGTATGCTTTTTTGGTTAATAGGCTGCATCTTGAATTATAGTTGGCCGCCTTATATGTATTAATCAGATAGCATTGACTTCTTCTAAAACTCATCTACAGTCAAACCAGTCTCACTGTCCTTTGATAGTACTCCCCGCTGTTTTATTATGGTGTAGTAGTTGAAGTAGTTAGTAAAATTAATATTAAAGCTATTATATGTTAAATAGCTTGATGTTCATATAAACGGTCAACATGAACAATATTTAACTGCATTATATATTCCCAGACTAACAGCGACAGTGTTTGTTAATGCTACATCTCTATTTACAAAACTCAGTTTAATTATATAACCCATTATATTGTGACAGTAAATGTTCCTACCTAACAACCTACCTATCTTATGGCCTTTTGACTAATAATAAAATCAGATTAGGCTGTTGTATGCCTAATGTTCACTAATAGAGTGGAAACTTAATAAGAAGGTTTTTCCTTATATTAATATTAGTTTGGGTTCTCTACTATTGAGAATCAGAGAGATCCTAATGCTTCAAAAGCAGAGTACCCAAAAGTAAATTAGCATGAAATCTGCACTCCAAGTGTTATGGCACATCTCAGGCCTAATAAAGTAAAATACTCCACACGTGGAAGACCAAGTGATTTTTTAAACACTTTTAAACTAAAGACTTTTTCTTTTTTACTTTGATCCACCTTCCCTACCTTTCTCCTCCTAAGCAGTTTTGTCCATCCATCATAGCCAACTGTTTATCCTGCGTACAGGGTCGCGGGGGCCAGTTTTGTGACTTTTTAAAATATATTTTGTTTATAGTAGTTAACACTGTTAAGTACTGTGACTTGTCTCATTTTGTGATGTAATTCACATGATGGACAAGTTTAATCAAAATAATTAAAGATAAAAGAAGAAAATCTTCTACATTGCATAGATTTCAAATATTATCCACCCAGCACAATTTCATTCCCATGGTTTACGCATCATCTTGGAATTATCTGTACGCATTAACACATCTAATATAGCCAACAGCAGACAGGTGTTCACACATGTGGCACCTCTTGCTATAATGAATCATGCCTTTAAATTCTATGTTTGTTTGTTTTTTTATACTTACAGTAAATGGCATATATTGCTAAAGCAATTTATAATTTACCATCTGTTTTTTATTGTTGGAACACAATAAATTCATCTTGTAAAGCCACTGTCCTTTATTGATTTCTAAAATCCATACCATTACAAATGAGGAGACGCAGATGCAGTGAAGCAGGCTAAAGATTTGAGACTATTGATAAATATAAAGTACAACGTGCACATCCAATAGAAGTGAATCGTGTTGGACTGCACTTGATCAAAATGACACAATAAAACAACCTCACTGAAAGCAAAAAATACATCACAGTAGGATCTCACCAGTATTTTGCACCTAAGAGCAGTAAGAACTATAGTGTGTAGAATCATTTACCTGGAAGTCATTGGCTTTGTTGTAGTGCATGTTGAGAGCTCTGAACAGTTCTGATTCTCTCCCCACAGTCAGACCCCTCACGTCGGCCACTCCTTCTGTGAGAGCGTGTCGGGCAAACTTCTCCATCTGGATGTAGTAAAACTCCCTGAAGTTACTGAACCACTTGATGAGCTGAGAGGTGATACAGCGAGTGAACTGAGGACGAAACAGAAAAACAAGTAAGTGAGACGATCAGAGTCCCTATTGTCTGATTGGATATAGTATGAGTCATTTGTCTTTATGTGAGAGAAGCTGCTAAACATGTTTTACCATGTACATTTTAAAATATAGAGCAAATAAAATATGAATAAACTGTATTTTACCACATCTCTGTGTTGCCCTTTTTACACATTGTGTTTTACAGAAATGTAATAATGATGTAAAGTTGTTAATCCTGATCTGATTGCCTGATTATAATGCTGCTGACAAATAAAAAACAATGTATTAACTTGTGTGGAACTGATTCTTTGTTATGTGGAGACAGATGCATTTTGAATCATAAAACATGCAGCACATTAAAATCCACAGACATTAGCAGACTGCTTTTTTATACAGATTTTCTCTAAAAATAAAAAATAAAAAGCGGCTAGACATAGGCCTGCTTAAATGCAAAATACAGCAACTTTCCCAACATTGTAACAAATGCCATCTCTATCTGTTGGAAGCATTTTCTCACCTGCACATCATGGAAACACATCTTCAGCACCAGTGAGCTCGGGTAGCGAGTGTAGAAGAATATAAGCTTTGCTTTCTTCAGATGATTTGTTGTCAGACCTTCCTAAATGCCCCAGTGTTAAGGAGAAAACACACACATCCTAGATATAATGAAACTGTGTGAATTTTGTTGACAAGAAATCATTAAAACTCAGGACAAATGGAGAGACCGCAGTTTTCTTCACTTTGGAACATCAAAGGGAGGACTTGTTGGATTATGTAAGGTGCAAAGTTGTCGATGAAAAGACTAATTTCAGAGCACATATCTGGGGTAATGATAAGGTTTGTGTTCGGCAGAATTATTATTGTGGTTATTTGGACCTCAAAAAGGCAAAGGAAGAATGATTACTTGTGTCTAAAGGCAACTGCTTTAGAAGCTACAATAAGGAAAGAAAATCTTACTTCTGTCACTGCAAGAGAACATTATAAAATATCAAATGTTACTACATCAGTATGGAAACCTGTAAAGGATACATTCAGCATGTACAGGTTGTTCTTCACCAGGCTATCGGACTCAATCTTGACATGAGGGAGACACAGACTTTGCAAAAACATGGGATCCACCGACACACTGTGAGTCTGTGGGCTTCTGACACATCTGGAGTTGACCTTTGTTCTGACTTTGACCGAATTCCAGTGTGCGTCAAACCTCTCAAACTTTGCTTGACCAACTTCGGAGCATCCATCTGGCAAGCATCCGAGGGCATGTTGAGGGGCAGTGTTGTGATTCTTCTCTGGCAGCTGATCTTCACGCAGAGCCGAGTCGTGACTCAAGGGGATCGGAGGTTTTGGACCATGGTGAGCTCTCGATTCGGACTGGAGGACGGACTTGTCGGCTCTTTCCGATCGAGGCTTTTGCACAACCAGAGACAGAGCTTCGGTTTGAACACCAGGGACGTGCACCGCTGCGTTCCCACAACACGACTGTCTTATGTTATTATCTTTGCAAACCGATGAGTGAAGAGGCACATCAGTCTCCACATTCCTCTCGTCATTTGGCGATGTCTGTAGGCGTGGCATACGTTTAAAAATAGTGTCAACGCTTCTGTTGACAGCTCTGGACAGTTCATACTTTAAAACATCTGCCATCAGCTGTGTTCTCTCAGGTTTGGATTGGGAGAAGTTGAATAGCTTCACCTTCTTCCAGCCGTGATCTTTTCTACTCGGGCTGCTCTCAAACTCACTGTATGAATTTGTTCGTGCGTCCCTTGGAGATGCTTCAGGAGAATCGTTCCAAGTGGGATATTGCTCCTCCTTTGTACTGTCTGTAGTTTCAGTTACTCCATCCACATGGTTGAACCTTGTTCTGAGCTGTCTGAGGTGCTGATGCTGAATATCAAGCTGCTTTCTCGCACTGCCAGATCCATTTCTTTCCATGTGCTCCTGGTGTAAAGGCAGATCTTGAATCCTTTCGTTGTCCTGCATACCGTCTGCCTCCTCATGCTGATTTGTCATCACATCTGTGCAGTGCATACCAGGAGAGCCGGTCATGCCTTTGATGATATTTTCCACCCTGGCACGCTTTGCTCGACGGCCACTGTTTAAGTACCAGTCATGTCGACCACAAGAACTGGATGCAGGAGATGGGTGCCTTCTGGCAGATAAATATCCAGTATCTCTGGATGGATTGAGCTTCAGCTGTCTGGAACAGATCATTGAACCAGCATCGCAGCTGCTGTAATAAACGCTCTCCGGTAGCATTTTTATGTTCTCACTGTCTTTGTGTAAGGTCACAGAAGCACCAGACGCATCTGAATTTGACGGCACAGGGTCCGATTGAAAAGAGGAGAGGCGCTCTGCAGGGCAGCCGTCAAGGCAAATGTTGCTGGAAGAATACATACCTTTGCTCCAAACACTTGGATTCATGCTTGGTGGATAAAAAAAAAAAAGACAGAAGTGAATAAAAACATTGTCATTAATTATAAAATGGAGGTGTTACAAGAACTAAAAGTCAAATTGCTTCCTGGAATTCTTGAACATGTGACAGCAACAAATATCAATGAAAGCTTGGATTTTTGCAAACTTAAGTACATTCCAACTTGAAAATATGAAGCCAGAATAATGCATATTGTCCAGATAAAACATAATTGTTGATTTAAATGAAGCATTTTGTATTTTGGCAGAATTCCTTTTGCACAACTAGCAGAGACATTATTTTTCAAATCTTTGAAATTGTTATCTTCTCACTTTTCTGTGTCCCTGTAATGCTGTAGACTGCCATGCAAGTTTCTCATTTGCACCTTGTTTAGCTGAATAAACCATTTTAGACTCAATTCAAACATCTTACAGTCTGATTTGATATGAGAAAGTAAAAACTAAACCTGTAGCTTAAATAATAATAAGTACAGCTACATACAGTATTATACAACCTGATAACCCACCTGTTGCCTTTCCAAAGGGACCCGAGGGAGCTTCCAGTCTGGATCTCGCTGGAGGAGAAATGACTCATATTTGTACTGGTCCAGCTGAGAGCCCCTCCAACAACCAGGAGGCGTGGTCTAATATGCCAACCTATCCCACCGATCCCACCCCTACCTGCACATAAGAACATTAAATTTCGGCTATTATTTGAACCGGATAACATACTGTTAATGGACTAAGTGAGGAATAAATGCTCAATTCAAATGTTATTTACTTTCTTATCATTTTATATGAACAGTACCATTGTGCCTACTGTGAAATTAATTTGAAAGTGTAGTGTGATTGCTACCTAATTCAGACAATGGTACAGTCCTGTTGGCTTTAAATAAATGGCATTATTTTATCTCTTTGGGGAACCCTTTTATTTTCTCCTTTTTCACAATGTTTGTCAGGTTCTAGTTAATTACTTTATTCAGTCCCAGCTCCCGCCGCCCGGTCCCTCTGTCCCCCGGTCCCCCCTCCCTACCAGCCGCAGTGGTTCCTCCCAGCGAGCTTCTGCGCTGCTCTTTCCTTCAGCTGCTGTCAGATAAGAAGCTCACCGCCGGCAGCTGTAGCTATGTTATCGCGGTCCAGATGCGTATACCAGACGCTTGGCCGTTCTCTGTCAGCGGCTAGCCAGGTAGGTCGGACAACACCAGTGGACCAAGCCTGTGTATGGGCTCTAAAACGGTTTCGACAGATTAAAATAATACACAGCTAGCTGTTAGCTCCCCTTTAGCAGACGTTGGCTTGTGGAGCAGAGCGTCGCCTACAAAGAGCAGACACACCCGGGCAGCTGCAGAGGGGGGGAAGCAGCAGTGTACCATTAACTGTCTGGACTCTATTTAAGGCTTTATTTCAAGAACAAAGCCGCACCTAATATTAGCTTTAGCCAGCAAGTCATAACAAACTTACACAAACTAACAAACTATCACCTATGTCCCCTGTAGTTTACTGTCTACTTTCTTTTACATGTTCTCAACCGCTGGTTTGGCTCTACACCAATGAGACAGGCTAATGTTAGCATGTTCTGGTGCCCTGTGGTTGTAAAGGCAGGTGTGTGGCAGAAATAGCCCATGTCAAGTCAGACAATTTCAGCTATCTCTCCAGTGCTTTGAGCAGGTATTGAAGCTGAAACATGATCACGATGATAATAACCTGTGTGTCTCGCCAAGAATGATTAGCTACTACTCCCTACTTCACAGAGACCACAGTATGGTGCTGTTGCTGGCAGTGGATTATAGCCTGCATAGAGGTTATTATTATTAGGTACATAACTAGGGCGGTAACTAATGATTATTTCTATTATAGATCAGTTTTGTTTGAGAAACGTAAATCAGTGAATGTTCTGCAGGTTTTGCTTTAAAAACTAACTTTTAAACACCTGATCAAGTAATTGTTTCAGCTCTAAAGATAGTGGGTAGGATTTATTGAGTGTCTACTGTATTGTAACAAAATCAGAAAGTGAAACTAAATATGATGGTGGTTCATCACTCATTGAAATGTTTTACTCTCATGGTATGTTACAGTTCTAGTGAGTTAGAACAATGAAAACTCCAGTGACTTGGTTGCTACACTCGTGCACATGCTTTGAATCAGTCAGTTTTATATGATGTGGTCAATTTCTGAGAACTCCATTGTCCCCGGGCATCCCACAACTATAGGTTTGTGTTAGGATCGCCAGGCAAAACAGACAAACATCCGTGTGAAAGTAGCCAGAACTAGACCGGCTTCTTCATCAGAGGCCCTGCCCTGCAAATACCTACACACAACCTATAACATACAGCAATGCAGCACAGTTGACCATACAGCAGCCTGTTTTTGTCAGCATTATCTTCCAGTGAGGGGAAGCAAATCTCTGCTGTCAGTTTTCCCAATGTCTCAGTTTGTTCTCTATATTATATTTAGACTTTACGTTTGAAGCATATTTTTTACTCTCTGTCTTTTCAGGCTGATAACGTGCTCTTCCGACAAAGTGTATCAGGTAAATGTGTTTCTAACTAAGTAGACTAGACCTTTTAGCTGGAGTTGAGAACCTCATCGGTAATGCAACATCTCAAACTGCAGTTTGTATTTTTATTGCTCATAAATAAACAAGCTCTGTGAGTGGTTCATCCAAAGCAGAATAAGTGATGTTTTTTGAGTGGCTGAGGTGCCTCAGAGCCCACAAGTAGTTAACACCAGCTTTCAGGGAGCTCCACTCATATCTCAGGAGAAGCAGTAGTTACAGATTTTGTTGATTATGTTTCTCTCTTTTCTTTTTCTGTCTTAAGGCCTCTCTGTCTGCAGCCGGCTAGTTTACAGGAAGTCTCAGCCGTAAGTGCTCTCTCCAATTTTGGTGTCTGTCTTTGAACGCCCCTCAGTATCAGTCAGTGTAAGAGTTTGTCTATTTCATTCATACAGTGTAAACTGAGTCGTACACCTGTGCAGCAAATGTTATCTCTGAGAGGGGTTTCATGTGGAGTAGAGTAAACCTAAAAACATAATAATGCTGAGAAAGGCATCTGCGTATTTATCAGTATATGTGTGTGTGTGTGTGTGTGTGTGTGTGTGTGTGTGTGTGTGTGTGTGTGTGTGTGTGTGTGTTTAAATGTATTTGTCTAAAAGTACAAGTAATTTTGTTTGTTTTTTTGTTTTTTACATTTAGATGCGAATTTCCATCATCAGCGAATGTCTTTCACATCCGATACTTCAAGACATCTGCTGTTCACAGTATGTACAGTTCTCAACGTCATGTATTGACCTCAGCTCTGCTCAACTTACAGCAACTGACCTCTTCCCCTTTTTTTTTTTGTTTGGTTTTTTTTTTACAGGGGAAGAGGTCATCACAGTCAAAACCCCTGCATTCGCAGAATCTGTTACAGAGGGGGATGTGAGGTGGGAGAAAGGTTGGTATATGTTCTGTCGTAGGTAAAATATTTCACAGGTGTCAGTGTCCCATATTTTATTGCCAATGAGCCAAATGTTCAAAGTAACCATATTTTAGCACATGAAATACATGCTCTTTCGTTGTTTATGCTTTAGCTGTGGGCGACTCTGTGACAGAAGATGAAGTGGTGTGTGAAATTGAGACTGACAAGGTTAGAACAAGACCATCAAACTGAAATCATCTGTATGATTTTTATTTTTATATCACTTTATCAAGAAACCTACTCAAAACGTCTATATTTTGTTCCTCCAGACCTCTGTTCAGGTGCCCTCTCCAGCAGCCGGTGTAATTGAGGAACTGCTGGTGCCTGATGGAGGGAAGGTAGAAGGAGGGACGCCGCTCTTCAAACTCCGGAAAGGAGGTGTGCTTAGTTGTGCATCAGTTATCATTTAGTCACTAAAGTAAACAGACTTGTTTTTTTTGGTTTTTTTTTATATGCCGGTGGCAGTGTGAGACCTAAGTTTCAGTACAATTACCAAAACAGTAGATTGTTGATACTTTACTCGATGTGTTACTATTTTGCAACATATGCCAAGCTTCTGAGATTAACACAAACCGCCTTCCTTTCCCTTAATAATATACAGTATATTATTAGTTTTAATGCGAAACATATGTGTGAAACATGACATAATTCAGTCGGTAGTGTGTGTTTTTTCACCCCCTTGTAAATTTGAAATGACTTCTGTAGTTGTGTGTTACATAGGGACGCAACAATTGATTATTTTCATTATCGATTTAATCTCTCAATTTTTTTCTCAATGAATCGATTTGTTGTTGGGTCCGGAAAGTTGTGAAATATGTCGATCAGTGTTTCCCAAAGCTCAAGATGAGCTCCTAAAATTTCTTATTTTGTCCACGACCAAAAAATATTCAGTTTACTGTCATAAATGGAACCACAAAGTATTCACATGTGAGAAGCTTTTTTTAAAAAATTAGTTAAAACCAAACCAATTAATTTGCCGATTAATCGACTAATCTTTGTAGCTCCATAGCTGAGAAGCTACTCCCAAATGGATACAAAATAATGATTTTAACATTTATTGAATTATGACCGCACTGAAACATACCTTTACAACCATAAGACCCATATTACATGTTTCCTTCTTTACGTCTTGTTTCCTCAGCTGCTGCTGCCAAAACTGCCCCCTCCCCAGCTGCAGAGGCTGCAGCTCCTCCTCCACCTCCAGCTTCAGCCACCACTGCCGCGCCTCCAGAACCCCCAGTGCCACCACAGGCTGCCCCAGCTAAATCTGGTGTGTTAAATCTACTTGCTGCAGAAAGCATTTATTTATCATTATTGTGCAGTATGTATCTGAGTAGGCCAGTGTCTCTCTTTTTGGCTCCTGATGTAACAATCTGTCTTTCCTTCTCTGTCAAGTTTCTGCTGTCAAGCCCACTGCTGCAGCTCCAGCTCCTCCAGCAGCAGGAGTTAGAGGAGAAAACAGGGTAACAAAGATGCTGATGACAAACCTTTTAATGTTTCACCCATGAGTTTTTTGTTTCTTTTATTGGTGGTTTGTTCTCCTGCTGTCCAGGTGAAGATGAACCGTATGAGGTTGAGGATCACCCAGAGGCTAAAGGAGGCTCAGAACACCTGCGCTATGTTGACCACCTTCAACGAGGTGGACATGAGGTAAACCACAGCAGCTCCTGAAAGGATTATCCCAGATTTATCCACACCGATTACATTGTTCTAAAACCTAGCCAGTTAGGATGACAAGCCTCAGTATTAAATATCCTGATTCACATTTGATGGTAGACGCGTGTAATTAACATGCCAATGTCACACTGTGAGCACTGGATATATTCTCTAATCGCTCCTCAATTTTTGTTTCAGCAACATTCAGGGGATGAGGACGGTGCATAAGGATGCTTTCTTAAAGAAGCACAACATCAAACTGGGTTTTATGTCGGCATTTGTGAAGGCTGCTGCTCACGCTCTGACTGACCAACCTGCTGTCAATGCCGGTAAGACAGCGCAGTTTTTCTTTTGTTTAAAATTTAACTTTCACCAAAGAAGCTTTCCTCTCTGTTGTTGTTGTTTTTTTTTTCTTTTTTTACTAAACTTTATTCCAAAAATGTTTTTAACCACAGTTATTGATGATTCAACCAAAGAGATAGTCTACAGGGATTATGTAGACATCAGCGTCGCTGTGGCAACTCCAAAGGTATGACTTTGACTCTAAATAACTTTTATTTATTTATTTATTTATATTTATTTATTTTTTTGTATGAATACTGACTACCGTTGAATTCACCTGAATAACATGTATTTCATTTTAGGGGCTTGTTGTACCAGTGATCCGTAATGTTGAGACCATGAACTTCACTGACATCGAAAAAGCCATTAATGCTTTGGGAGAAAAGGTAAAAAGCTTTGTGTAATATGTACATTAGTACTGTGAGCAGTGCAATATGTGGGCAAAGGTGCTATTACATTAGATTGAAGGTGTGGACGTCAGCAGGGTCACAGCCTCAGGGAAGAGGTTCTTCCTGTGCTTGCTGGTGCGAGAGTGTAGGCTCCTGTAACGCCTGCTGGATGGGAGGAGGGTGAACAGTCCATGGTTCGGTTGGGAGGCATCCTTAATGATGTTTCTTGTCCTGCCCAGGCAGCGCCTTTTGATGAATGTTCTCAATGATGGGTAACTGGGTGCCGGTGATCTGTTTTCACCACAGCTACAGTGTGATAACAGACATCTTAAAATGATTGCGTTGCTTTTCAATCGTGATAAGCAGCCAGTCATTTTAGACTGCTATGCTATTTTGAATAAAATCAATGTCTATCTACGTTCATCACAACAATGAGGAAATCATTTGCATTGTGTGCCTCAGGCTCGTAAAAATGAGCTTGCTGTTGAAGACATGGATGGAGGCACATTCACCATCAGCAACGGTGGCGTGTTCGGCTCCCTGTTTGGCACGCCCATCATCAACCCCCCACAGTCTGCCATCCTGGGCATGCACGGCATCTTTGACCGGCCGGTGGCCATCAATGGCAAGGTGAGAATTATGTGTTCATAGACACAGAAGGCTAAAAGATGAAAGGAGCTATAATTGTGTGAGTCATAGAACAGGGAAGAGGGACTTTAATTTGTCTACTGGGTTTGCAAAAATGTTACTGGTACAAGGTGAAATGTAAGTTTGTTTTCATACTTATTATTATTATTATTATTATTATTAATTAGGAAACGAATGAAATAAAAAGCAAACAAAAGTTGTGCAAGACGAATTATACCGCCAAGTATCTGAGCTACATGACAGACAGTCGTCATGCATACATTTATGGATCTACTGGTTTTTCAGATCTGATGCACTCAAACGTGAGAAAACAATAAACCAGCTTTTTGCTTTGGCAGGTTGAGGTCCGGCCCATGATGTATGTGGCACTGACGTATGACCACCGACTCATTGACGGCAGAGAAGCGGTCACTTTCTTACGCAAGATCAAAGCGGTGGTGGAAGACCCACGAGTTTTGCTTCTGGACATGTGATGACGCTTCTGCCGCCACCTTACACTCATAGGTCAGCTGCATAAAATGAACCCCACATCACAAAAGAAATGCACAGGTCGCACAAGATCGCCAACACTGATTTCAGACTGCAGGGGGATATTGAGGTTGTGTTCCAACACTTACATGGAGCTGAAATAGCGGTGTTGTCTTTAGAGAGAAACTAGAAGTATCTGCCATCCTAGCAATATGCTTAAAATGGTCCTTAGCTGAATCAACAAAGCAAAAAGAAAGCTTAGGACAACAGTTGGCTCACACAGGCTTAAAATGTTGACGATTACTAGCATACAGGTGTATTATTATACCAATGTGCTCTTCAGATGGACATATGAAGCAGCAGACAAACACTCGCTGCATTCTTGTCACAGCTGTGTAATCATGAATCAGGCAATATTTGGCTGCTTGACTTTCTCCCGTGCTCATTAGTTCAAGCTCCAGAGCCACTGTTTCCACAGCGGGGCCAAGCGGAGCTCACTCAGATTTGATGTTTTTAATGTTAACACAGAAGTAAAAGAATTCCTTGGGTTTGCTGCTAGTCATTGTTACTAGCAACAGTCTGGGGGGGGGGGGGGACTCCGCAACCTGTCTGACGAGCAAGTGTTTGGAAGCGATTCAGTTCACTTATATTGCTGCTTTTCACTTTCATCCATGTCCTGTCTTTTTAATTTTTTTTTGTTTTAAACCTACCTTGCCGTTGCCAGGCAGATTCTTTGACCATGAAAATCTAAATATTTTGATCACATTGCTTTTAGTAAAACAGACACACATAAATTGAACTGTTCTTTAGCAGAAAGTGTATAAAAAAATTTTGTTTTTGTTTTTTGTATACTTGTATGTATGTATGATGGAAGTTTTGCAGCAGGTTATGTTGAGCTCCGCTGTCGGTAGAGATTTTCATTGTGTTATCCTATTTATAAAATGCTGGTATCTATTTAAAGAAACAATTTTAAAAAACATTAAACATCTCAAGTTCTTATGTACTGAAACTTGTCTTCCACGTTTACTTTACTAACCTTTTACTTACTTGCTGTATTACCACAGATCCAACAATGATTTACTAGAGCTGAAACGATTAATTGATTCATCCATCCATCAAATTGACTGACTAATCCACTGATCGGCAACTTTTTTTTTTTTTTTTGGTTCCAGCCTCTCTTTGATGATCCTAAAATTAATCTTTTGGGAGTTTGTACAAAACAAGACAATGGAAGGTGTCATATGAGGCTCTCTGAACTTATGATGGCCATTTTTCACTATTTTTGAAGTTGTATAGACCATACAGTGGATCATCTAATTACACAGAACATGAAATTGAATGTAACAGTTGGTTGTAGCCATACGATGGTTTACGTAATGCCAGGCGTACACTGCACAAGAGAAACATTTGACTGCACATTCCACGTTAACTTTCATCCTCTAACAGCGCACTTTGTCTTTTTGAAAAGGACACGGCAAGATAAAAGCACAAGGCCGAGGCGGGGAACGTCTTCACAGTCGATCTTGGCTAGAAGCATTTTATCTCGTGCCAAATGTATTTTGCTTCCAAATTCTCGGCTGCAGATGAATTCAGCGCCCAACACTGATCTTCAAAGCCTCGTAGCCAGCCTACCGCTCGGCTCTTGAGTTGCTCCGAATAATGGGATCATCTCTGACAAAGTCTTAAGGGTTGCTTGGCTCTTTCTCCCACTTCACAAACACAGGCTCAAGTGTATGCAGCTGTGTACGATACCTCTTCAGTATTTCTGTTTACTTTAATAATCACAGGGGACAATAGGTCCTAATGTACGTCTTTGTTTCTCTGCCAGCACCTACACAAATGTCTGAACAACACTGTTTGGAGGAAAAACACAGAATTCATTACGAGAACACAAAAAACCAACATTAGATTACCATGAGAATACTGGAGGTCCTAATGGGCCTGAATACAGCAAACAATGAAACAAGGGTTTCTCTAATTTAATTATTTACTTGTATTACCACTCAAGATTCCATTAGCGCTTTCGAGATCATGCTAATTGGCAGCGAGTGCCAGTGGGTGCATAGATATCTGAAGGGTTTGTTGGCAGGTTTTTGTTTCGTCTTCAAAATTTGGCCAAATCTGTGAATTTCCAATTGGACTGCTCAATAAGATGTGGGTTTTAAGTCTTTGTGTCCATTCAGATGAAAGATGGCCCATTAGAAATTGGCAGCTAGCTGTTTGTTTTCATTAAGCCACATCAGAGAGATAATTTACCTAAATTATTCTGGTATTTTTTTTCTCTCTCTTAAATAAGCCAATTATATCAATGCCATATAAAGAATTGTATTTTAGTCCAATTGGGGGAAAGTGTGTTTTGAATATAAGGTACTAATATTTATTTATATTTTTGTTCTCAAACACTTACTTTTAAATTATTGCGTTCATTTCATGAGGTTTTTTTGAGCACTCTTTTAGCGGACCATCTTAACATATTTTGTGAAATGAACATTGCTTGTATACATGGACAAACTAATTCCAACAAACATCCTGTTCAGATATTAGATATTTCCTCTAATTAAAAGTATTTTCTATGTATAAGCATCCTTTGTGAATGCAGAGACAAATTACTCTTTTTAGAGTAGCTATGGGTTAAAATCCTCCACAGCTTTCCAGCAAGAAATGGACCAAATCAAAAGCATAACCGCACTGGGTGTATTGTTTTTATATTGTCTCCATCTGGATTCAGTTGTTTAAGTACATATTGACAGAAAAGCATGAAATGTCTTCCATCAGTTCCAGTTAAATGAAGACACTCCACCATTAAATTACAACTTTCCCAGCTATGACTCGCATGCTTTACAGTGCTGGTGGTTATGAGAGGGATTCTGTATATGATAATCACGCAGTGTAACTGAAATCCATTCACTGCTCGCCACAAGGAGCTCATCCAACTAAGGTAAGTTTATACGAATGGGCAAAGTATCATTTCTGAATAATCTACAGTATTAAAATAACTGTTGGGAGTTGCTGCAACACAGGCATAGTACATTGTAAATACTTTTTATAATGTGTTTTGATAGTCTTATTGTCAAGTTTTCAATTTCATATTTGACTTTTTTAGTATTTGTTTAAAACAAAAAAACTCTCACCTCACCAAAATACCAAAGCAAATTCCTTCTATGTGAAAATCCACTTGTCAATAAACCCTATTCTGATTTGACATAGTTAAATTTAAACGTTTGTTTAGCACATTTCTCCCAGAGCAACACAGCTCATGTTCTATTATTAATTACTGTAAACATCTGCAAAACCTCTGTAAGGAAAACTGTGGAAGCATAGATCAGTAATGGTGACTGTTCACTAAATGAATCTTGTGGGCCTGAACCGCCCGAGACAGGGTGCAAAATAGCTTGGGACCTCTCTGGCAGCCAGTTGCTATCCCTTCGAGACAAAGGGAAAGACGATGATGAAGAAGACGAGAGGTGGAAGAGTTTGTGTAAATGTTACACAGTGAGCACGAACACAAGTTCAGGCGTGGTCAGAACCTGTATGTTTTCCCACAGCAGCAACACCTGATTAGTTTCCTTTAGTGAGTGTCTTTACATTTGCACTGGTGTGATATGAAGCTCCTCCGAGGTGAAAATAAATGCATTTAGCTGAAATGGGATGTTAGTTTAATAGAGTTGTCCCGCTGACCCACGATATTACTTTGTCAAGCCGTTTACACGACTCACTGAATGAGTTGGTGCATCAGGTCATTGTCTCCCTTGTGGTTACCACTGGAGCCACCTGACAGAAACAGATTGCACTGTTTGATATCACACCTTGAGACAATTCATCAGCACACCCTTGATAATCCTACCATGCAGGGCCTGCATAAGTAATGCTGTATATGCATATTCATAACTGTGCCGTTTCCTTTACAGGCCCTTTTCATTCAACGCTTACCAATGTGGCGAAACAACTAGCCTGCATCTGGCCCTATTCTTTCTCTCCTCTCGGCCCTTTGATATGGATGCCAGCTCTCTTTTTCTTCCTCCTCTTGTTCTGTTGTCATACCAGAAGATTATTTTTGGACAGAGAGAATGAGGCAGAGGACCCTGTGGCCCAACCGCGGAAACAACTCGCAGCGCTGAGGTGGGTGCAGCTGGTTGGTGTCAGAGGTTCAAGTATTCAACACTGGACAGAATTGGGTTGAGTGAAGAACTACAGGTTGGGGGGGGTTGGGGGGGGGGGTCACAGGAAGCTGCTATTAGGGTAGGCGTGTCAGTGGTGAGCAGTACCATTGGGTTTGTGATGCCATTCCCTCCTTGCATTTTGCAAGAATGTTAAACACAATTTGCAAAGTCACATTACCAGCATATAAAGAACACAATCAAATTACAGACTCCATTAGCTTTTATTTGAAGATGTCCCTTCTGGTATCCCTATGTTTATATTAGTGGCGCTGTACATCTCGGTACCTATGACAGCTCTGAAAACTGGCTGCAACAGAGAGAGACAGTTCAAAGACAAAGCTGGACATTTTCTGAAACAGTTTATAGCTGATTTGGGTCAAATCAAGTGATAAAGCACAAGTATCTTCACAGAATCTTAAGAGTAAAGGATCACTACACTCGAACTACACTTGAAGCGTGACTTCATCCAAATAAAACATTTTTTTAACATCTCCGTGACAACTAAGCACTGAAGACCGTGAGTTGTGTTGTTGAACTATTTTCCAAGTCTAAGAATGAACAGAAATTATGTAAATAAGGCAAATAAATCCAAAACCATCTGCATGGTTGGACACCTCTAGGGGAAGTGGGAAAGCATTCTTATTAATGTGGGTGACCTGGGCCTTTACAACAAATCATTTTGGACCACCATAACCTCTTTTTTTTTTTTTTTTTTTTTTTTACAAAAAAAGTTACTTCTAATAAGTACTTTGTCATAATTATAATCATCCTACATACACCAGTTCACAGACTAACCTGTAGATTATGGTGGATGTGCACTTGTGGTCAAACTTCCTGATCAACCACTCAAGCTGTCGCTGATCCAAAGGTACGTTAGCTTCCTGCATGCATGAGAACATCATTTTTATAATGGTTTTCAATGTCATTGTCAAATGTCAAAGTCACTTTCAGATTTATTGTACTCATGAATGACATGTATGCCTATGCATGTATGGCATTTTTAGCGCAGTGTGATAAATTGTCGGCCTGACTTTTACAGCCTTCCTGAAAGCAGAGGTGGAGACCCTCATCGTTCCCTTTAAATCCAAAGCCAGGAAGAAGTCCATGATGCTCTCATTTCTCTCTCCAAGGAATTTCTATGCAAGAATCCAGATCACGTTTTAAATTTGGAAATCGAGTAGAAAGACACATACAAAAAAATTATCTCTTTAGTGTACTTACTTACTACTTAGGACAATAAAAGGTTGTGTGCATGGACATTAAATATTAGTTGATATCCTAGTCTATCTGTTGCTGCATTTCTCTCCCTTTGCTATCCTGAATACTGACCTGAAAGATCTGGAGGGCAGATATGTTCCTGGTGACGGAGCTCATGATGCTGTATTGAACATCCAGAGCGGGATGCGTCTGACGGGCTTGTTCCAGCAGCTCCACAAAGGCCTCACACACAAACACTGTCTGCACTCACACATTTACAGGCTCGTTCAGAGCATAGAAGTAGTCCTAGTAATACTCATCAAATATTCACATACAGATTTATATTTATACATAGTTCAGATGCCGAGGTGGAAATTGTTTTTGCTGCACTTACAGAAATATCAATCTCCTCCACTGCTGATTTCATGTTGTTTTTAACTGTCTTGAGCAGCGTAAGAGCTCCGATATTTGTCAGGGGGTTATGGGAGAGCTGAACAAAATGTACACACACCAAACCTTATATTTAACATAAACTGATCTACAGAGTGCAAAACGTTTCAACTCACCGTGACGTTGATCAAACACAACAAAAAATACCACTAACTCACAACCCTTTTGTCCGCTCACCTTGAGGACCCTGAGGGTGTCGTTGGTGGCCAGGCCCTGGCAGAGCAGTGTCACGGCCTGATCGTCCATACAGTTACTGCTGAGGTCCAGCAGCTGCAGCGTGCTGTTTTGTTTCAGAGCTTGACCCAGCGACTCTGCCTCGATGTGGCCAAAACCGTTCCTCGACAGCTGGAGATGCTTCAGAGTTGAGTTCACCTGAAGAAAGGAAAATGAGAGGGACAAACAGCTGTGATAGGAGACAGGCCGTCAAATATACACTAAAGGCTTGAGCTTGAGCGTGTTTGTCACCTTCAGTCCAGCACTCAAAGCAATTGCACCTCGCATACGAAGGTGATTCCAGCTCAGATTTAGGACTTCAATACCTACATTTCTGGCTTTTAGAAAGAGGAAACAAATTGAAAAAGTCATAATACATTTGAAACTTGAACCCAAATTATATATTGAGTCTTTTAAAGTCAAACTGAGATTAAAATACATCTTTGCGAAGAAATGAGTGTATATAGCCTATATACATTATATACAGTATACTGTATATCATTGGTGTTCATTTTGACTTGTTTACCTATTTGGTGCAAATTGTCCTTACCAAAAATAAATAAATAAATTTAAAGACACAGTGAAATTAAACATATATTTCTAATCCTGTGTCGTTACGTTTAAAAAAATCTGGTATATATTTTTGATTCACTGTTTATTTAGTCAAAGGATTTTGCATAAGTAGTGACATTCGCCTAAATCAGTCAGAAATGAACTACTGTACCTAACATATGACCCAGATGTTCTCCTCCTGTATCACAGAACTTGTTGTGACTGAGGTCCAGCTCTTTGACCACATAGTCACCCTGAGAAGAAAGAAAACGTTGGACTGATGCTTAATGCAAATTTAACAGTTTCTTGATTGTCTATGAAGGTTCTCAATCATCCAGGTCATAGTTATCCAAGGAAGGATAAAATTATAGGCAACTGGACTTGGTTGAAGATACTCAAAGATGTTTCACCTCTCATTCGAGATGCTTCTTCGGAGGCAAATTTATTTATTAGTTAGGATATGGTAATGAAAAACGTGTAGGAGCTCAAATGCTCTTTTGCCTCACTGATTCAATAGTCAATCCTTTGTACTAACCTTTAAAACGTCAGCAAAGCATTTTGCAGCAGAATCATCAAACTCATTTCCTAAGAGAAGAAGGGGAAATTAATTTAATTACTAATCCAAAATAATATCCACTTGTCCTCTTAATTGTGTATTACAGTGGAAATGTTTATAGGTAAATAGCTTGAGAGGTAAATGTTTGTCACCTGAGAGTTTGATGGATTTGATGTAGTAATTGTCTAACAGCATCTTAGATATGATGTCCGCTCCTTCAAGGTGCAGCTGGTTGTTGGAAAGATTCTGAAGTAAAGACATTCAGTCATTTGGAGATTTTTTTAAAAAGCGTTCATTCATTCTAAATAGAGTTATTTTAATACAATATCGTTCCTCTAGCAGTTCAAGGCAGATGAGTACCATGTTGTGCCACTTGTTTATGCCAGGCACATTTTTCTGAACTGATGTATTCAACGTGTTAGTTTTAAAATAGTTACTAGACTCTCAATGCAGATGTTTGTTTGAAGCATCTCCTTCAGATAGCGTGTCCCCTCTGCCCAAAGCGCGTTGTCCTCCAGCTCAAGGTTGGTGATGAGATTGTCACTCTAAAGCACAAAAAGGAGGGTGAAAAATTTAATGAATGACCAAAAATGAGAAACCTGTCAGATCCCATTTCTCTACATCTTTTTCTCTGCACTGAAAATGTAGGAAAAGAGAAACACTTAAAGAATCAAGACCTCATATGTCATCATGAAAACAGTATCTTTAAAAGGATGTACAGAAGCAAAACACTTTGTGAAAGCTATATACCGTAAATTAATAGTGCCATTGAATTTAAATGATCGTTGTACTATTTGTTTCATTAAAGTGAATATCTAATATCTGAATATCTAGTTGAAGGGGGGAAAAAAACGTACTTGCAAAACTATGGCCAGAGCTTTGGCCCCCTGAGGTCCCACTCCATAGTGATTCAGGTTGAGACTAACTTCACCCAAGTGGTGGAGGAAGGAGGAAACGGGAATGGTCCCTGTCCGCCGACAGGCCTGCAGGTACAGCTCTGCACGGGAAAAACTCTGTCTCTGACTCTGTCTCTGATTTGTGGCTTCTGAAAGGAAGTGGGACATAAGAGGTGTGTGTGTGTATCCATCATTATTCTACTGTGTGACCACTGCAACCTACCGTCTGTTTCCAGATCAGTGTCCCACTCATCACCACTATCGCCCTCTTGGCCCTGGGTTGGCTTCTCCTTGTCCTCTATCTGATCCTGGTTTCCCGTGGGCAGGACTGACTGATCCTCACTGAGCTGATCCATCACACCACAAGATCCTGAGAGCCTCACCTGTGTCTGTACAACACCACTAACTAAATACATTTTCTGAAGTACTGTACATTTTGAAGGTACTTATACTTTCATTTTCTACTACTTCCACCTAACCACCCTACAGAGGCAAATATTGTACTTATTACTTTTTATGCTATATTTATTTGCAAAATGTTGTTACTTTGAAGATTCAGATAACAAAACAAAATATAATCAACAAATACATTATGATGTAATAATACATATTAAGGTGAAACTTGATTGATCCCTGGGATAAATTCACAAGCTACCTGGTAGATAGAGGAGCCTATAATAATGTAGTTAAAATTAGCCCCACCTTTACCAGCTTCAACATTAAAGTGCTGAACAAATTAAGTAATGCATCGATAATAAAACAATAGGCTATAACGTTACACTGAAATTGTCCGTTCTGCATGAGCACTTTTACTTTTGGTACTTTAAGTACATTTTAAGGAAACGTTTGTACTTTTACTTAAGTAAAAATTTGACTTCATGATTTCTCCACTGTGGTAACGGGCTACTAACAGCGTTTCTTGAAAGTTAGCGGTTTGCTCGACTTATACCTTGTTAAATGCTTACTTGTAGTTACTATGACTTTGTTGAAGCCCCAGTTGTTATGTGGCAGCGAAGGCATGAAAATTCTGTTTCTATCTGGCAATAATTATTATTTAATAGGCTATATAACGTTATAACGCTGATTTAATTTATGCCCGAGCAGACCAACGTCAAAGAGGAACCATTTACCGTTATTCTGGGCCAAAATAAGTTAATTTGAATCCGTATTTTAAACAAACACTCACGTTTCTGTTAAACAGGCATATAAAATGTCCGCAGAGTAGAGAAAACGGTAGCCTACCTGAGAAAGTTTGGTCAATTTGGGAAGTGTAACGTGTTAAAAAAAAAGAAAGAAAGATGACCGTTTAACTGGAAACCAATGGCCGTTGCTAGGGAGGTCAAATACTCCAAGAACAACCCGGTGGATAAAAATAATATGAGAAGAAAATAAAAGGAAATATAATGGGAAATAGTCCATTACGTTTGTCTTCAAAAGTAGCTGACGACATATCTATCAGTAGTATTTTTAATCGTGTGAAGTCCGACTGAGTTACCGTCGTGCCGTTCATAAAACATTCCACTAGATGGAGCTGTTGACCGCAGGCTGAGTCAATACTGTACAACGCAGCAGATGGGCAATTGTTGTTGCATGAGAAGTGTTTAGTCCACAACCTGTAGGTGTCACGTGAAAAGCATTATGGCATAGGTCTCATAACAACTCAATGTTTTTGCTAATCCTAACCACATGGGGCTTATTCATTTACCTTTACATATCTTATGAAAGCAAGTTCAGGGAGGAAACACCCAAGATCAATGTATTGACCATGTTGTTATAATATTAACTGAATATATTAATTACAAGACTTGCTTTTATATATCTGTGGTGTCAGTGTAGTGAAAGTGAGCTGCTGTTGTGCCTCCTTCAGCAACAGTTTAACTAGTCTTGTAATTACATTGCAAACATAATAATTATTATATAACAAAAACTGAAAACAAGGCTACAAAATTTTCTTTAACTTAATCTTCGTAAAAAATCAAAAGGCAGTGAAATAAAAACTCAATTGAATTATTATAACCATAGGGCAGCTTTAAAGAAAGCAATAAAATCTTAAGATAAATTCTAAAATTTAGCAGCCAGTAAAGGTCAACAAGAGCTGGAATGGTACGCGGTCATGTCTGTTAAAACGCTGTCAGCAGCTTTCTGTGGTGGAGACATTTCTCCTGCTGAGCCCTGAACAAAGGGAGCTGCAAGCAAGGCATGATTGCACAACTTATTGTCACTTGTTCTAGCGTCATAACTCGGAGGAACAAAAACAAGGAACGATACATTTCACTGGAGAAAACCTGAGAAATCGCATGTCTGATTGGGTCAAACTAAATAACAAGACATGCTCTTTCTTGTAGTTAGAAAATAAAATTTAATCTATTCAGGGTACCAGAGTCATACATAGCAGATACAGGTTCAGAACAGACATTGAATGAAATACTGCTCAGCTGAAAAGATTTCCGCTTGTTTTCACAGCTGTTTGACAGCGCAACATGACAGACAGACTGGAAAGATTGAATAGACAAATCACATCAAGTGATTAACAAGCATTTCATATATGTTTATGTATACAAAGCAGTATAAAACAAGTACAATAATGGACAGACAACAAGTCCAAGAAAAAACAAGGGTGTAAACATTTTGTGTATATGTGCTTTTCATGACGCCAGCGTCACCACAAATCGGATCAACCGGTAACTGCCATCGTCAAGGCAGGGTATAGAAATCAACATTACAAAAACAAATAAGTTCTACTCCGTCTGGTGTACTTGTATTGAGTATTGTATCCTAAAAACTCTACTCCTGTATATTTCAGCTAGCATACAAAAGCAAAACTGCAGAACACTAAGCCTTTGTGGGCCTCTTCATTGAAACAATGCCACACAATCTACTCAGGGCTTTTGTAACAGAGCACCATATTGATATTAGTGTGTTTCCTCAGTGTTGTTTCCAGTCGTACTCTACTGTTTCCATTGGTCCCTTTTAATGTAGAGATGGTTGAAGTAACAACTAGGCACAGCGGGTGTCAACAACAACACTTAATGCAGAGATGAAACTGGGTTTTTCCAGTCTTCCAATGGAGAGAGCCAGCTCATGTAGCAGTACTAAGGAAGCCCTACAACCTCAGGTCTTTGGGCAGTCTCCAAAAGTCTTCAGCTTGGAGCTCAAGTGCTTGTTTAGAATGTATTGCCAGTTATGTTTTCATAACTAGTGGCGGTGCTAGTTCGGGCTTCAGGGACTCCATGTCCCTGGTTTCCTGGTTTCACTTGGCGTCGGCAGACAGCTGCTCCAGCAGGGGGTTGGCCTCGCTCTCAGGTGTTTTGACGCTGTCGGTCCTCACAATGCAGGTGGGCCGGTGGAGATTGAGCATCACCATCAGCTGCTGCCTCTCCATGCGGAGCTCCTCGATCTGGGCCTTCAGGTCAGAGTTCACCATCTCCAGACGCTCCGATTCCTGGACAGAGATTCTGAATTATTAGAAGTACTTCAAAGCTGTGCAGGTGCAGGAATTCTGATCATTTAACCCAAGCTTGTTTTAGACGGCTCGTGTTGGGCTGAGTGGCTCAAATGTGCTCTGCCTCAGCTCATCAGTATGCAGTGCTGTGTCATGAACTCACCCGTTGAAGGAAGTCAGTCCGTTCCTTCTTTTTGTTTCGGCATCGCGCTGCTGCCACCTTGTTTTTCTCTCGTCTCCGTTTCCTCCGTTCCTCATCTTCATCCATCTGCAAGTACAGTGTACTGTTAACATGAGAGACACATATTTTATGACTGTATTCAATATAAAAAATATCTGATTTATCAGATACTTTAAATTACATAAACCTACAACAAACAGTAGTGATCACCTAACTGTTGCGCAACCTCTGCAGTAATTCTTGTTGTAAAAATTACAACTTCCAAAATGAATCAGTTTATCATGCCCACATTCTGTATTAATGTAAAATTATCATTTTAATGTAAATGATGGAAACAACGTCATTGTCTTATCTTAAAATGACACATGTTCCAAGTCTGCTATCAGGACATTTTAATTCATTGTAAAAATACTGTTTCTGAACACCCGGCACCTCAATATAAAATCACCTCTCAATCTCTTTATTTTTTTTTTCATCACTTCAGATTATTCACATTAATCCAAATGGTTTGCGTGTGATACTGAAATGAATTTTTTGGTTCTTAACTGACAAATATTAGCTGCAGACTGATGTCATGTGTTGTTGATAGAGGCCTTTGAAACATCCTGAATCTACTACCCTAGATGTACATCTTTCACACACCCTCCTTCTGCTCTATTTTCTCTTCATCCCTACCTCTGTCTTGATGGCCAGCGGCCTCTTCCCCAGCCTCCCCAGGAAATGCAGCGGGGACAGCATGGTGCCCAGCTGGCGGAAGTCAGCCAGCTTGAGTTGATCAGTGAGCGTGGTGGCCGAGATGCCCGCCAGCGGGCCCAGGCTGGGCAGAGAGCCCGCCGCCAGCGAAGGGTCAGGTATCTGTCCCGGCATCATGTCCGACCCGGCCACCACCGCCGCTACGGGAGAGAGAAAAGAGGAAGAGAAGGTACAATTAAATCGAGAGAATAAAGCCTAAAAAGCAACTTTTTTAGTATACACAGTGCAAAGCAAAGTGTCCACACACGTAGAGTCTGGAATATACAAATAAATCACATTTTATTCTCTTTTCTTCTCATTTTATGTTTTTGTATAGAATTACTTTTGCTAGTTCCACTCTGTTTGTAACATGAGCCATACATTTATACCCTTCCTGCATTATATTGCAGAGAGTGTCGTTTGTCTTTATTATGATCTTAAAGTCTTCTGTTCACAAAAAGTTTCATTTACAGTCTTATGACCTTGTCATCAAACATTTTTCTAAATATGGGTTGTTGTTTCCAAGAATGCGTTCAAACGTTAACAGCTTTGACAGCTGTCAACGTTATCTTCTTAGTCAGCAGCCAGTAAAAAAAAAACAAACTTCACGCTGTCAGAAGCTCAACACTCATCTCTGTAGTTTCACATGCCGAGGGAAGTCATGAAACCCTTCGGTATGATCACATAAACTAAGGGTTATCTTCTAACATTTGTGCTTCTGATAATCTACAGAGCGGTTTTCGTAAAGAGGATTCAAAGGATATCAAAAACACTCATGTCAAAACACAGCAGGTCACACTCATGCATTCCACTGCCGCCTTCTTTCAAGCCCCCCTCCAATGTATTTTGACATTTCTGATATTTCATATTTTTCTGAGTCATTTCCTTACAATGTTCATTACCACATAGTTCGCCAAATTTTTTTGACAAATAGCTTAATTTTGTGCTCAAAGTTGCAAAAATTGCTTAGTTGTTAAAACTTTCACCTGCCAACGTCTTATGGTGCTTTCAGACCAACCGCGAATTTTCGCATCGCAACACTTTCCTCGTGTGAGTACATTCGCTGCAAGTGTTCACACACAACGCGAGAAGGCTATTTTAACGCAATAACGTGAATGAACACAACTCGCCATTACTACAACTGTATGAACCCAAAGTAAACATTTTGCTGTGATTAAATAGCAATAAACGGATTAAACTGATGCCGAAATAACTACAACATGATGCAGATTTGTTAAACAACTTTTACAATGTTTGTTTTCTGAATGGAGTTTGGATCGATCAGGGCTATGGGTCACAGTACAATGATAGCTGGAATAAAGTTACAGACACATGTTTTCAGTTAAAAAGCTAAGTTAATAAAAGTAGTTAACTCCCAGCTCCTCCCGCGAGTAAACGGCGTATTTGTCTGAGCAGAATCCGACCGATTATGGGTGTTTATTTATCCAATGTTAGCAGCGCTGCTCGCTGCTCCTCTTCTACAAGTTTAGCAGCTCTCAGCCGGCCAGCAGATTTTCAATCCCCCGCTCTGCCCGGCCCTCTCCACACAACGCTCTGAAGCCTCGGTGACGTACGGACAATCTCAACACTGATAGGCTATCGCGACTCAGCGTCATGCGACTTCTTCGCGTGAGTTGAATATTTTCAACTCACGCGAATTCCTTCGCATCGCCGGCCCCGCCCCCTTCGCGTCGCTTCGCCCCACCCGACAGGAAATCGCGGCTCTACGCGTCTTTGCATTGACTTTGTATGTAAACTCACCGCCCCGCAGGCTTGCTTTGCTTTTGGTCGCACCATTATACACAGTCTGGAACATGCATTTTACTGACGGCCGTTTTACCAATGCATCGGGGGAGGCACCCCCCACACCCCAGCGGTAAAGTAAGCGCACCATAAAACGTAGTGGGAGTTATTGTGTGCAGTGCGTGACAAGACCATCGACTGTATGATTGATAACAGCTGATACGCGCACATCAGTTTCTATGGGTCAGTAATAGCTACTCCTGCCAGACAGTAAAGTGTACTAAACTTTACAGTGTAGTGATGTTAACACAGCATATCGTTAGTGAACACTCCAGCCGGTCAGTTTTTGGTTGTCATGGTAATATATTACGTCCGACTATTAACCACACCCCCATTCTCTGTTTGAGAAAGAACGTTAACCAAAAACGGCAGTTAAAACTGGCTGGAGGAGGGCTTTCAACAATTTGGGGTAGTTTAGAGGGGTTGACCACAGCGCTTTTTAATGTAATCAGGGAGGAATGAGGGAGGAGAAAAAAGGAGAACTTTCGCAGGCCTAAAGGAAGTGGCTGGAGAATTAAGATGTCTCTCTAATTACTGCAAGACCAAGAGTTGGAAAACTTCTGATGGCCAAATAAAAAACAAATGTTACAGATGGGAACAGTGTAACATGAGCCAACGGTACCCTGCCCATCTCTAATCTCTCTGCAGAGGCAGAGTGAGACCAGTGAATTTAAGAAAAGTCTGACTGGAAATTGTTCAGTATTGCTGTAGAAAAATAGACTAAAAATGAATAAAATAAAAATGTCCAGCAGGTAATAGATGGGTAAAAGAGGCTAACATTCAGCTGCCATTTCACATTTTCTGCTGTTGTTAAACCAAACAAACTCACTGGGTGGATCCAATTTGTTTCTGACAAAACCCCTGCATGACTGATACAACTAAACTACTGGTACTTCAATAAACTTGGCGCACTGACAAAATGTCAGCCAGGATTACAGACTGAACCCAAAGCTATGGGGAGTTTATAAAAAGACAGACGATATCAGTGTGGCTTCTACATTATTCCCATTTGCCTTCCGAGTATTCGGCTGAAGCTGAACCCTCCGCAGGTCGGGTACAAACCGAACAAAGCCCCTCTCATTTGGAACCAACAAAGACGTGTATTGTGAAGAGCTGCGGAAACAGCTGCCTTTGCTGGTGGGTGACTAGCTGACAGGCCGACTGTATTGTAAGTTAAACCAAGTTTTTCTTTCTTTGCTACTTGTCTTTTTTTTTGCAGGGCTGAAAGGCAAGCTCTATTAAAAAAGTCATAGAGGAGGTAATGAAAAAAACAAGGTTATGTAACTCTATTCTAATGTACTCCACCCTGCTTATGGGCTGGTCTCACTGTGTTTTTACAGTTGGACTGGGGTTCGCTTTGGAGCATGGTGGAAACCAAATCAGCTCACTTTTTAGCAAGAGGAAATCAACTTTGAGGCGCTTTAGTGTTCTTTTTCTGCTAAATGTTTTAGACTGATCTGTCACGTCACACTTCAAATGTATTTCTTCTATCATTTCATCCACATTATTACGAAGCTTAATAATTAAAGTGACGAGTAGCAAGTACAGTGCTTCAAAGAAATGAAGTCTAACGCTGTAGTTCAACCACAACCTCACATGTTTTTGCTATCTTTTTTGGTGGAGAATACTGCACGTAGCATCTAAAATCCCCATTTTAATGACCTAAAACTTTAGGTATTACAGTACATTGACTCTCAGTCTCCCATTAATCTCCACACTACTTTTGACCTGTCCCTTACCACCTTCAGTCTGCATGATTTATGCGCTCCAATGACAAGTTAGTGTGGAGCCAGCGTCCAATGAGGCATTTTATTATTTAAATCCCCCTCTCTGCCTCCTTCTTCCTCCCTCCCTCTCTCCCTCTGTATGTATACTCCCATTTACACTGCACTTGGCAGCAGCCTGTTGTTTTTGCTGGAGAGGAAAAGAACAAGACAGCCCTGGTTAAAAAAAAATCCCTCTCAGACAAAATTCCCGTTCTCTCAAACTCCCGGGAGAGGTGGAGGAATGGAGGGTCTCTCTGCAGAGAGGCTGTCTAAGAACAAGGCAAACCAAATGCCAGCTAATCCAGGGTGAATGAGAGAGAGAGAGCGCTCTTTAAAAATAGCCAGACGATAGTATAAATTGTTGGACAGCAGTGACTGACTATTAAGTCTTTGATAGAGCAGTAACCTCTGTAAGATTACAAAACCAGTTTGATAAATTCTGAGACTATGGTCCAAGTTTCACATCAGATCTAAAGTGTCTCCCTGCCTCTGCCCATCTTTATGTTTGACTAAATCCATCCAGAAATCGGGCAAACATGAGAAAACCCTCTGTATGTTTCTCTCACGCTGCACATTGCCGACCAATAACAGTGCTGGAATTCAAAAGATGCAATCCAAACTAACCCCTGGTCTGAGAGGACAGCCAGAGGAACTGAAGCACCCATCAGGAATGACTGAGCAAATTGCTCTCAGAGCCAAAATGGTGTCCAATACCCAAGTTGGCCAGACACTCAGGACTGGCTTACAGACCCAGATTAGACTCCGTCCTGGACAAACACCATTTTTCAATTCAAACTGACACTAAAAAAATAAGTCAATTCAGGAATAATCATAATTTGTGTCTATTAGACTGGCTGGTAGACAGTACAATGTAATGCAACCCTGCTTACTCAGACATATTGCAAGGAAAGCCCCCCCATTCCTCGCTATGGCTTGTTGAAGCCTGCAGCGGAGGCCAGACCTTGCCACACACATGTAGAAATACACATTCAGTACATAAACCTCATATCTGTCTGCATGACATCACATAAATCAAAAACCCACCAAGGTAGTTTTGCCAGCGGCATCCGAAACAAGGGTGAAATAATGTCTGCAGCAGGACGCTTATCAATTATGAGACATAAAAGTGAGTTACATGCCTTTCCAGACAATTTATAGTAGTTGTAAACTCAAACACATAACAGACTCTTGACGGTCCTCACTATTGAGTTAAATGGGACTTTTAAGTTGAATAGAAAGTTTTGTTTTATGTTGAATCTGCCACACAAGTGTCTTAAAATCCCCCTCGCATCTTCAACACCCCAGCAAGCCTCGAGACATGAAACCCTCATCTGTACAACAGTGGGAAAGTTTGCTGATGCATGTCTCGCAGTGTGTAATTATACCGAGATTTTTAGATTTTTAAAAAGGAGGGGTATTTTTCTCTCTCTCTCTTTTTTTTCTGTCAGCAGCAGCCTTCAGCCGAGGATTAGTGGTCAGCGTTTGATGATGCAACGGCGTCACTGTGCTTTCGCAGTCGAGCAGAAAAGCCAGTGCCACCGCTTTTAGGCCCACACTAGCCTCAAACAAAGACACCTACACAGTCCAGCACCGCTGCCTCTCAGGGCTGACTGAGAGGAGACGAGCTGAAGCCAAGGGCGGGGAGCGGAAATATCATGTATTAGTTATGAAATATAGGACTGTACCCTTCTGGCTTCAGCCCAAAACTAATCTAACCGCTATGTGAGCCATAGATAACTTGAGGTGTGTGTGAAGAGAATGCAAATTGTGAGGGTCCTATATGTGTGCAGGCAGTCAATGTCTCCAATATACATTACCAATCTGCTGGTTTCTTTGCTCACATACTCTATCTGTCTGCAGCTCAACCAAATGTGTCCATTTCCTGAGTCATTCCTGAGAGCAATTAGCAGCACTGAGGTATTCAGCCCCTTACCAATAGTCAGCAGCACAACTGGAGGCCCTCTTATCCTCATCCCCTATAGAGACGGTGAAGGAGAGGGGCGGGGGCTTACAGGGGCTTTTCAAAGGCTACTCATTACCTTCACATACTGTTGCTTTTTAAAAAGGAGCCCCCTAACAGCTAACCTCTACCAGCGCAGTAATTTTGGTGACTGAAAGCAGGAGTCAAAAGTATTTCCTTGCTGATTTATCTTCGCCCGAGACCCAGAGTTGTTGTGCTGCCAGACAAACTAGACTTTAAATCACTGGATCATGGCATTACGGGAAAGCCATGCGCACTTTCCAAGATGCTATTTGACCACTTTTTGTCAGCATACTTTATTAAAGTCTAATTTTGGACTCATAAGGCAGTGCGCGGCCCACACAGCAGCATCTTGCAAAACTCTTGCAAACAGACTCAGCTGCCCTAACGCTACAAGAGCACTGAAAATGAACAATGAGCACAAAGGCCCGGGCCAAGGCACGCTCTCACAATCTCTGGCCAAGGTCTCGGCGATCATCATTACCGTCTGCACTCAGTCAGGCTGTGTGTTGAGTTACAGCCTTTCACAATCCTCTGAGGAAACCGGGGAATTTGGCACCGACTTTCCTCGAGGACAGGACAGTCCAAATATACAGTATCAACATTCCTTCAACCGCTCATTATATTTTCTTTGGAGGGACGAGACAAAGGCTTGAGAAGGGAAGAGACAACGTAATAATGGCTGTTGTTCTGATCATGCTGCGGTCAGCTCTGGCCATTAAACTCGAGGGTGAGAGTGCGTGGGAGTGGATGTGATTATCACAACAGAAAGCAGGATCTCCTTTCATTTCAGCTTTCATTTCTCGTTCTTATGGGCTAAACAGCTGCTGCTGAAATATTTCAAAAGTCCTCCTGTGAAGATGATTAAACCTTCCCAAAGCAATTCAACACAATTATGAACTTTTAACCTCGCAAAATTGTTAACGATGATGAGACCCTCAGCTGCAGCAGTAATGAGCAAGCTTAACATCCCCTCACAATTACAGTTTGGATTTCTTAGCAGTGAGCAAGCTGGAGTACAGTGCACACAGAGGTTATCTTTTATTCACAATGAAATTACACAAGAGGGCAGGAAGTTTAACAATTGCATTTTATTGCAGACTTCAGCCCAAGAAAGAAAGTTTTTTTCAGGCAAACTGAAACACAAAGCACCTGCAGATACGCACACAACGCAAGAGGACTGTGGCTGCTTTCATTCAAACATTACGATGTGATCATTGGCCGGGTTCCTGCGTGGCCTGCTTCATGCCATTCAAACAGTCACACACCTATATCCTGCATCTGGGTGGTCCGGGGTTAAATTATTGTAATGTTACAATTTTTCTCCACATTGTAAGTCAGGATTAGACATTGCGTGGCGCTGAGCTTTAGCTTGGCCCAGACATAGATTAAATGAATCAAAATATAAGATGCAAACAAAAGCTATTTCAAATGTATGGCGTCTGTCACAAATCCAAGGCAAGTTATGTGCAATCACAATCAATAAGACATTGTCCAAGCAAGTCAAGAAAAATCAGATTTAATGCTGCCTGTTGAAGCAATCACCATTCTTGTGTAACGTGCGGTTGTCATTTTAATGCTATTTCATATTTTGTCCTCTGATATTTCCTCATCTGCCCCACGTCAAGCAGATGCTTGGTCTGATTAAACCAGCCCTAGTGCCAGCACGGTACTATGTGTTCAGCCCTTTTGTTGCTCTGCAAGGCTGTGAGCTAAAGGTCAATGCTTGGGTCGACATTTAGTGACACGACTGTTTTGTGTGCAAACAGAGAAAACCGGCTTCAAGTCTAAAAGAAATTCTGGAAATCTAGAAATCATAACTATGTAAAGAACTTTTAAAGAGCTTTCACTGTTCTCTTTTCTAAATAGAAAAAACACAACACCACTAGTTTTAATGACTCTTTTCTCAGTTACACCTTTGGACATTAGGGTGTTTGCTTCCACAGAGTACATCTAGTCTGTCCTGACACACTGTTTTGACAAACCATGTGGAAAGGCTTATGGGGACTACAATGTGATACTGATAATGTGATACACTCAGCAGTGAATAGCTCCCCCAGCATTAGTATTAGTATCATTGAGCCTAGCTGTTGCATAGTTGGCTCGCTCGCCTGCAATGCGTCTGCTGCCTAGTCAGTGTACTGGGGTGCAGCTTGGCAATTCCAGCTCTCCAGAGACACACTGGAAGGCATTTCTACTTAAAATAAACCCTGTGCGCCCACGTCCAGCCTCTCAGCCCTGTCGGCCCTGCACTACTTGTCGGCTCGCCAGCCCTTCCCCATTAATCCACTGCAGCGTTCCATTTATGCAGAAACCATCCTACGGATGTGCCCGGGCAGGCGCTGGGCCATTTAAACCCTCTGCAGCACACGCTTGTTCACTTAGAAACATGTAAACACAGATAGAGACACAAAGGAAACACATATATAAATAAATAGTTTCCCCTGCGTGGCATGTAGTTGTATGAGCAAGCACTGCACCAGCTGGAGCGCTCACTATATAGGAAAACACTGAACCTATGAACTTACAAATCACACACCCACACATATGATCCTCTGCTATCCATCATATTTGCCATTTCATGATTGGCCTTTAACCTTCAGGCCAACATGGGCAGAAAGCTAAAGCTACATCTGACAGTTACTGTTACACAGGAGAATGTAAATCTTTTCAAAGACCCTGGTGTGGACATGAGGACGATATTTACTGGCTCATCACAACAACACAGGGAAAACAAAAAATTGTTGCGGTGATGAGGAAGAAGTGTAATACTGGAGGTAGTATGCAAACTCACATGCGAGGCCTGCGCACACACGGTGTTGTTTTCTTATTCAGCGCAGGAAAGGTACAGGAAAACACACAGAGCATGTGCAGTATGATGTGCCAAAGATTACAAATATGAGCCAATCTGAGCACACTTTCTTGGCTGTACTCACATTCTGCCAAATAAACTTCACACTTCATTTACATCACTTGTGTTTCAAGGTGAACTAGCAATGTCAAGAAAAGTTTTTGTATTGCAGCATAAGGGGAGCGTCCCTGATTAATTCAATATGTAACAGTTTTTAAAATGCACCATACTTACTCAGAGAAAACTTGTCAGGCGTCTTCTGTCAATGATGCAACTGTGTTTGGACGCTGTAGAAGGTGATAAGACACATATTACTACTCATAGCAGAAGTATTAGTATTGTTATGAGAGCTGAGATGACTTGTCATTTGGATTTGAATTATCAAGCAAAAGTACTAAACATTCTCCAGTTCCTGTTTCTCAAATGGGAGGATTGTTTCTATTTAACATCAGTGTAAATTGCATATCATTGAGGTTGATCTTTGAAAACAAACTATATGAAGACCTCTCCTTGGGCAGCTTTAAGTTTTTTAACAACTAATTGATCAACAACAATTGATCAACAACAAATTGATGGATACATTAATTTATGAAAATTATAATTAGTTGCATCCGTAATTATTATTTCTCCATCCATACAAACTGAGAAACGCCGCTATCTTACACTCATTTTGCAAATCTGGTATTCTTATCTATCAGACGCATTTGGTGAGTAACGTTTTTGACTTTCTAGCGGTAGCGAAGTGAAAGTAGTTAAAAAAGAGTTGGCCAGAGGTAGATGAACTGGATGAGCCAGCTGATTCTAATGTTACAACAGTCTAGACAAATGGTATGACTGTAACGTTACAGCACTAACAAAGTTGAATTCACATGTTTCTGCAAACGTGAAATTAGAAAACCCCTGCGGACTCCGTGCAGTTTGGTGCACCAGACTAGCTTAACGTTAGCTAGTGGTTACTTTGAAAACCCACAGCATGCGGTGCGTATAGCGTTACATAACTGTTTTCACAAGGCTAACCGACACTTCTCCTGTTTAGCAACACTGAAATTAAGACTCCCGAGATGAAAATACCAACAGTCCAACACAAACTGGCGTGTAATTTAGCTGACGGGTCTGTAAATACCGAGCTGTAAAGCGAGAGTTGCTACAACAGTTGTAACAACAACGTTACTTAACGGTTGTGGCAGCAACAAATTGACTTGTGCCGTGGGAGCATGGAAAACTTTAAAACTGTTAACACCTCAGACTTCTTACAGCAATTAAGTGGAAATAAATCCTCATGAGCTGATGTTAACGGACACAAATAGTGCAACAACAAATAAAAAAAGCAATGTGTTGAGACAACGTGGTGAGAAAAGTGCAAAATAAAAAATGCAAATGTGTCAAGCCTGTACCAACATTTAGCTAACTACTACTAGCGCAGCAACAAAGACAACAATAGCAACACATCTCGACGGCTCACACGCAGACTTACCTGCTGTGCGTCCAAAATCCGCAGTACTAATGGGACGGTGTGGGAGTCAGCAGTCGGGTGTAGGTTTTGGGACTAGCTGAAGCCGTTGCATCAGCCCGCTTAAGTACTGGTCTTGTCTGTGAGGGCTCCGGAATGCGGAACTGCCCTCCCAATACGTAAGCATGGATGAAAATAATGTAAGAGGAGGGCTGGAGACACAGAGGTTTGTTTGCTCCACCCCTGGCAACCAGAAAAAACACACAGGCTGGAGGAGAGGAAAGTTTCAGCTGAGGGACCGATAGAGATAGATAGACATGGGCTGAACACACGCCTCAGGCCATAAACGAGTCAACAAATAAATTTATGGCTATAAACACACACACACTCGTCTTAGCTGCAGGTGTTTTATTATTTCACAGAAGGCTGCCAGCAATAACATTATTATTATTAATATTAAATCCAATTGGTAACTTATTTATAACCTATAATCAGTGGTGGATACTCCACTAAAGTCCTGCATTTAAAACCTTACTTGAGTAAAAGTATGTAAGTATTGTCAGCAAAATGTACTTAAAAGTACCAAAAGTTAAAGTACTACAGCATTAAATGTTCCCTGTCAGTGTTTTACTATTATGTATGATGTTGTTTGGTTAATATTGGATAGATAGATGTAGGGTATAGGGTTTTGCTAATTTTAACTACTTTATATACTGTCGAGTCTTTAATCTACAGCAATGCCTCATGATTATGTGAGGTCATCATACCTTTGTAGCATGCCATCTCTCTAAAAAGTCAGCTGACAAGTCAACAAACAGTCCTGTTTCCAGCTGATATAAGGTCGGTTTAAATAGTTTATTTAGATTAAAAAGTTCATTTTCTCAACCCTTAAAGGAACACTTCATCCTTCAGTTTATCAGAAAAATACAAATTCAGAATCACCACAAAAAGTAACTAGTAATTGAAGCTGTCAGGAAAATGTAGTGGAGTAAAGAGTACAATATTTACCTCTGAGATGTAGTGGAGTAGAAGTTTACAGTAGAAAAAAATGGAAATACTCAAGTAAATTAGTACCTCAAATTTGTATTGAAGTACAGTACTTGAGTAGATGTACTTAGTTACATTCCACCACTGCGTATAATACAGTTTTGTAATGGTGGTTAAAACCAAGTCTGAAAGAGGTGCAAGACATCTGAGTACATTTAGAGGGCACTCTGTGTGGCACTGTTCCCAACCTTGGGATTGTGACCCCTTAAACCAGTGTCTACTTGTGACCTGCTCACAAGTTATGGCCTGGAGATGTGAGTTGTTTGACCCAAAGAGTGATTTAACCTTTTCAGATTGTTTCATTTGAATTGATTTTAGAGGTCTGAAAGGACAAGGTACGAAAATGAGAGATAAGTCCGGGAAAATAAACACAATTTTGTGCAATCATTTTCTTTCTCACATTCCCTTCAATCATCTTGTGAGCCCCCAGATTTTATCTTGTGATCTCTTGGTGTGGAGGATTTACAGTGGGACACTTTACCCCACAGCATACAGTATTATTTGTTGTCTTTATTATATTTAAATTATATTTAAAGCCCTCAGAATAGACTTCTTCTGATTGTGTAAGCAAGGGGAAGGATGTGGTGTAGTGCCTGATTACTTTCAGAAGATGTAAATTAGCCATTTAGGCTAAAAAGGAATTAAATTTGTCAATGGCCCACAGCGGTTCCTGCCATCAAATGACTATTTTATGTACTGAAATAAAACTTGCAGCCCACAAGTGGCACATATAAACACATTTAACACCTACTGTTTATTTCCATATTAAACAATTAGGGTTTATAGGTGTTTTTGTCAACATGTTATGGTCTTATTTTCCAATAAAGAGAGTAGCCAAGTGTTTAATCCCTCTGTTATTTACCTTACTTACCTAACTGGTAAGGCGGAGCGCCATTTTGATTTTCTTTGAATTTATTTGTTTTCTTCCTTTGCCCTTCCTGTGTCATTAGGCCCTCAAAGTTGCATTCAGGTGTTTGCGCAGGTTTATTCCCAGTGTGGCTGCTACACATGTTTATAAGACTTATTTCTTTCCTCACACCAGTTAACAGAGAGCTAAAATCCTATTATTCCAGGTGGTAGAGGAAGTTAATGATTAATGCAGTAAATCTTGCAGGATATTCACACATGTATAGTTTTAGCTGCTGTGAAATACAATTTTATTTCCTTTAGGCTCTCCTTAGTAAAGATGTGACTTGATTCAAAACTAAAACACACAAAATCAAACAAAAGTAATTTCTGATGGAGGTTCCAGACAGTTCCAGATAAACCTAAAGTGAATGCTACTTCCCTCTAGTGTGGGCAGTTGCAACTGCATCCCACTGGATAAAACTGAAATGTGACAGTTAAAAGCACATTGTGGATACATGAGGTTATAGTCTTAAATGGATGAAAAAAGCTGTTGGCAATATGATGCTAAATCCCTTTTCTCTCTCTCTCTCTCTCTCTCACTCTTTAAAATTTTTTTTAATTTTATTATAAATGACTAGAATGCAATGTTTGGTTTTTATATATATGCATATAAATGATGCCAAATCTTAATCATCTCCACCTGTGGATTACTTAACAAATATCAATACCAAAGTCACATCTGAGCTGGGATACAAAAAACAACGATTTTGGGGGTGTTATCATGAAAACTGCTATAAAATAGTGTGTCATTGTAATCAAGAACACTCTATTCTCCTGTGCACCTTTTATTATATCTCAGGTTTTTATTGTTACCATTATCTGAGGCTCATTTGGGTTTAACACGATGCCATCTCAACCGTTCCACCTAAAACAAGCAGCTGAGTTATTAGAGGCTCACCAAAATACCAGACTCTGTTCCTTTTTTTAGATTCTAATTTGGTTCTGCTGTGATTTATGTCTTGCATCTGAGGGGAGGTCGGTGGGGGTGGGGGCAGCGGCGGGGGGAGCTGTGCGTCACAGTCGCTCTTAACATAGATGACAAATTTTGGGGGAGGCATTTGGGGTTAATAAAGCAGAAGTGAATCAACAAGCAGAAAGATTTCATAAAACAGGAGGATCCTGGGCATCTTTATTTAAGACAATTCAGCAGTTTTCCCTTTGCAGGTATTGAATTTCAGCTGAATACCTCCATGCCTGCAGGAAGGCAGCCATAGATGTCACTCACTACATGAACACACATGGTGCAGGCCTGTTTGATACTTTAAGCCTTTAAGAGGTAATTGTCCCTGCCAAGAACAATAAGACTTTATAACGGCACTCTGAAAATACAGACCAAGTATGCAGAGCATGTTAATTTGTTCAACAAAATGTTGTTTTTTAAAGATTGTCTTTGAAGACACAAGTTGTGAATGTGTAACACAAAAATTACTTAAAACACTGCTGTTGTGGAAAACTAGGGTCTGATTCAGCATGTGACAAAGACAAGGTGCTTGTCTTTCCTGTTCCCTGTTTGAAAGTTCGGAATTTAACATTCACATTGAGATCTTTGTGTTTCAAAACATAATTTTGGGTGCACTTTTCAACAGCTGGCCAAATGATGAATGGAGAGGAAGTGCAGTTTGTGGTTTTGCAGCTATGCCAAACTCAAGCAGAGTTCTTGCTGTGTGGGCGTCAGTAGTCAAGGAAAAAACAATGGAACAGCTTTCTGCAGAACCAGGCATTGTGTTTTTCTGTCTCTTTGTTCATTCATTTGTAGACAGACATTTACACACGTATTTGTAATAATGTTTGATGCAAAAACACTAGCGTCTCCTTCGCACGTCCCTGGTGAAACAAGATGTAAACAAGTCATATTCTCATTTTCTACAAAGGATGAAACTGATTAAAATCTGCAGGTTTAAGTTTAATTGTTTTGTCATAGTATTATCCAACAACACCACATCTTTGGGGAAATACCCAGCAAACCAGACACCTCCAGACATAATCCTGAATCATCATCCTCCACACCGCAGACGTAATAGAGTTAAATAAATAAATAAAGTTTTATTTTTATCAACGCTCCATTTAATTTCCTTCCTTCCTTTTTTCAAAATAATCTCAGACAGTTGTAATCACATCAAAACACCTCTAGCAATGTGTAAAGACCCTTTTCAGTCAGGTTATTATTAGAAAACTGTGCAACAGATGTCCTATGTTTTGCCATCATGGGAAGTAAATTTGGAAATGGTGCATTACTACAGAATGATATTTTCCATTTTCTGACAGCAATGGTTGGATGGATGAATGGAAAAAATCTTTTTCACATATTTTGTCATAATTAGTTCAGTGATGCACTGATCTACTTAGTGCACAAGCTGGCATGAAGGTGTGCGCACACATACCAACACAGTATATATTTTAAATATAAAACATTCTCCTTTCCAGTCATATACATGACACATGACAGCACACTCCTGTGTATGCAGCACTCACATACACATAAGACACATGCCCTTCTTAATGGATTAATAGTGCCCAAATTGCATGCTGCTCTAACTTTAACACCCCCCCCATCTTCATCTCCATCTCACATCAGCTATCACTCTGCGCCTCCTCACCCACTGCTCCTGTTTCCATTTGAGTTAAAGCTACCATTGTTATTAGTGCTGCAAGACGGGGATTCACCATCTGTTGTTCATCCACCGTATCAAAGTCTATGAAAAGCACATTCTTTTGTACAAAGACATTACATCTTTGCAGTTTTATACACTTATATGCTAATGTTAATGCTCATTTCAAAATAAATCAAATTAATTCTTCTTATTGTATCACTGAAGATCTCCAGTTGGAACCACACAATGCTGTTTGAGTTCATGTGCATTGCAGCACCACCTCTGGCACTGTTACAACGTCTCTCATAGCGTTACTCATGTCAGGTGACCCAGTCTTCCCAAACCCGTATGACATTGATTTATCCCAGTAAATATAGCACTTCCTTGGGAATATCACAGCAAGCAGGAAACAGAGTGGTCAGGAGGTGAATGAGATAACAGAGTTGGAAACAGTGAGCACACAACAAATAATGGAAAGATCTGTAACCAGGCAGTTTGAGACACAGCCTATTACAGTAAACAGGGAAGCTGCCCTTCAAACCTTTGTTCTTTATTAATAAGTCAGGTCAAGTCAGTGCTCACAAATTCAAGGTGCTATACAGACAACAAAAAGCTCATACTGTAAAAACATGCATACATATGCATAAACAATATAGGTTACATATACACATATTGCCAGTACACAAATATGCACCAACCTGTGAGAGTAGGCTTGGATTAAGCAAAAACAACTAACAATCTTGAGAAATCAGTTCAACAGGCAGTTCATTTAATTATAATTAATTACTATTATTTGTAAGGCCTTATAGGCTGCCAAAAGCAGTTGACATCTAATTTAAAACAAGCTCCACTTATCACATGTGAAATGTAACTAATAATAGGAGAAGGTTTAAATAATAAAAATTAATGTTGGCTGAATTCCAATTAACTGCTTCAGATTCAGAGTCCTGGTATTGTGTATGCTGGCTCACTGTCACGCTGTCATGGCTTAGACACTTGAAAAGAACAGAGACATTTATTAGTAGCACCTGTGTTTTTCCTACTATGAGAAGTCAAAAATGTACTTTACTTAAAGGCCTTGCACACCCACACAGGTGTTTTCTGACATTCTGGATGATTAAACCGCTGCTCAGCATGAGTTATGGCAGCGTTATGATGGGAATTATGTAAGGTCACCAAACTTCATGAATAAATAGTAAAGATAAAGATGAAAATTAGACTGTCCTCACAGGTGCAACCAATGTAACAGGAGGGCGAGCGAGTCTGAACCAATCCTAAACAGATCTTTTATCAACCAAAATAATTGAGAACACCTGTGTGGGGTGTACCATCGGTGTGTGTGGCCTTTAAGTACAGTTTTGAGTACTTTCTATTTATCGTATTTGACAGGGACCATTTTGCTGCCAATTCAGTGCTTTTCCTTTGGATACTTAAAGTGTATTTTGCTCTTAAGACTTATGTACTTTAACTAAAATATTGAATGCATGATATAGTTTTCCATCTTTCTACTAAAATGTCTGAATACTTATACTTATACTTCCACCACTGCCACATACACAAATTCAGTCTGACTTCAGCGTAATACACCCAAGTAGGCCTACTGCACTAAAGTATGAGCTACTCATGTTATCTATTTCCATTTTATGCAACCTTTTACTTCTACAGTATTTCACCACAGTTTAGAGAGCAAAAATGTATTTTTATTCTACTACATTTATCTGACAACTGTTGCTAGTTACTTACTGAAATTTTACATATGCTAGGCTACACATTGTTTCAGTTTCAATAACCCCGAAGTGTGTCTACATTTGTTAATAGCCTACTGTTAATACTGAACTATTTTTACTTTAAAATTTAATATATTTAGTTAAAGTAAGAGAAATAAAAGATGTCCTCCATCACTGAAACAGCAGGCAATGGCCTCAATCTCACCCTTAAAGAAAAAACTCTTCCCCTTAAGCTCCCCTCTCATACAGTAAGGCTGTGGCTTGATGGTTGATTGTGAACAACTGTAGCTATGTGACATTTTACAACTCTGAAACAGGCTATGAGGTGAGAATCACACTGCTGGACATGAATAGTTTGATGGAACAAGTGGAGTGGGCAGAGAGTGAGTCAGTAGACATCAGAGCTGTTGACAGGCCCATCCATCATCACTTTAAAATAGCGGGGCACCAAGACATCACGGCGCGCACACACACACACACACACACACACACACACACACACACACACACACACACACAGGGTTGATAAATGAGGAGACGCTCAGTTGTGTGGTGCTTTGAACACTGCTCGCGCTGTAGCTCCTCCTACTGTCGAAAAAAAAGACTGCATCTCTCATTCACACATGAAAACATGGCAGATGTTGTAAAACCTTCAACAAAGACTCTTTGGCATGCGTAATGTAGGCTACTGGTTTGGGTTGAATGTGGTTACATTAAATGCGCCACTGCCGTGTTATTGCGGCCTCGAAACAGTGTTTGCTCGTTGAAGATCCAATCCAAGCAGGCTGTGGTAATTAGGCTTAATGCCCCGTTTGCTGTTCCGAGAAATGCTTCGGCACCGTTAAATTACTTAAAGACCAATTCCCATCATGCACGCGATGCCCGCTCTGTAGTTGATGAGAGAGGTTCGTGTGTTTACGGCACAACAACACTCCTGCTCGCTCCTGCTTCGAGTTTTTCCGGTAAAGTCCTCGCCGGCCCCGAAATATGATACCCGTCGCCAAGGAAACAAAACAACTGCAATTACCCAAATATGGTCATGGGAAGTGACGCAATACGGCAACCGCGTGTTGACGTCACGCACAGCACGCACTGCGCTGCTGTAGAATCGGATTCCCTCCGACCGTGACAACAGTGAACGAGCTATGAATAAATAATTAACCTGCTGTTTCTGCTGCTCCCACTCATTTTAAGCACGCTTAAATCCCCGATGGTTGTACCTTATGCAATCTTGAATCCAAAAATAGGCTCACTGACATCCTTATGGACTGTTATTAATATTAAATTTATTCGTGACTCCTTCGTCATTCCTTCTTGACTCTATTTAGCAGGTTTCCTAAAGCTATCATAGTACATAATCGTTATCAGCAGCTGGAGATTGAACAGTTGTCTTTGAATTGTAGATTTTAGTCCTTCTTGTGCTTAAAAGTTGCTTCACCTTGGAAACAACATTTGAGACACCACAGCTTTAGCTTTCCTGGAGCTTTCAGTCATATCATATTATTTTCATAGAGACACATAAAGCATAAGAAGATAAAGTGTAAAGCTCCCTGCAAGGTCCATAGCCTAGCTGTTCTGGAGCTTTTGATTATATCTCGTGGTTAACAGATGTAGTTTGTTCAGTTGTCATGGATTTAGATCTTTAAACTTCCTTTTTTCCCTATATTGCCCAAGTTAAAGTTTATTCTTGACCTTGAAAAACATCTCATCATTTGGTAGCTGTCGGTTTGCTGTTCTGTTAGAGCTTTCAGTCACATCACATGATCTTCCTCAGCACTCTAAAGATTAGAAGCAAACTCCATCTGCTGATGAAGATTATATGATATGATTGAAAGCTCCAGAGAAGCTACAAACCCTGTATTGAGACTGTTTATTCAAACGTATGTTCCCCGACCAAATGACAAACAGCAAGAAATTGTTTGTGGTTGTCTTATTTTATTTCCAGCGTTATACAATTTTTTGCATCTGATATTCTTTGATAAGTAAAAAAATAAACTATGTCATAAAATACATCTTGATAAAATACATGACGCAATCTTTTTTTATGGAAACACTTGAAAGGACATGTCAAGTTAGGGGACACCTTACAGCAAGATGTTACACCTACACACTACACATTAGTAACCCTGCTATTTTCACGTGTTACAACACAACTTTGTCAACAATATTACATATACAAGCATGATCTAACGTCACATCACATTTAGGGATTTTTAAAAACACAAGATACCACCGCTTCTTGGATTACGGATGACTTGGATTTGCATGCATTTTTGTTACCAGCACAAAGTTTCTCATCTCAGAGAATTGCACCAACAGTATGGAAGAAGTCAACCCCATTACAGTCACAGAAAAACATGTCATCTACACAACCTTTGATGTTTAGTTTCACAACATCAACAACTCACACTACAAAAGATTATTTGAGAGAGAGATCATAGCTTGCTGGCTGGTTAGAATATAATTACAGTATCATTGCATAACTTCTTTGCATTCACAAGGCCAGAAGTGTTGGAGAGTTGAGACTATCTTTCATTAATTCAGACGTGCTGAGGCTGCCTTTGAGGCTCTCGAAGCCCTCAGCCAAGGAATCAATCTCAGAGTAATTAAAGGAAAACACTGTGCGCAAATTGCTACAAGTGGGACTGGAAGACATGACTGGTGTGCTCAAAGATTCAAGGTCGTTTGCCACAGACTTGTACAGCGTTTCCCAGTCTGAGAGGCAGAAAGGGCCGCTCAGGTCTATGTCAGGGACAGACACAGCCATCTCAGAAGTCACTGCCATCTCTAGGCTGGGCACCAAGTCATCCAGGTCGTCTCCTTTTAAGTCCTCCAGATCCTCCTCTTCTGCACTGGAACACAGGAGGATGTTGGAATTCCCCAAAATGGCTGCAGCAGAGATGCAAGGTGCACTGTCCATGTCTTGACCAATGGCGGCTTCTCCAATGGTTGTGTTGCCCTCTGGGGTTTTTCCATTCTCTAAGATGGACAGCAGCTGTGGGGAGGCCGGGGGATCCTGCAGCATTGTGTCAACATCATCTTCATTATCCTCCTCCTCCTCCTCCTCCTCCTCCTCATCGCCATTGTCATTTGCAGCGAGTTTGCAGGATGATTTGTGGGAGGCTAAGACCTGCTCCAGTCTCTCCTTCTCCTTCAGCAGGTCATCTATCTCCGTCTGGAGGGCGGACTTCTCGTCTTCGAGCTTGTCAGTTTCCTGAGGTGAGGAGGGACAAAATTAGAAGAAAAAAATGGCATGAGGGGAGATGCAAACACATGCTACCCTGTGGTGCTCTGCAGTCCTCCCTGCTGTGCTGCTGTTATCTGTAATGACTAGTGACATGTCATAGCTGTATGTCCTCAGCTTCGGAGGTGTGCATGTGCTGTGTGAATGTTTTCATAAAACGGCATACTTACCGCTTGCAGAGTGTCGATCAGCTCCCTCCGTCTGTTACGACACTTGGCTGCAGCAATTTTGTTCCTCTCCCTCCTGATTCTCCTCCTCTCTTCCTCCTCTTTGGAAGGCTAAAATCAATCAGATATAGCCGTTTTAAATGCACATCCCGCTAAGTTTTGCCATGTCAGCAGTTGGCTCTTCAACACCATTTCACTTGCCAACCCCCCCCCCCCCCCAAAAAAAAATCTTAGTTGCTGTGTATGCTGGGAATACTGATCTGGTCGGTGCAGACTGCCTTTCAGCTCAGGCGTTAAAATGCTGCACCACTGGCAGGGTCTAGTCAAGCACGTGAACGCGCACTTTTATGCAATTTCCCATCCCATTCACAAACAGTGCTGTGCAGGTTACTCTAAAAGTACTTGCTGCACCAATTAGACACATTCCAATGACTGTATGCGCTACTCGCTGCAGGAATGTATTTGCAGTACACTAATCTTACTTTAACTATAAAAACAATTGCATCTTCTTTCACGTCCTGTTGAATATATCAGGTTAACTCAATGCCCATAGGCCTATCAACCGCTATCTGATGAATAGAAAAGGATATTATCGAAGAACAATACGGACTCCTGGATAAATTACTTAATTGGCTGATTTATTGACTGAGTTGATTGGCTACACGTAACGTTATTTCTCTGCCCCCTCCTTGCCCTGTTTTCTTGCATAGGCTACCTTGTCTTTCAGCCCTTTCCTGTTGGAGGGCTTTGCCTTGTTTGCACCTGCCGGGGAAGATGGCTGGGTCGCGCCGCGAGTCTTGGCACGGCCGGACGCCGGGGAGACAGATGTGATGACTGTCGGCTGCACCATCCACCTTAGATCCGGCGAGGTTGAGATTGCAGTCACAGTCGGAACAAAGGAGTCTGCTGCACCGGTCTCAATATCCTGGAAAAACCCACATCACAGAGACATGCATATGCATGCTGTCAAACACTAATTTAGCTTATCTGATGGATGAAGAACGTCGTTCGTGTCTGACCTTTAGATGTGCTTAAATGGTACATCAATTATTTGGCTAAGGAATGCCAAGAAAAGACAAAATCAACACTGTCTATATGAATCCATCAAGATCAGATAGTATACACGCCCTCTCATCACATTTTTATCACTCAATTTCATCACCATCATCATCATCATCACTCAAAATGAAAGGTCAAGACCAAGACACTAAGACATGTCTGTGTAAAGTACATTTCCTGAAATAAGAGCTTGCGCTGTCTTTACAGATTCCCCATAGATGCATGGAGTCTTGCATTTGTAGCCTAGGATCATTGTCAGCACGGGGCAGTAATCCTGTTAAAGAAAAGACTGTCTGTGAAATGTACTTGGATATGTGTGAAGATCTTGTACCATATTAGCCTTTTGCAACCTAGCCTTATGCATGAATTATCCTGCAAGAATTTCATTTTCCTTTTTTTTTTTGCATGATCAGATCCGCGTCTACCTTGGCGCTGTCCACTGATGATGAAAGCGAGTCAGGAAGATGCTGGCTGCACCCAGGGGTGTCCCCGCCAGGCGATGCTGTGCTACAGCTGGACGATGAGTCGAACTCAGTGCTGGAGTCTGGATGCATGTTCTCGTCTAATCTCTGCATAAAAAGATAGAATAGTCTGTCTTTTCTAAGTAGAAAACAGACGCCTAAACGCCTTTATATTCCATGTGCCAGGATCATAAATGGTAACTGTGCAGATAGTGGAGAGGCCCCCTTTTTATAGTGAGCTGGAATTTTATGAATGAAATCTGTGTGGTGAGACCGAACCATTTCACAGAGGGTGAGGTAAGAGGGAATAAAAACGAGCACGTTTGGAGATTTAACAATTACATTCCTAAAATGTCTGCACAACTATTTTAACAGACTTTACATTTTAACTTATTTTAATGACTCAAATATTTAAAAAAAACAGCGTACATATACTAAATGACACCCCCGCCTGCAAGAGGCGCCCATCTCCATGAATGAACTACGTCACTTCATGTAGCCTATGCAGCATCTGCATCATATACATTTTGTTCCCTTTATGTCCACATATATGTTCACGAAATCTTAATTCTAAGGGCGCTTTCGTGGCAACAGAGACGAAGGGAGGTGATGTAAATGTAATAAATTAATAGTTTAACAGTTTAAAACAGTGGGCCGGTGTCCCCTCCGATGAGGACAATGCTGGTGTAAAAGCTACAGTGCAATATTATAGAAACAGCTGCAGCAATTATTAATCTGGACCTATATTGTGAATTATTTGATTAATGACCACAGCTGATACCAGCTGATTATGTGGGCTATGAGCTGCTAAATGAAGTGTCATCCATATATCACATTGCCTTTCACCTGTCTCTGCATATGAATAGAGCTCCAGCAACAGAATTGTCGCCGTAGCAAAGCAGCCAATCGCCGAATGGACCGATCGATCCATATATGGTGTTTCCGGTTAACAGGGGCGCGCTGTTGCGCACGGAGAGCGCGCAGACGGACGCGTGGCTGTGTGTGGCCCACTCACTCACACAAAAAGAAAGTAAAACAGGCGCTAAAAGGCTCCCCCGTCATGCACTGTACCTGACAACATGTAACAGCGTCATTACCTGCGCCTTGGCTGACCGCAGAGGCGCTGTAGGACAGAAGAGGAGGGCAAACCCCTGCACTTGATCCACTTAGAATAGCATGAGCACAGCTTTCATATGCACATATAGATCTGTAGGCTAAAGGCATTTAATGATCATGGTAACACACAATAACATCACAATAATGCAGATAATTCAACATAGGCGTCAGTTCAGTATTAGGCTACTAATTGATTGATTTCGGTGTCTGATTTCCTCCTGATCACTGATGAGACAACATAACTGCTTTTCTTCTTCCACTTTCATGTAATTTATTGGCACCAATTAGCCTAGCGTTATTCCCGCACAGCCTAATTCAGCTCATATGATAAAAGGATTGTATAGCCTATGCTGGATATGCTATATTCAGGTTTCAGATGACCTCACAGATCCGCTGAAGTGAAAGGGATAGATGGTGAATAGAGGGGGCCTCTCCCCGCTCAAAGGGGGCTGTGCTCCCGGCAGCTTCCCGGTAGTCACAGCCCCCTCTGAGCTTATTTACCGGCACTTCATTAGGTGGTCGGCTTGAGCCTATTCAGTCGCCGGCAGCTCAAGAACAGAAGGGTTCAAAGGTCGGACATAACTACAGACACCCTCCCTACAGCTGAAAGACTTCAAAGCGACTTGAGCTTGAATGTGCTCAGACCGGTGGAGTTTATTTTTAGACTGAGTGACAGCAGCATTTCAAGATCATGTAAGTTGGGGCAAATAGACCATTTCAAAATAGTCAAAAAAAAACAAAAAAACAAAAAACCATTGCTGCTATGTAGCCTAATGAAATGGCCCAGATTTTTTTGTTTTTTTATTAATTTATTTTAATAAAATAAAATAGCAATAGGGCCATTTATAATGCAGGTTTAACTCACCTAAAAGCAGGCTACGTTACATTGCAAAATATATTCCCCAAAATGTAAGAAGGCTAGCCTACCACCAGACTTCAGAGCAGCTTCTACCCCCTGTGCGACTCTTCAATTCATCCTGAGCACTCCACCATGTAAGATAGCCTAGTTTTATTTAGCCTATAGCCAAATATTTGTAGGATATATGTTAGGCCTACACGTTTGTTTTTTGTTAGTAGCGTAAAGGGAACTACAACTTTATGTCGTGTGTTGCAAAATGATAAATAAATAGGCCTATACGTTGTATCCTATTAGCCGATCTCATCCATTAAATAGCACTCCCCTGTGTTTATGCAAGTTAATTGATTTGATTGGCTATGGTTAGGCCTATCATTTTTAACAAGTTTTTCTGTTTTTGTTCTTCAACTAAATTACCATGGTCACAGAGTGGCCTATATGCTAATTGTTAATCCATCTTTTAATATTGTCTACATCTATTCTTACCTCTAAAGGCTACAAAAAAATTGGCTCTTGTTCAAAACAAATACTCTAAGTAGGCTGCTGAATGGGAAGTTTCTGCTCCTGCCAACCAGTCAAACAAAATACTCAAACAGGCTACATGGTAAACGGGTTGTTTCTCCGTGGAGAGAGCCACACAGCCACACAGCGAGCTCTCACTCTGCCGCTGTTACCGTGAACCAGAGATTTCGGGCCATTCACTGACGTAATGACGTTTTGTAGGTTGTATCTGCGTCTCCGCAGAGCCGGTTTAGTTTTACATAGCTGAGTGATCCGTCGTCGCAACACAAACGATCTTGTTGCTATGCAAAATAAGGACGTCACTGACGCGAAGGGGTGGAGTGTTGCTATGACACCCAGGAATGTTCACCAAAACACGAGCGAACTGCTTTAACCTACACTGCTGCACTTTGACACAATAACACTTTTATTAACAATTTATGCTTTTATCAATGCCATGTTAAAGCTAATTTAACCTACACTACACTTAAAACTATTATTAACACTTTATACTCTTGCACTTTGGCACAATAACACTGTTCAATTTAAATTATGTTGTAGGCTACTGTGGTTGTGTTTATTTGTTGTTGTTTGATACATATATTTGTTTCTGCTGGCTGTAATCGAAATTGTTACCTTGTACCTTGTACTTTGTTATTAACACTTTCTATTAGTGCCATGTTAAAGCATAGAATACCTACTATATTTGAAACAACAGTCCAGCCTGTGGCATGTAGCCTATACACTGTTTAGGGAACTGTTTGTTGTTTAGGGGGATTCCCTAAAGGACCCCTATGCAACAAAGAAGAAAACTTATGGAACTATTGTGAATGTACAAATAAACATTTTGGCCACAGTTTTTGTTTTGCTCTATGTTCATTTTTTACTTTTTGTAAATGCTTAATCACCACAATAAAACACTGGTGAAATTGGATTAATTGGGTTGGTCTTTGTGCTAATTCTATAGGCTGGGGCTATATTAAAAGAAAGGGGCTTTTATGGGAAGGTGAATAATGTAAGTCTGGCTCAGTGTCAATTTACATGGCACTAAGTGTTCTGACATGAATTTATGGTGTTTGTGGCGTATGCTTACCTAAAGCAAATTAGGTACATACCTCGGTCTCCTGCCAATAACTAGAGTCTTTCAGTTAAAGAAAAAGACAATTACCCACGGTTATATTTGCATAGATAAGCATATTTCTTTATCTTCAATTTTTTATCCACATTTCTATACTCTTAATTTGCTCTAATTGGTGTTTGTTGCACACTAGTGTAAAAAGCATGCCACTCATGAGGTTAGATTACAGTTACATATCAGAAAATTAAAAGTAAATAAGATTTGAAGGCGTAAACCAGAGTTTTAAGACTACATTTGAAAATAAGATTTGAATGACGATAATTATATTAGTTTGCTGCGTAATATTTTCAGTGTCCATCTGTGTCTTCAAAGATTTTGCATACATTCAACACACTCCTTTCAAAGATTTTACATTTAAGTAGCCTAAGTTGAGCCTTGCCTACATTTTTTTTTGCATTGAACTGCAAACATTGCAAGAGACAAGTAATTGTTTAAGACATTCAGATCTTATCTTCAAATGTTTTAATCCTATTTTTCTGTTTTAAAACCACAGTTTTCACTTTTAATACTCAGTTGAACCTTCCACATCTTAGTTTTGATGTTGTAATCTCACCAAATAGCCACCCTGCAATTCACTGCTAATATTGTGTGAGCGTGTGTAAAACAAAACTTTTGATGCTGAAAGACTTCTTCTAACACTATGACACAAAACCTGATTGACCCTGTATATGATACTGATAGCTCTGTCCGTGAGCTATAAAAATGCATTAAACGCTCAATAAGAGTAAAACCCAACATGTTCATAGTCTTGATACAAATAGCCTAGGCTGTGGGTGTTTTGATCCATTTGTTTGCTACACGTAGGCTTATAGGTCAGAATTGACAGATCTGAATCAGAATCAGAATCGGGTTTATTGCCAGGTAAATTTTCACATAAGAGGAATTTGCCTTGGTATGAATTGGTGCTTACAGTACACATAAGATAAAAATTGAAATATAACTATATAAAAAGTAAGGAGATCAGAAAAAATGTACAAGTATACAAAAAATATAAAAAGAAACAATAATACTATATTACAATATGCATGTTCAAATGTATCTCTGATGTACTTTGCTGTGTAGGATGTACTTCTGCTGACCATTACCCCAGTTCTTTAGTTTTCACAACAGCCTCTGTGTTTGTTGTCTTACATAACGTCATGTCGCTTTCGGCCAATCTCACATGGTGTGTTTCCCAGCATGGCCCGCCCCTTTTACAGGATGCACCATATATGGAAAATTACGTACTGGGGATCCCGTTTCTGGAAGATTCCATTTCTTGAGGGTGAGTTCAACAATTTGTTTCTAAATGTTACTTTTTGCACTGTAAACATCACTATTTGGCATTGCATATTCAAACGTTAGTGTATGTGTTTGTGTAGACGCAATAATTTGCATTATTGCTGCGTTGTTATGTCCGTGTTTTGGTGTATCTCTCCTCACCGTGTCGGGTGAGGGACGCTCCCCTTTACCGACGTCATTCGGCCGGCCCTGTCTCGGGCTATAAAAGGGCTCCGAGCTGCTGGAGTTGGCAGTGAAACTTTCAGTAGCAGTACAAGGATACGGGAAAAGAGATCGGGATCGACATTTAAGAGTTTTTCGCAAACCTATTCAAAGGATTATCTCATCTCAAGGTTACATTGCCCCTTAGTAGTTTGTTTGGATCTTCCTTGTTTTCGGGAACGATGATGTTTACCGCGTTCAACACGGAGTGCGATTCTTCCTCCCGCTGCAGCACCGCTTCCCCGTCCGGGGACAACCTGGGATACTATCCGTCACCAGCGGGATCTTGCTCCAGCATGGGATCTCCCCAGTCTCAGGTACGTCTAGGCAAATATTACTCAACTTTTATCACATTGCAGGCTATTAATAAGCTATTTAGGCTTTTTATTTTTGTTGTTTTTGTTTGGTATGTGAGGAAGAACTTGGGAAGATTAAGCTCATTTTAGCATTTACTAAATTATTCTATAAAGCTTAAACATAAAGTTTTTAAATAATAAATATAGGCTGGCTGACAAATAGCATAAGCTGAGCTGTGCTTGAAATAGCCCATTGACCTGCGCTGCACACAGCAAGCTTGATTCATTCACCTGGAAACTCCTCAGAGAAAGTGTAACGTCATAGTTGACATCATATGGATATTTTTAACCCACCCAGCTTTTTATAGACCCCTGTTTCATTCATCCTGCAATGCTGCATCCCCCTCCTGAAAGATTACCAAATGTACTGATGATCCTCTTGCTTCCTTATCCACAGGATTTCACTGACCTGACAGCTTCAAGTGCCTCCTTCATCCCCACTGTCACAGCCATTTCCACAAGCCCGGATCTGCAGTGGATGGTCCAGCCTTTGATCTCCTCAGTGGCCCCCTCTCATAGAGCTCACCCCTACAGCTCCAGCCCCAGCCCTGCTTACTCCAGGCCAGCCATGAGGTCTGCACCATCCAAGGCTCACAACACTACCAAGAGGGGCAGAATGGAACAGGTAATTATTATCTGACCACGTACTTCAAGTGTTACATAACAAGTTATAACTTCCATGTTACAGTGTACTTATCAAAGAGCTGGAGGCTTAACATTTTCTTATTATTATGTGCAGATAACACCAGAGGAGGATGAGAAGAAAAGAATCCGCAGAGAGAGAAATAAGCACGCAGCAGCAAAATGCCGCAACAGGAGGCGAGAGCTTACAGACACTCTGCAAGCTGTAAGTGTGCCACAGATGTACCATCATTTGTTAAAGTCTATTTCTCGCCTTAGCTATAATAGCAGTGTTAACAGCCAAGCTAATGCCACTTCCTCTATTTCTCTGCCCCTTGCAGGAAACCGATCAGCTTGAGGATGAGAAGTCCAGCCTGCAGAATGATATTGCCAATCTCATGAAGGAGAAGGAAAGGCTTGAGTTCATACTGGCCGCCCACCAACCCATCTGCAAAATCCCCTCAGATCTAGACACAGACTTCTCCATGGTCTCCATCCCTCCTGCCCACCCCCACCTCTCCACCGCTGTGTCCTCCCAGCCACAGGCCACCATCCCAAAGGCATCCACTTTCACTTCCAGCCAGTCAACCTTCACCACAACCTCCAACTCGATCTTCTCCAGCAGCAGCCCCATTGCCCTCGCCACCACCTTCTCCAGCAGCACTGTCAAGATGACAGACTTGGACGCCTCTGTCCTGGAGGAGTCTCTGGATCTGCTGGCCAAGACGGAGATGGAGACGGCGCGGTCAGTGCCCGAGGTTGACCTGTCCAACTCCCTCTACACAACTCAGGACTGGGAGGCCCTTCACACCTCAGCCAATAACAATGACTTTGAGCCCCTGTGCACACCCGTGGTGACCTGCACACCGGCCTGCACCACCTTGACGTCTTCGTTTGTCTTCACCTTCCCCGAGGCAGAGACCTTCCCCACTTGTGGCGTCGCCCACAGGAGAGGAAGCAGCAGCAACGACCAGTCCTCTGATTCCCTCAGCTCACCAACCCTGCTGGCCCTTTAAAGACTCTTCAAAAAACAATAATACTTCCTATCAAGCATTTATTTCTTGATGTATGAGATCACAGGGCTATGGAATGGACTTGTACCAGGATGCTAATTATGTATGATTTTATTTGCCTTTATCTATACTTGCCTATTACACCAATGTAGCAAGTTAAAAAGCATGTTTTAACTAATACCACCTAGTCGTTTGATGAGTTCATATATGATTTTTATGGTGCTAGATAACAAACCTTGTTGTTGTGTTGATGTGTGTTCAGAGCAATAGTTATTATTGATCCAGTTTGTTTCCTGGTTGATGGAATGTGAGAGTAACTGTGAACTGTTTGTGAAAACTTAAAACTGACGTGCTTTGTTCTTAACCATGGTTCTGAGTGGTCTATCTTAGGATGCAGTTTTCTGTGAAAACATAGTAGTTTTAATTTATGAAATTTCAATTTATTTTTTTACAGATAGATAGTAAAGATGAATGCTGTTTGTATGACATGTAAATAAAAAGATAGTGATATTTCAATTCAATTAGGCCTATTTGTCATGACTCTTTGCGCACACACAAACATGAGTATTTTCTCTGCAGATGTGTAACTAGCAGTGAGACAGAGTAGCAGCTCCAGTGGTATTCAACAGATAATTAAAATCACGTCCAAAATTAGCCTCTATAAGGAATAGAAGAATTTTTTTCCTGCACCTCCACTAGCTCTATTTATTGTTCCGTCTGTTGCCAAGGTTAACTATACGTCAGGGCTCTGACGTCAGTGCGTTCTTTCCATTTTTTTAAATTTTTCAAGCACAGCGCGCTGACGTCGTGCTTCCGTGCCCAAATATAGAATGCTGCGGCGGCGCGTTCCTGCCAGCAGAAAGGAGAGCTGGAGCAGACGGGCAGCTCGGCCAGACACCCTTTTCCGCTAAAATACGAAGTGTTTGTTTCTGGGTTTTCTCTACAGAGACATTTGATTCGACTATTGGCATGTCTGTAGGACAAGTTGCATTGCTTGCCTAATCGAGGCGATAGGCTATGTTTGTCTTAGTGTTCATGTGCTCGTTGCAAGAGAACCCGCTGCACACGTATAGTTAGGCTATAACGTTACAGGAGAAGTCGCAAGAGGATCTGAAAGCAGCATTTTAACCACAACATAGACCCTATGCTGTTCTCTCCACAGTGAAAGACGCGCACACAATGCAGGAGAACAGTCCACAGACAATTCATAAAGGCATATACAACAGTTTGGACTGGACTGGGGTTAGCCAATGCAGACAGCTGGACATGAGGTGTAAAATGTGGCTGTCTGCAAAGTGCCGTGTGTGTTTTTTAATTCAGTCTGTTCCAACTCTTCCTTTCTTCCCATCAGACAGACACTAAATCCACTCCTCCTCTTCTGAAAGCACAGCTGGACCAAGATTAACACATATAATCTATTTAATGATGAGAAGGTCACATGTAAATACCTCATTTGGAAGATGATGATCCAGAAAGTTAATTCACAAAGTCTAGCACATTTATTTTTTCCATTGACTGGCTGCAGGAAAACAGACATAGGTTTTCTTTCCATTCAAAGCCAGATCAGAATAACTCCTGTGACTGATGCGCTGTCTTATGTGCCGTTTTCCAGAATCATAGAACTGACTCCATGCATTTCATATAATTAGTGTGAACATTAGTTTTTAAGAACATTGACCTTTTTTACTTAAGTCACTGTACTTCATGCACTTAAGGTAGCCTACTCTCAAAGCTGGGTGTTACATGCATCTGTCTGACTCTGTATACACTTAAGCAATCCTGTCTCTTCCATCTTTCCTAAACAGTAAATGGTTACTCAGAAGTTCATTTAAAAGCATAAAGAGAGTAAATTCATCACTTACAGTCAATGATGATAGTGTAATTTATGCAACACCTGTGTTTGTCATGAAATCTTTCCTATCCCTGTCTTCTACTTGTCATTCTTTCTCCTCACTTGCCCATTACAAACCTTTATCAATATTTCACCATGTAAAGAATCATCGGAAGGCAGATTGCTTAATGGCTTCTCACAGGAAGTGCGTACTATGTGCACGTGAGAAACATGCTCAGTGGAAGATCGCACAATAACTAACTTACTCTGACGTTTGAGTCCTTCTAGTGTGGACACACCCTTTTGTGCAACACGGCAACACGGCCAACACATCAGCAGTTGTTACTCTGCTTCCTGTATGGATACAGGCCTGCTTCTCCAAAGTACAACCTGAAACAAATCAAAAGAGTTGAATATGTGATATAGTTTAAACAATAAAAGTTGCAGAAGCACAGTGCTACCTCCTTGGTTATTAAAATGCTTGGGCTGAAACTGTGTTTTTACAAAGCCTCCTACTTTGTTGCACTGAGCTGTTGTGTAACAGCTGAATTCTGAGTACCTATCTGTTTTCCTCAGCACTTCAGCAGAGCCTTTTTTTTCCTCAATAAAGCCTCTATGTGCGACCATGCAGCGCCTAATAACTCTGTCTATTAATACCTCTTTGCCGGCCCCAGGGAGATGGGGTAGCAGCAGAAATAGCAGGTGCCTATTGCTTCTTTTAACATCAGCATCAACAGCAGTAAAATTAGACCACTATGACGCCAACCTGCGTCGGTGCTGCAACCCAGGGGAGAAACCAGGCAGCGCCTGATAGAAAGAGAGGAGGAAAGTAAGAGCGAGGCGAGGAAGACGAAAGAAGAAAATGACGACCGTGTGAGGATAGCAGGGAGGGAGACAGACAGAGATCCCTGCCTGGGTGTAATTGTGAGCACAGCAATGATGAAACTGCCGAGTTCGCCTCCGTGCCACTACGACAATAGCTCAGTTTGGCTCAGCTACACAGAAACCCATCCCCTGATACCTTTCATTTGTCAAGGGAGGAAATGAAAGCTTTCAGAAACCATGAATACTTCAGTGTCTTCCCCGTGTGGCAGAGTGTCTGAGTGACAGAGTAGTGCTTTTACAATGACACCAAATTACACTTTCACTGAAGCAAATTATGTCCTTTCCTGACATACCTCTTTCTTTGTTTTACTGTCATAAGTGTCAACAGAGTGAGCCCATCTGACACAATGAAGATATCCTATAAGTAAGTGACAAATCAAATTAAGGTTTGAACTAAGTCTGGATTCTCTGCTCTTATCAGCATATGGCTGCTTTTTTTTTTTTTTTTCAGTACCTAGCCATGAGAAAGAGCACAACTCAAAGAATGACCGCAATTGTTTGGAGGGTGTGTAGACATTTGCGTCAGCATGCAAGCACATTTAAGGAAATGTTCTCCTCTGTAGAGACGGACTTTCGTAATGCTGAACCAGCGCCCAGAGGCGATAAAAAGATTAGACAATCATTCAATAGTAAGATTATTGTACTTTTCCAAGTAGTTTACAGATTGCATCTTGCCCCTAGAAACATTTAACCCACAGTGAATATTGCTCAAAATCTACTTGAGAGATAATGGTAGGTTTAATCAGAAGGTGTGACATTTACATTTCTGTTTAATCAAAACATGCAAAAATGTTGATTAGTCACAGGTATATTAATATTAAATAAAGTTTTAGGAATTTCATTTCCAGCCCAAAACCTCCATAGCATGGAGGAGTGTGTGACATGCTATTCTTAGAGGTTATTTGACGCACTAAGCTACAATACTGGAGGGATTTCTCTATCCAATAATTACTGCTCACTTAACGCCAGACTCCCCACACAACAGCATGTCCTCGTCTCATCTCGTGGGATCAGTAACAAGGACGTTTCCCTGGAAACTGGACAGCTCGATCATATGTAATTGGGTAATCCCTGAGCTGCTGACAGAGAAATAATAGCTTTTGGGATTTTCAAAATACCCCAGCCAACACTGAGCATGATATGTCTGTTTTGTAAACCGGATTTACCAATCACATACAGTTATATAGAGTAATATTAAAGGCATTTCTAAGTAAAAATATATAGATGTAAGACAAGCATGACAAAATGAAAATATATCATTTCTAATACTGGAACTGCAGTATCAATATCTTTTTATAGGAGCAGGTTTAAAATATGAACCATGATAGAAGTATAGCAATCATTGCTCATTCAGCTAAAGCCTGTGTCTACTGTCCAACAGAGTTTACATGGTATGAAAGATGGTCACACATTACAGAGATCAACTTGAACCTCTGAACAGTCTACTGTGGTTTTCACTACCTTGAACTTACATGTTAGCACAAGTCTTCCCACACTCATGTCAACCACACACCTTATTGGTCTCAAGAAAATGGCCATTTTGACCCACTAGGGGGCCCCAAGTCCTAAATGGACTGTATGTAAGGGCCCCAGAAACTTTAGTCATCTCAAAGGAGCACTTTGCTAGTTAAGTTGTTTTGTAAAACTCTCTGCTTGTATGGGTCTATCCTATCTGTTGCAAAGTCTGATATATATTGACGCAAGAGCCTACTTACTTTCCGGGATGTTCAGGTATAATCAAGATCCGTGTCCATTCTGCACAGAGCTTTAAACACATGATACCATGTATTTGTACATATAAAGGGTGATATTTATAGTGAAGGCTACTGTCCCCTTTCACTAAATATGAGGTCAGGTTGCCCTGTTCCATGTTTGGCTTTGTGTACTCTCAGATCTACCTACCTTCAACTGGCTAAATGTTTTTGCAGCAGGCACTGCACAGTGCACATTATCTGAAGCTAGGAATACTTCTGGGATAAATGATGCTGTGTGGTACCTGTACCCTACATCAAGCTGCAAAGCTCAAGAATACAAAACCTGTCACTATAACAAAGTAATCTAAGCTCAACGGCCCACTTACCAGCTTTCAGACTCACTGTATTCTTCAGCAAATTAAGCTTGCTCAGGTGTCATCACATGATCTAAGAGTGCAGCTTCAGTCATGTCTGCATGTCTGGGGATGTCTCTGTTCAAATACGTATCTGGCATTGGATGTGAACGTCCTGCTTGATCATCCATTAACCCCTGTCCTTCAAGTTGCACTAATGTAGTGTTCCTCACAGATGTTGCATGTGTCATGTGCCACTTCAGTTTTCCTCTCTGGGTCTTGTCTTTAGGTAGGTAGGTAGATTTATTTTGTCACAATATAACAGGTTAGATAGTGAAATTGAGTTTGTAACTCCCTTCTGCTACATAGCAGACAATATACATTTATATAGAAGCAATTATAAAAATGGTAAACAGAAATATACTATTCAATGGACAGGTGCTAAGGATGAATTTGAGCTTAAGTGTCTGATAGCTTGGGGGGAAAGCTGCTCTGCAATCTGGTGGTGCGGCAGCAGAAACTTCTATATCTCTTCTATATCTCTTCCCAGGCAACAGGATAAACAGGCGGTGGCTTACTATTTAGGGTGTAGAACGTGTCAACTTGTTTGTGGTAAGTGATTTACGACTTGAAGACTTCGGCTAGATGTTCCAGCAGTCCAGCCACGTAATGGAGTCCCACCTCACCACTAACATAAAAGAGCACATCAAGTGATTAGGCTGCACTTGAGCCAGCTCTATTTGCTCATGAAGACAGTGAGATGCTGATGAAGGTTCTGTTGTAGTTAAAGAGCTTCCATCCTCAACTATTATCACTATGTCACAGTATGTCTCTAATGTTCAAACATCTGTAGTTTAATTAGTCCCCTGTGGGGCAAGCCGTTTTAAAAAAACTTACTAGTTGCTATTTAAAATCTACTAGTACTTATTTATTAGATACTATTAGATACTAACTATTCCCGTTTTACTTGTAACAATTGATTAGATACGAGTAGGCTACTTAACTTTTAGTTACTAGTGACTATTCCATTAACTACTAGTAACTATTCCCGTTTTACTAGTAATGGCCTATTTGATTAGATAGTAGTACTTAATTTTTAGTTAGTAACTATTCCATTAGTTACTAGTTTAGATAGTATAGTACCTATTCATTAGTAACTATTTGAATAGTTACTAGTAACCATTTCCATTTTACTAGTGTCTATTATTCAGATACTAGTGCTTATTTATTAGTTACTAGTAACTATTTCAGTCTTATTAGTAACAGTTCAAATGTTGCAATTATCTTCTCACAGAAAGGCCTGGGATGACCAAAGTTTGTACTAAAGATCTTCTTGCTGAGAGGCGAACCACCACACCACCATGCCACCCTGGTTTAAGCCCACACAACTATAAATATTTTTGTGTAGAGTCATTTCTGTATAAATCCTGAAATGCATTTGTGAATCCTTCTGTGTGCATGAATTAATTCTGAGGCTGATCTGACTCCATACATACAGGTTTATCCGACCATGCACATGCACACACACGTTGACCTCATCATAAGCCCACGGAAGAAGGGTCGCTAAACGGGGCGTAGTTCTTCCTCCAGGTCGGCGGCGGCGCTGGAGGCTTCAGTCAGGCCGGCTGTGTGAGTTGGAACTCGGTGTTAAGCTGGTTGGCTGCTGGCACGGGCTGGTTGGTCGGTTGAGGGTAGCCATGGCTCGACTCGCTGCGCTACTGCTGTTACCGGTTCTTATTGAATCTGTATTTTCCATTTCTTTCTTTTTACCGGTCAACTCAAGAAAGTGTTTACGAGAGGAGATCCACAAAGACGTCCTCGTTACGGGGGAGTATGAAATAAGCGAACAGGCGAACACCAAAACTAATCTGAAGGTGAGCACAGACCTGCAGTTAACGTAACCAGTGTGTGTTGAGGCCTCAGTCTTCTGTCTGTTTTTAAATTCGCTAGCAGGTACAAGTGGAAACTTTATCTTATGTTGAAGATAATCTGAATAGTCGGTGGCTGAAATCTGTTTCAGCTGTTGTTAGCATTGTGGCTAACGTAGGCCCCGAAAAACTCGTCTTCCTGGTTTTAGTAGCCAATTAGCTAGCTAACGTCAGTGCGTGCTAACATTATCGTTAAAGATGCATTTTGGCAAAACCTCAGATTACTCTGACACTGATGAACGCACATTGTATCGACGATTACCGGTGTTTATTTCACAATGATTGTGATTTTATGAAGCGTGAAATAATCCCATCTGTGTCATCGGCTCGGTTCTGCTGCTGTTACACGTCAGTCTTACCGTCCATTCAACTGGCAGCCACAAGCTAGCGACGTTAGCACATTAGCCACTTAATATACACGTAAACAGCTTGTGTGTACAATTATTTTAATAAATGCGGTCTAAAGATCGCCTCCATAAAACATACAGGGCCTTCTATCCTTATTGAATATTGTTATTAACCCATTGTATCCATATTAACCATTTTCCTAATAAGGTTTTGTGAAACAGTCTCGATGTATTAACAGCTGCCAACATTAATGCTTAGCTGGTGCTGCATTAAAGAGGGAATTATTAGTTTTTATTATAATATTTTATACTTATTTTAATGCATTCAATTGGGGCTGCAAGTAGCTTTTTTAGTTTGTATAATATGTTTATTATTTTATCAATTTATAATAAAATCTTTAGAATGACAAAAATTATTTAAATGCCCAACACAGTTTCCCACAGCCCAAGCTGAAATCTTTAAATAGCTTGTTTTATTCAAACAACTTCACCTTACCATCGTTTAAAAGGGAGAAGCGCAGGAAATCCTCAGCATCCTGAGATGTTGGAACCAGAGACTTTTTTCTTCTTAATAAAGGAGTTGATAGACTTACGAAATGAATTACAAACTTTTGTGAATTGGTTAATGGGTTCAGAATAGGGCTGGGAAATAAAACAATTATGATAATTATCTCGCTATAATTTTACTCAATAACGATATAACAGATGTTTAATAAATGTTTGATTTAATTCATTTAAATCACAAATGAATTAGAACTTAAATGTTCTATTAAGATGTTTATTTTGTTAAGGAAAAGGGACTGAAAAAATATTTTACTTAATTTTCTTTAAAAAAAAAAAAAAAGATTTTATCATTGTTTTGAAAGTTCTACCGCAGCTTTAATTAATCATCTGGTTTGTAGAACTTTCACTCAGGAGCAAAAATCAGCCTTTAAACTTGAAAGAAATAATGATTTTACAGTTATCGTGTTAATTATTGATCACGATTGAGATGACATTTTTATCCTAACATTTTTGGCCATATCGCCAAGCCCTGATTTTAGAAATGCATTTAATATTTATATCATTATTGTCTTTAACTTTGTAGATCACAGATTCCTCCAGTCACACTCTTTACTCCAAGGAAGATGCAACAAAAGGAAAGTTTGCATTCACCACAGAGGACTATGACATGTTTGAGGTGTGCTTTGAGAGCAAATCACCCATGGGTAAGTGTGTTAACTCCCAAAACCAGGCAGCTCACACAGGCACAAAATTATAATTTATTTCAACACCAATGTATGTCATTATTTCTTTCACTGACAGAGTAAAGAGTATGCTACAGCTGTTATCAACCCACACATACAATTAGTTTATGTCTTTATCATTGAGGAAGATCAAAGATCTGAGTTTTGATGAACATTTTTCTCCACTTTGTTAAGAAATAAAATGTGTGACATGGTTTGGTGATATTTCTGTTGTTGTGATATGAATAGATTGTTATGAGATTAGAGATGTGAATTTATGGAAATGAACCACACGTCTTGTGTTATATTTGCACAGTAGTTCTTCAGAAAAGACAGTTTTATTCAGCTTATTTGATATGATGCTAAAATCTCTTCTTTTCTTTATTCTTTTTTTTTTTTTAAATCAGGGACTGGAAGAGTGCCTGACCAGCTGGTCAATCTTGACATGAAGCACGGAGTGGAGGCCAAAAACTATGAAGAGGTAAGTGTTGGGAGTCTGAAATGTCTGCTTACTTTTGTAGAGTGAAGACAGACACTGCAGATAAGTCTGTCTGCAGCTTGTAGAGCAGGTCAGTGGATGTGGGTTATTGGTCTTGCACCCAGGATTTCACTACATGTATTAAATATTCTGGTTTGAAAAATTTGAAAGCCAGAGGTTCATTTGAATCCAACTGCCTGCACTCCTGAGCCTGGTAAAAGGTTAGAGGACACCAAAATGTCCTAAATACAGTCTAAACTTTAGTTCTCTTTTGAGAAGTTGGTTTTGGACCTTTGGAAAATTGCAACTTGGTTAAATCTGGAAGTATAGTCCTAGTCAGGATGAAGGTTCTCATTTATCAAACTACCGTAGAAATAAAGTGAGTTCAGATTCAAGAGATGAAACCGACATACAATCCTTTCCCTGAAACTGTTGCCCAACGTTGAAACAAGCAGATCAGATTACTAACTACCTTATTTACTGTTATGTACCCATGTAGATGCCTTGTGCGGTATTAGTGGCACTGCCAAGTATCCATTGTCAAAACATGATAAAGGCGTCATCGTGTCCAAGTACAGAAAATAGAGAGACGTCAGCGGAGGTGGTTCGTTGCCTCCACATCATTCAGTATTTTCCTATATAGGGTCATGTTTTGCATCATCATTTACATTACTTTGTATTCCTTGTGAGTATGGATAGCACCTGGCACTGTGGCTCCCTCAGGTAACACTTCATAAGCGCTAAAACCCTGCAAGCTGAGAATCACCTCCCTTCCCACACATGCTGCACAAACATGACGTACTGTTCTGCTGAAGGGAGTGTGTAGGTGGATGTTCAGGGGAGAGCTCAAGTGGGCGTGCCGGTCTGTGGGCAGCTGGGTGGATCTTAAATTGCACATGAATTCACCTACTTAGATGGGTGTGTTACTTAACAAATGAGCAAGCTGTTCAGTAGATGATGTACTGGTATTTGGTAAATATGCTGGATGAAGTCCCTGTCTCTTGCACAATATTTGAGAATGTGTACTTGGCAGATGGAAGCGGTACTATCAAGTGTTTCTTTATTCTCTGTTCCTAATGGGCAGATGTCTGTCTGGGGCTGCTGCCCAAACCAGTTCAATGTACAGTTTGGTTATTTGGTCCAGACCAAAGGGAACAACAGTGGCATTATTGCTATTTAGTTTTTGTCCATTTCGGGTTCACACAGACTTTTTAGAATCGAACCAACAGTTGCAAACATAAGTCACAGGGGCAGACAGGTAACGTTGGGCAGTTTTGGTATCTTGCATCATCATCACTGCACAGACCAGAGTTCAGTTTTGTGGCTGACGGCACATTGCAGAAATAGTTGTTGTAAGCATTATTAGTTGAGACTGCAGCAACAAAATTTCCATTGTATATAATAACAAACTGATAGATATACTGAAGGAAAGGAAGTGTCCTGAACCACAACGTGTGGGACAATGGTTGCCACAATCCTCAGATAAATTTCGTGAATTTGTTAAATGTGTACACGTCAGACATTTGTTATCACATTATCCTGGAGTTTGTTAAAGATGAAGACTGTCCCTTTTTAGGTGGTGCAGCTGGTCAGTTCACACCAGAGTTCAAATGGCAGCTTTCTCACCAGCCTGAACGAACAAGACTAATAAATACAGCACTTTTTCTTTAAACACATACAGCTCAAGAGTGACACCTGCTGGACGAAGTACATAATGACACTGCTGAAAGTTATTAATGCCTCCCACCATTGGCTTCTCATTATTTTCAAACGGTGGTTTTAGTAACTTCTGTTTTGTCCCTCCAGATTGCCAAGGTAGAGAAGCTGAAGCCTCTCGAGGTCGAGCTGAGGCGACTGGAGGACCTGTCGGAGTCAATCGTCAATGATTTTGCTTACATGAAGAAGAGAGAGGAGGAGATGCGTGACACCAATGGTAAGAAAACAAGTCATTGACCACGTGACTACAGGGAAAGGACAATTGGTTGAATTATAATTGTTACCTCTCTAAATGAATGTACATGCTTATTTAGTTCCTTTAGCAGGGCAGACACTGAATTGATGATGCCTGATTTACTACGAATTCGCCACCCCCAACTAGTTTTATAATCAGGTTTGATACAGTTTGAGGGTCTTGATGCCTTGCCTTCAGTGTGAGCAGAGAAGTCACAGGTTCTGGTCGTGCAGAAAGGCCAATTTAAAATTTGTAGTATGAGTTAACACAAGATTAATAAAGCGTACAGCCTCTGCCAAGCTTTGACAGAGTTTTAATTTCTTGAATTATTAAGTTTTCACTTTTGTGAAAAATTATTACACTTTCCCTGACCAATAACATTTACCCCTCCTTTTTTCACCACTCTCCAGAGTCCACCAACACACGTGTGCTGTACTTCAGCATATTCTCCATGTGCTGTCTCATTGGGCTGGCTACATGGCAGGTCTTCTACTTGCGGCGCTTCTTCAAGGCAAAGAAGCTGATCGAGTAGAGCAGCCCCCTAGCTCCTTACCTCGGGGGAAGCTGTCTGCCAGTCAGCCAACGCATCCCAACATCCACCCTCCTTGGACTAGCTTCAGCAAACAACAACAAGTGGGGTTGAGGGGCTCAAATTCTAGTTTTCACAGCTGTAAGAGAGAGTACCAACGTTGTCCTCTGAAAAATGATTCACCTGCTTATTTAGTGGTTTGAAATATGAAAAGTGCTGTAGGGAGAAATGCGCTGTGAGACATGGGAGGCATATGTCACCGTATTAGTGAATTATGTCTCCATGGTACTTCACATTTCTGTCTGTCTTTTGAGTGTTGCAGCTTACTGAATAAGAACTTGTTCCTTCAATCAGTTGAACAGTGATGTTTGAGCTCAGTTTGAATGGATGTGCCATGAACGAATGTCTTTTTGCCCTTCTGTTGATGTACACATTCTTTGCCATGCCAAGCAAACTAGATCCTTGGTGCCCTTTGATCAAGTGAATGCTATTTGGGGGAGAGAAAAAAAGTGGTTTGTTGTTACTTTGATAAGAAAATTGGCAACCACTGAACTTCTGTGTCACTTAATTTGCATACTTGTTTGGTAGCTAAATTTAACCGTGTCTTTAGTTTTTCATATTGTAAATGCGATTTAGTTGCTTCTACAGGTTTATTATTTGGGAGGGGGGATCGTGCGTTGTCAGAGTAATATTCTTAGTTATAAATTAGGTCACTTCTATGAACTCTTGCACGTTGTAGGTTTTTTTTTTTTTGTTTTTTTGGAACACCTCAACTTTCTCTTGTCACCAGTTAAAAGTATCCAGAAACCAAAAACCATGTCATTTTTAAGAAGGAATTTGCAGCATTATACTATATGCATATGGCTACAAGTAATTTAACCACCTGACTTCTATGATACAAATCATATTTACATGTGCAAGTTTAGTTTCTCTTCTCAGAGTGCAGGGAGTTGGAGGTTTTGATGGGAAATGTACAATAGGCTATTCTGAAGTTTCCTTTCAGTCATATGCCCCTTTTTCTTTACACACTGGCAAATTTAATTGTCCTTTTGTAATTTTCAAAATATCACTTCCTAATTACAGTACTTGCAGATCCATCCAGTGTGCTTCTTTTCTTTAGAAATACTTGTGAGGCTTGGGTTACATGAGAATGTGGGTGGTTGCAAATCTTCATATTGGTTTTGACAGGGATTAATTGAGGCATCTGCCATGGATACATTTTTAACAATGGATATGCGCACTGTGCGCAACCAATGATTTTTATGTTGACTGATAAATTTTGTAAATTTGTGTTGGGCTTTTATTCAATAAAATATTGGATGGATTTACATTAGCTGTGATGTAGTCTAACTCTCTTATGAGGTCTAAAAGGCGGTTTTCGATTTTTTTCTTTTTAGCATTTTACCGACCCGCACATCAGCTGTAATATCACAGTATCGTGAGTGCTACGCTGAAACAGACAAACTAGCATTTAAATGTCATATTTTCGGACTATAAATGTACTTGTTTCTACAATGTTCATAATGTGTAATTCGTGATCAACTTGTTTTGTCTTTTACCTGTTTCAGTGTAAATAGTCACATGACTATGTTCACGTCGTTGGTGCGCTTTGAAGACAGGATGAAGTCATTACATTTATTTGGAAAATGCTTTTAACAAGAGCCAGATGTGAAGAGAAGTTGAGCACACCTCCCTCCCAAACAACCAAAAGCATTCAGAGCGTCACAGTTCAGGGGCTCTCTGTAGCCCTCGTAAATCATCAAAGCTCCACAACATTTGAAAATTCTTATATTCTTTTTGAAATAAAATGCTATCCATGTTGCTTTGTTGAAATCGTGACTAGCGGGACAATAAAATAATGAGGTATTCTGTTAGTTACCATGCTAATGATTTCTATCAGATTAGTTTGGTTTCAAGAGTCATTAATTTGATAAAACTGCAAGAATCATATTGAGGCATATTTTAGATCCCACGCAGTATTGTCCTGGGCTTTGAAGAGAAATCAGGTATATTCCAAGGCTGTTTTTCCACCCATGACATCCTCTTCATTTCATTGTCTGTCACTGATTGGATAATAAGATCTCACTGCTATGGGACTGTGCACCAAAACATCAAAACAGCTAGTTTCCTTTCACACCCATATGAAAGTTTGAAACGTCACAAACAGGAAATTTTTGATACAAAAAATGGAAAAAAGTGCCAATGACAGAAAACCCTTAACCAGCCTACATGTAGGGTGAATCTAGGGTGAAGCCTTACACATGATACATTTCTGTAATACTGAAGGTGTTACCTATCCATTTAAGGAGGAAAGAAGGTTATATAATATTCCAAGGAGACATGGAATACCTTGTAAACTGACCACAAACCTTTCTTTTTGGTAACATTTGGATGATTGGGACATGTTTTATCATTGATTTAAGCTAGTGTAAGCACATTTATTGCACAATTTTATTCATACTTTTATATAGTTTCACGTGCAAATTGTCCTTTTCCTGTTCATCATTATGAAACACAGAGCACACACGATGGTTCTCTATTACAGAGATTTTCAAAGTGTGAGCTGGACCTCCCCACGGGGGCTCTAAACAGTTTTAGGCAAGGCTTAGTGAATGGAAGTGGAATAATATTACATTAGTTATCAAAACAAGATCATAGCCTATGTGTGTGATTTGGTTAAAGACAAAGTTCAGAGATACAGTAGTTGTGGGGGACTGTTTTTCCCCACTTCATAAGAGTCAGAAACTACACTGAACAAAATTATAAACGCAACACTTGTTTGTGCCCCCATTCATCTTGAGCTGAACTCAAAGATCTAAGACATTAAGTACACTAAAGGCCTATTTCTCTCAAATATTGTTCACAAATCTGTCAAAATCTGTGTTAGTGAGCACTTCTCCTTTGCTGAGATAATCCATCCACCTCACAGGTGTGGCATATCAAGATGCTGATCAGACAGCAAGTGTTGCGTTAATAATTTTATTCAGTGTAATAAATGCCTTAGGTTTAGACCTTTTTTTTAATGTAGTTGGTGTAGTCTGAATTTACGTCAAACAGCAATATTAGGCTATCTTGGCTCAATTGTTGAGTGTCTATGGCATCCAATAACATAATGATCAAGTAAACTGGGGGATGGGGGGCTTTTTCCAAGCTTTGCTTAAGGGGAGGCCCTCATTCTCAGACTGTGAAAACCCCTGCTCTCTTGCATTTTCTTCATTAGCACTGTCTCAATCACCCAAAATCAGACAAAATAAAAACATAATAGTAACATATTTTTTTTCCTGATTTTGTTGCATTAGTGCATCCTATTTACATTAAATGGTTGTGCAATATATTAACTTTGAAAACTAGCTAAAGTTTATGTAGTTTTCCACACCTCATGCTTTGCAGCGTCACCTTTCTGTTTGATGCCCACCTATATGATGTCACACCAGTAAGGGAATGTAATTTTCCCTCATCAGGGGAGAAAATCAACTTAGTTATACTGTCCAATTTGCCCCAATCACCCTTAATTCATAAGCTGTTTAGTCTACAGCTGTGCAATCAACTATGTGAGGCTGTACATCAGGTACAGTGGTGCTTTATGCTCAATGCTAATGGCAGTATGCTAACATCCAGATGCTAAGCAGATATCAAATCTTCATTCTGTAGTTCTATTATACTGTACTATTTACAATGAGTTTACATTATACCTGTAAGTTGTTTACCTACTGGTTTCTGAATAACTCATTCAAGTAAGTAAATAAATTAAAAAGTATTTCAATCAAATGTTGTGTTTCTTTTGCCTTCAATATGAAACACCTACCAGTCACACTTGGGACAAAATAAAATGAGCACTTTATTCTGTGACTTTTCCATTCAAAATGTCACACCATACATAAAACTGCATTAAAAATATACAATAATTTAAAAAATATTTTTAATTATATTACTTGAATTAAATGAGGTTAAGTGAAAGATAAACATTATTTTCCAGGCGATTTCCGGGCATCTAGCAAAAGGGAACGATTATGAAGGGGAGACAGAATTTGACATTACACCGGTCTCTTGATATGATTGGCCGCCGCGTTACGGTCAAGTCTCCAGTTGTTTGTTTAACTGCCGCAAACTTGATGCAATAGCTCGTGAAGTGGTCGACCAATCAAATGAGAGGGTAGTCATAATGACCCGGATGAACTCCTGAACCATTTCCTCGTCAAAACACTCTCATGCTAGAAAAAGTAGCCTACGTTTTAGTGTAACAGCAAGTGGTTTTTATAACAGCTATGCCGGGCCCAGACAAAGAAACAGACCTGACGGAGAGAATCGAAGCGTTTCTGTCCGACCTGAAGCGTGGAGGGACCGGGACGGGACCGCTGCGGGGCTCGGCGGAGACAGCCCGAGAGACGACAGCCCTGCTCCGCAGAATCACAGCCCAGGCACGGTGGAGCAGCGCAGGTGCTTCATGCTACTCTGTTTCTCTATTTACATTTTAACCTATGAGTTTAACTCAGACATTACAGTAGTGCAGACAGCTAATGTGAAAGCTGTCACTGTAGCTGAACAACATGGACTCAAATGGTGCAGCTGCTGTCAGACTGTGTTGTTCAAGAGAACGAGCTTCTAATAAAGGCTTTGAGGGAGCAAGTAGACTTAGTTTTGTTTTCTGTATGAGACAGGTCACTCAAATAAGATAAGATGAGACAAAATAGAGCTTTAGATGAAGATATACTTTATTTAATCCCCAGAGGGGAAACTCAATGTTTTTGTTCCCAGTACACTGTTAAGTGCATAGTAAAATAAATCTATTCATACAAGATGTGCATTATACAATGTATACATAATTTTCTTAATTAATCGATTAGTTGTTTGGTCTATAAAATGTCAGAAAATGTTTAAAAATTACAATCAGTATCTTCCAAAGCTGAAGGTGACATTCTCAAATGTCTTGTTTTCTCCACAACCCAAATATATTCAGTTACTGTCAGTTTACTCTGTATTTACCAGAAAATATTCACATTTATGAAGCTGAAATAAAATAATTTTTTCTTTTTTCTACGGAACATTACCCAAACCAATTAATAAATGATCATAATAGTTGGCAATTAATTTAATAGTTGACAACTTATCGATTAATAGATGCAGCTCTCTCTATCTCTATGTTTAAATATGTGTAGAATAAATGGAGGAACAAAGTAAAACTGCCAACTGACTGCAACACATGTGAATGAAAATACAGAGGAAGGGCACTATGAAGTGCTTCTTTATTATTAATTAAAAGCAATTAGTAAACCTGTACAGAAAGGTGCATCGGTGGTATGCAGCAAATGGTACAAGTATAAATGTAACACCAAAATGTTGCACACTCTATTCATAGAAAAGAAAGGAGAAGGAGGACATGATTGAAAACAGCAAGGATAGTAGATTGAGGTTCAGTTTGTCACAATCTTCAACATTTAAAGAAATCCTATTTCCACTCAAATGTTTTGTTTCAGGCGATCTGATGGAAATAATCCGGAATGAGGGGAGGAGGATGACTACTGCCCAGCCGTCAGAGACCACTGTTGGTAACATGATCAGACGGGTGCTGAAGATCATCAGAGAGGAATATGCCAGGTGAAGAGGCCTTAGGGACTGTTGAAACCAGTCACTGCACAGGAAATGTTAAAGATTAAGTTTATTGATTATACACACTCACATTGCCATTGAATATTATGAATGCTGATCTGGATTTATTGCACATAGCAGGTGTGTATACTGGAAAGTCATAAGTCACCTTTTATAGCTTCATCGAAAGCAGCTATACGATCAAAGCAGTGTCCATTATATTTTGCCTGAAGCTTGTGCTTTTTATTATTTATTACATCCTTTCTGGGTTTTATTTCATATTTGAACATTATTAACCTGATCATTTCCATTTTCATAAGAGTAAATTTAATAAAGTTAAGTCTTGTTTGAACCATTGAAAAAGAAAACCCAGCAATATATGCAAACATTTTTAATAATTAGGGAGCACGTTTCCTGGATATAATTATATATTTTGGTACTAATTATAAGGAAGACTGCATATACTATTTAAACCCAAGTAAATATTCAATCTTTATTAATTTATAACTAGAAACTTTATTAGGAAAATGAAGATTCACAAAATAAAGTGTAATGGCAAAAAACGTACTCTTATCTTTCCCTGGTTCCTCCCTTTCATGTCTGTTCTGTATATGTTTATTTGCTGTTGTACTCGTTTTGTTTGTTTGGGGTAAATTTCCTTCTTAAATTATACAATGTCTGTGAAAATGAATGTAGTGTTTCCACAAAAATAGCTTTGCACTCTTCCTCTTTCTATGAGCTTATTTGCTCTGTTCTTTTCTGCAGATCTCGAGGTAGCAGTGAAGAGACGGACCAGCAGGAATCCCTCCACAAGCTGCTGACCTCTGGAGGACTCAGCGAGGAGAACTTCAGACAGCATTTCGCTGCCCTCAAAGCGAACGTCATCGAGGCCATCAATGAGTTGCTCACTGAGCTGGGTACGTTTTGAAAAATTATTTTTAACAAGCATCATTTATCCAGCAGCTGTTATTGGATGTTCATTAATCAAACTGAAGCAAAGTCTGTATTTATTCTGTTACATTTCTTTTTTTCAGAGGGAACAACTGATAACATTGCAATGCAGGCCCTGGAGCACATTCACTCTAATGAGGTCATCATGACTATTGGCCGCTCTCGCACCGTGGAGGCCTTCCTCAAAGACGCCGCACGCAAACGCAAGTTCCACGTCATTGTGGCCGAGTGTGCTCCTTTCTGCCAGGTAGCTCAAACCCATCAAAGATGCAAGACATTTAAAATGAAAAGTTCATGTAGGAAAAAGAAAACTTGGGAGTGACTGAGATAAAAGGTTTGTTATAATCTTATTTGTTCACCTCCCAATAGGGACATGAGATGGCAACCAGTCTTTCAACAGCTGGCATCGAAACAACCGTTATTGCAGATGCCGCCATATTTGCGGTCATGTCTCGTGTTAATAAGGTATTTGGCACCACAGGAGACTTTGAAGCCCGTCTTGTCAGAGCATGTGATTTAACCTGTGTGGGGATCTCTCTTCAGGTCATCATTGGTACGCAGACAGTTCTGGCGAACGGAGGGCTGAGGGCCGTCAATGGGACACACACTCTGGCCCTTGCAGCCAAGCACCACTCGACACCTCTGATTGTTTGTGCTCCCATGTTCAAGCTCTCGCCTCAGGTGAGAAGTCTCTCTAGTCTGCCAGGTTTCTATAATTTCTGCTGAAAACAAATGATGATGAAACTATTTTGTGTCTTTAGTTCCCAAATGAAGAAGACACCTTCCATAAGTTCGTCTCTCCACACGAGGTGCTTCCTTTCACTGAAGGTAACTAGCTAAAGCTTCATCTTTTGAATATCCACTTTTAAGACTTAAATAAATAAATAAATTTTCCTCTTTTGGAGATTAATATAATATCCTAAAGTTCATTTTTTTAATATTTGTATTTCAGGTGAGATTCTCTCAAAGGTCAATGTACACTGTCCGGTGTTTGACTATGTCCCACCTGAGATCATCACACTGTTCATCTCTAACATCGGAGGACATGCACCGTCATACATCTACCGACTGATGAGCGAACTTTACCACCCAGAAGACCACGAACTTTGACTTTAACCAGTGTAATTAATAAATTTAATTAAAGGGTTCATGCTGTGTCATTTGTGTCACTTCTTCACAAAAGTCTTGCACAATGTTAAATTATTTTCATCTATTCCCACATCAGTATCTAAATGTTGAAGGGGGGGAATAAAACAGGCCATGTTATTACAGTTTGTGAAAAACAGACTCCATGTGAAATGTGTCCCAGCATCATTAATAGTGTAGGAAGAATAGACTGACAGCTAAATGCAAGTTATAACTTTATTCCACATAAAAAGGGTGAACAAAACTCTCATTATCCCCGATTGGCAAGTTCATGGCTGAATAATGTTTCATGTCAAAAGTAAGTTGTCAGTGTGTTGATGTAGTTGCAGGTATCCTCCTGGAGGAGGCGGTGTAGAACAAGCAGAGCAGCAGGTTTGTGGAGGTTTTTAATGGAACAAGAAGCAGCAGCAGTAGTGATGAACCTGCTGTGTGACATACAGATAAAATGTTTGTGTGTGTTGTGACAGCAGTTTATGGATCACCCGGTTAGATTTTATCACTATTGTGAAGGTAGAGTTCAGTTAGCAGGATGGGTCTGTTTTTGCCCTTTTGAACAGACAACTGACAAAAAAAGAAAAGCCTGTAGAAAACACAGATGTTGAAGCATTTCCCTTGTATGGACCTCATGTCAGCCCCCCTAAAGCCAGTTTACTTTCATTTTATTTTTTACTCAGTCATTTTAAAGAGCTGTTTACTTACCATGTCTGCAGCTAAATCCACACAGTGTGGCCCTCGTGATATTGAACCTCTGTGGAAAATATTTTACCCTTTTAAACGGTCAAACAGTCCGCATTCTCACTGTGTGGGAAGAAGTGACAATCACCTGTGGCATTTTGACACTGTTGTGAACATATACAGAGTCAAGGTGTTAAAAAGACCTGGACCATGCCAGAAGAAATCTTCAATGTCTTGTCTTTCCTACACAGACTTTCTTTTTAACAGTTAGGCCTATTTCCCCCTAAGAGAAATTAATGAATATCCATGAGGTAGCCTAATGTCATTTAGCTTCATGTTTGAGTAAAACACTTTACACTGAAAACAGCACATGTGTAGAAGAACAGAGCCAAAGACATGGATGGAAGTTCTTTAATGTTAAATCATCTGTCAGTGGATTCAGACAACAGATCAGAAACACCTCAAACTGTTTTTCACACCATAATCACACACAAGAACCCTGCAGATACTTGTTGGAGCAAAGAATCTAAAAGTTTTGTGGAGGTCCACATGTGTCTCTGTGTGTGTTTCCTTAGTTTGAACAGTTACTGCACTTTCTCTAGAACGAAACTATCACCACGAAAACATTGATAAAGATGGAATAGTGTTCATGAGTGATTCAACAGGAAGCTGTTTAATGTTTGTAGTTTTAGTTTGCTGCCACCTGCAGGACATCGTGCGAAGTATCTTGCAGGTGTCCTCCAGGTGGAGGCGGTGTAGAACAAGCAGAGCAGCAGGTTTGTGGAGGTTTTTGATGGAACAAGAAGATGAAGCAGCTGTGTGATGAACAGATAAAATGTTTGCGAGTGTGTCCTGTGACAGCAGTTTATGGATGAGTGTAAAAGACTGGGTCCCGCTGTATCACTCCGGCTGCACTACAGCGTCTATTCAGGGGCGCGATCCCACTACTGAGCGGCACGGGGGCTTTGACCTGCTCCGTTTCCGACCTGGTGCACCCCTCCTTAGACGACCTGGTGGTCCCGGGCTCCCCCAGGAGCACCATATCGATACCGAACTTAGCGCGGACACCCGATCGGCATAGTCCGCTGCAGCTCAGAGCTCCTGAGCTCAAACGATCCGCCAGCCTCAGCCTCCCGGTAACTTGGATTACAGGCGCGCGCCACCGCACCCGGCGGCGTTTACACGCGCTCACAGGACTTTTGACGTGGACTAAAGTGACGTCATCGCCTTCGGAAGGTATCGATCAAACCCTCTGATGAAAGTCCATCAAGGAAATATTAAGTGACCTAGTTTCAGATTATGGGGTTCATGTTGTCTGTGGTTTCATATCTCATTAAAAAGGCTAAAACTTGTACTTGTACTTCTAAGATGTTTATTTGTCATGTAGCCTACTGAAAATGTAATCAAAAAGAAACACTCAAAGTCAGTCCAATAACACACAGATACACCAAAAAAAAGTCTTAGGCCTATTTAGTTAGGTTTAACTGCAGGCTAAAAAAATCCATAACATGAAGAGCTAACTGAATGCAAAGCATTCTTTCTCTTTCCTGCCATGAATGATGGAAATGTGCTAAATCCTTGATTTGCTTATTTTTTGACCTAACAATTTGGAAAATCTAAATATACCCAGTAAGATATATTGGAACCAGCCTATAAAATATTAACTATGTGACTTATTTAATGGTAAAATGTAACTCTCCTCCCAGGCTCCTAAAACCCCCAAATTCCCACGAAAGTCAACAAGGACATGACCTCAGTGTCCATCGATAGATAAATTAGATAGATCACGTGTAATTGTAATGTCTACAGCTCTCCCAGCTGAAATCCACTGGGAGTATTGGTGTGATTGCCAAGTGTAACGTTATGTTGAGTGGTTGGACGTGAAGGCTTGGGATGAGGGTCAGGGGGGAGCATGAGAGGGGTTCTGGCACCCCGGTGCGTTCAAACAGAGAGAGTGCATTGTTCTCTGACCTAAATTTCTTGACCTGGAACTGCAGGGACAAAAAGGTCACAATGAATGGGACGCAACAACATGTCTTCACTCTCCACTGCTCCACACTCGCTGGTCAGACCATGACATCATCCAACTGTCAAACAAAATTTTGACAATTAGCCCCTCTGAAAAGAGCATAGTAGCCAAGAGAGCTGCAACCAGTAGTGTGACATATATGGTCTCAGATTTAGCAAATTATAATGATTCAGTAGTTTGATTGATTGATGATTCAGGAGTCTTTGTATCAATCTGAATCCACCCTCTTTCTTGATCATACATTAGACTGAGTCATTTATTATGGATTATGCCTCTAGCAGCAAAAATAAAATCTTCACGACCTTCTGGTTAAAACTACAACCTCCAAGTACTGAGCAATGATGACTTTTTATTTTTCAAGATTTCACAAATAATAAGAAAATAACTACAAAGAAATATTTAGAAAATAACATAGGCCTACTGTATATATAATAAAGAAAGAAAAACAGGAGATGGGCTGTCCACATGTGAAAAGAAAAATGAAACAAAATCTTGCAGATGAATCAATAAAGAAATGAATGTGAACTGGCACTAATATCAAAACAGATTCAGGTTCAAGAAAAGGCCCCAAACAGGGATTTAAAAGAGATTTGCTGTTTTATTTGAATCATAAGTTTACGAGTATCTTTTTCAGCTGTGACCATGAGCTCATGCCTGTTGGTAGCTTTACAAAAAACTCTCTTCATAGCAGAATTGTCTCATCGTTCATCATTCATGTGTTTGTGACTTGTTCTATAATGTACTGAGTCGATGCAATAAAGTTTTTAGAAAGTACAAAATATCCATTTGTTTGTTTGTTTGCAAAGGAGAAAATCCTGGCTAAGTCGCTCCTGCCTCTGAAAAACGTAAGGTTCAGTATGTTTAGCCTAAATGAAAAAGTGATCACAGGCTTGTGTGTATTTTCCAGGTGTAAAATAATGCTAGCTACAACATAATTTGGTAGCACTGCAAAGCCCTGATCTTATAAAAAGCGATTATTAGAATCTGGAAGAATCCCTGCCTGTCTGTTGCTGACTTCTGGCCTGAACACAAAGTGAACTTCACATTTATCTTTTCTTACTCTGCCTTTCAGTCCCTGCCTTTGAGTGTGCACCTTACTCACTGGAATGACATTTAAATGTGACCAAAAGACGCAGATGTCACAGTCTTTGGCCAGCAGTGCTCATCAGCATCTCAAACACATCCAGTGGCATCATCACATTTATGGGTGTGTCCTGGCGGGGGCACACTTGTCATTTTTCTGTGCTCACGAGCTCGTCTTGGTGCTTAGATGAGAGGGAGGGCGCAGATAAATCTCATTCTCTTTTTCATCATACTGACTTCATTCTTCACAGCCCTTTGATGAGACGGGGGAGCAAACCTGGGTGGAGTCTGGAGATTTACGGCCAACAGAAGCGTGCAGGCCATTAAAGCCCAGCGCCCTGCTAATGAACAGTCAGTGCAATCACACTGAGAGTAGTACAGTATGTATAGAGCTCATTGATCCAGTTTCATCCTCAGGGACATGAATGCTGTAGTCTGACCCTGTCACACAAAAGGACAACATGATTCATCTTTATTTTCTAATCAAAACTCATGTTGGATTATTTGATGTTGTGTATCTGACACAACATGCTGTTATGGTTTAAGCTTCATAATCACTCAAAGCAGAAATTTAATTCAACAGATTAAACACTGCTGAGTAACAATTACTAGATCAAAGGTTGGGAGTCGTCTTCAAAATAGCAACAAAATTGTCTCTGCCTGGTGTGAATGACTGCATCGTGCTGCCACCTCCCCCAGCACACACACACACACAAACACACACACTCACTCACACACAACATCATTATTCCTTTTAACTCCCCTGTGTGTTGACGTGCAGCCGGCAGCCCCAGCTGTTGCCCGGTGATGCAGAGCTCCAAGCTGTGCAGCGTGTTGTCATCAGAGTGGTGGCGTCTCCTGGGAAAGCAGAGATGAGCGCTGTAATTAGCGGGGAACGAGACGAGCGGCAAGCTGAGTGTTCCTGTGGGGCCCCTGGAGGCCTCTGGGGAGTTTAAGACGCGTGGCTAACCTGTGGGGCACTACCTGTGGCATTTAGCGCTGACTCAAAGTGTAGCATATAACAAGTGCTGATTTGTCACACCTAAAGCAATGGAAATAAGCATGTTTTAGAGACAGTGCAGAGGTGAATATGGATTTGCTCTTGAATTCTACACTCACAAGGGGAGATAACACCAATTATCAATTCAGTTAAATGATTTGCCTGAAAAACCTTAAAGCCCTAAGGCACTGCTGAAGCTGTAAAACCGGCACAATGTGAAGCTGAACCCAGAGAAGCTGAAAAACTGGAAGTTGAAACAAATTATCTGAAAAGGCTGTAATATTACATTACAAAAATGTGAAAAATTTAAATTTAATTTGATTACAAAAAATCTATTATTACAAAAGGTAATATTTATGAAAGTTATCAGACTATAAATGTAATTAACAAAGCAATCAGATTTGTATTTTTATTGAATTTTTGTAAACATATATATACATATAATGTAAAGCGATTGTTCTTTCAAATTTTTTATTATAATTTATGCACAAACATGTAAGTTGTATGGTTGAAGCTGGTTCTACTTATATATATAACAATTTATACCGTATATTACTTTATATAGTAGTTGGTCATATTCATCAAACAAACAAATGCATAACATATAAAAAAAAGATTAATATTTTCTGTGATCATTTTTAATCTGTGAAGTTAGTATAGCTGCCAAATAAATCTAGTGAAGTAAAAACTGCAGTATTTACCCTGACTTTTATTTTGCAGAGATGCAGTATAAAGAGCAACAGAGTCCATGTTTTAATTTTGGTAAATGAATGAGGACTTTCACCAAGGAGACAGGCCGCTATTCTTGTCCCATCCAGGACTTTCTTTGTGCTTTGAGACAGATATTTACAATAATAATAATGACACTGTGTGAAAGAGGACGGATTTGTCTACATTATATGAATAAATTGAAAGTTGTGGAAGTTACAAGGGTTGGAGTCACACATTTTGGAAAAAAAGCATAAAAGCAGAAGAGGTGGTAATTCAAAAGCTCTAAATGATGTAAACCATAAAAAGCTCTTGTGCCGCGTTTAAATTTAATTTGTCGCTGAAAGTATGCCGTAGTAGATGATATTAGAAGTTATTACAAATGACAAAAGTGATCATATTATAAAAGTAATAAGATTACATTGGAGTGAGTAGATTGAATTATGAAATTACATTAAAGCAATTAAAGTAACTACAAATGTGGAGTGTGTCAGTCATTAACATCAGCGCTGTAGGTGCTGCAGCAAGCAGGTTCATACCTTGACGGACACATGGGAAAACACAGTATAGTACCACACCTGCAGATCAGTAACTCTTTTAAAGAATATTCGGATTACCAAAGTAATCTGACTACAGCAGTAATTTTTAGGATTGTCCGGAAGATGGTTTCTTATCTGGTTACATCAGCGGTGGAAGAAGTACTCAGATCATTTACGTAAGTGAAAACAGAAATACCACCATGTAAAAACACTCAAATGATAATGATCAACTGACTGGAAACTCAGTTTCATTATAAGAAATCTATTAGAAAATAGATTATAAGCACAAATGTCCTTAAAGAGTTTAACATTTTGACTTCTGAATAGTTTCGGTAGCTGAAAGTATGTATAAGAATAAGAAAGGTACAGTATCCTTTTTTCATAAAAATCACTTGTCTTGAGGATATCATTATTCCAAGTGCAATTTTCCTGACCATCAGATAAAGCTCAGCTAGTGTTTTGTTATCCTTACACTGTTAGCATGTACAGTAATAAAATGCTTGTGTTATGTGTGCGTGCGTGTGTGTGTGCGTGCGTGCGTGCGTGCGTGCGTGCGCATGCGTGCATCCTGTCTGTGTCTGCACGCTCTGGTGTGTGTAGGTGTATGACGGCTGCTTATTCTCCATCTGCGTCTGTTGCTGATGAGTAAAGCCATGAAATAGATCCAGCTGGAGATGTGCAGAGGAGAGCGAGGCCTCCTGGGAAATCATCCACACCTCCACCAGCACCGTGTCAACTTCTTTAGCACCCCAGAGAGCTATCAATAAGTGGGTAATTGAATTTTAAGCACAAACACTGCCGTCAAATGAGCGTGTGTGATGGGGGATGTTTAGCTGTGTGAACATGGTGAGGCTGTCATCCGGCTCTCTGGGGGTTCGCACAGGAAGGATAAATGTTTAATCCATTAAATAACAATTACAGCCTGTGCTTGTCCAGAGTGGCTGGCAGAGGGGGGGAGGCAACATGGCTGAACTGCTCACATGCCTGAAAATGAATTTGCTTCTTCATGACACAAAGCATTCTTGTATCAAAGTGTTCACCAGCCAGCAGATACAGACCAAGAGATATTTGGGGGTTTAACAGCCTTGAGTGGATTTACGTAGAACATATACATGGTGGGTATTTTTTAGGCTGATTCCAGTAGTTTTAGACTCAGTATATTTAAACTTGATGACTTCTAAGCCAGTTACAAAATAAATGAATGAAGATTTCAGTATTTCTTCCCAAGAATGTTATTCATGTCTCAGAAACTGCTTTTAAAATAGATTAGATAAGATAACTTTATTATCCCAGAGGAAAACTGTATTTGGTCACCCATGCATAATGACAAATGACAAGAGAGACACAATTCAGTAACCTCAGATAATATATGAAACACACAAGCTAACAGATATCTGATCAGCATATTAGCTCATAGCTAACCACTAAATTAAAAAAAGTCAAATTTTAAGATTAAATAAAAGGTCAATTATAAGTGATGCACCAAAAAACAACAAGTTGAGAAATGTTCTGCCCAATTTCACTAAAACTTTATATAGAAATATAATTAAAAATAATTTAAAAACTAACTCAATTGATGTAACATGAAAAAAATGTTTGTGGTTATAAGTGTAATTTAGCAACCTTGAAAAATGTGTATAAAAGTCAAAATGGAAGTTGAATTCAATGTCCTCTGAACTCATCTGTAAACAAACAACATGCTAATGGCGATCTGATTTAAATCAAAGGTGGTGCTAATATTTTATTCAGTCAACAAACAAAAAAACAATCACTTTTAAGAAACAGCTTGTCAGAGTAAAAAACAGGCTCTTGTCTTGAGAGTCAGAAGTGAACAGATGTTTGGAGAGATTACATTTCCACTCCGACTGTAAATTAAGTATGTGGACTGCATGATAATATAATTTTATGGAGTCTGATGGAGAAAGTGGGAGGACGGACATAAAGGGAAAGCTCACAGTATTAATCCTTGGAAATCATAATAGTAAGGAAAATGGAATCAAATAATATTTAAAACTCTTCACATGAATCAATGACTGGAGGAGGTTTAGCCTTTCATAAGGTCACAGCTAATTTGCAAGGTGTGACCACTTAGCTTCAAGTTTTGATTATTATTGTCAATGAGATAAAAAAAATATTACAGAAAATGTTACCTGGAAATCAGGGTTCACATTCTCTAAACTTAAGATCTATCACCAAAGTGACATTCATGTGTTCACAGAATATTTTAAATTGTCCGGAATGGTTGACACATTTTATGCTCAGTAAAAGACAAGCTGATGTTAAATTCACAGAGCATCCATCTGAATCAGACATGAAACTAAGAGATATTTGGGTGATTAGAAGATGAGAAACATTTAAAGGCCTCATGTCAGAGTGGGTCTTTGTTTGTGTGCAGATGTATTTGTGTGTTTGTAAATGTGAACAGTGGGCTAAAAATAGGAAATGAGCTAAGTGGACTAATGTCTTGCATGTTTACTTGTTTTGCAGATAAAAGCTATCATGCTGCTCAAGATGCGTAATATAATATACTAATAATTTGCACTGTCTGATCACTGTATTATCAAGAGCATGACTTCACACTCCCACACACGCACACGCACACAGCTCCTTGAACGCAGTGTGTCAGTGATTGTTAAGTTGCACTCGTGATCCAAAACGAGTTTGCTAGCTGCGGTTTTCTCATGCTGCTCACACAATGGCCTGTATATGGGAGCTGCCTGTTGGCATTGCTTAATTAGGCGAAGAGTTGATTCATTTGCACTAATTGACAGCTAATTAAAGGAGTGAGGGCACATTGATTTGACGTTCCTCTGGACAGAGAGGCCTTGACTGCAGGGGATGTTAGAGAGGGCGAATTATGAAATATTGAGTTTTCCGGGTACCACCTGCCATTAGACATGGCCTCAAACATATGGAGCAGTCTGTGTGTGTTTGCATGGTTGAACAGGCTGATCCCACAGTGTTGAAATGCAACCTGTAGAGCCCAGCTGCTTGTGGTTCAACATTCGGCTGCACAAAAAAAGAAGTAAATCTGATAATATTAATAATAATATTAATATGTTCTGGCTAAGAACTCATTTGAAAAAAAGTTACAAACAGGTTGAAGTTGATTTTATCACAGTGCTAACAAAAAAGGTTCAGTGTCATGTTTGTGATGTTCATTAACCTCTTTTGTTGTTTTGCAGCAAAAATGACACGACTGATAACATAAACATGAATACTGTATGTTATTTTATGTAATATACTGTTGAGTTAATGTGGTCTTTTGCCAGACTACACCATGGATTTTATAACATTGTATTAAAAACTACAGCTGGATTGAGGAACCATAAATGAATGACCATTTACATTTAAGCCCTTGCCAAACGAGTTCACAAAACGCCAGGTAAATCTCTCTGTATTTAGCAGTATACACCAGAGTTTTTAAATCTAGTGTCTCCGGTGACATTCCTGGACTGTGTTTAATGACCTCGAGCTTATGCCAGAGCTGAACGGGGAGCAACTCAGTATGGCAGAGCCATGTATGTAATTACACGTGTTGTGTAATTACTCCCCTTGTCAGAAGCGGGAGACAAAGTTCTACACTGCAAGTTTTAAGTTGCAGAAATGTAAGCGACAATACAGATTTCTACTGTGATCAGTATTTTTATATAAACAATGGATCAAATCACTGTGTGTAATATGAAAGGGGCTGCCTGTTGTGACAAACCCATATATCATTATCACGCACTCTGCAGTTTCCCTCAAGTTTACTGAGTGTTTAGCCCCTTTTTCAATGCATGGTACCAGCTCAGCTCGCCTCGACTCTACTCGCCTTTGGGGAAAAATAGTACCCAGTAATTTGGCCGATAGGGCACCGCCAAGTTATTTTTTGCAACCAGCAGCACCGAATGTGACCATACTTGGACGAAACAGTGGAGCTAACCGCCGTGTGTGGAGCTAGCTTGCTAGGTGCATCTGTAATTCACGTTAACTGTCATTTTAACAGGGCTGACAACTTTGTCTAGCGAACAAGTCTTAAAACTAAATGTACTCACCAGAGAAAGTGAACAGCCAACTCCTAATAAGCTTTTTCAATGGTGCTGGTTAAAGTTACACAGTGCCGTGGGTACGAGTCACTCTAGCCTGATTGACAGGTCGCCATGGTAATGACTTGTCAATCACAGATAATCCCGCCCTGAAGCATACTCTGCTTTATGGTCAATTTTCCTCTAAATGGCACCATAATTTACTAAATGAACACCATGTTGTATTGAAGAAGACATGAAACTAGCGATTGAGACCATAAACTAATTATGAAAGTGTTTACTGAGGTAATAAATCAGCTGAGAAGTAGGGTCATTTTACCTTTATTTCTAATGGAACTGGACTTCTTTTTGCAACCACTCGCCCCCTGCTGGCCGTTTGATAGAATGCAGGTACAAGCATTGGCCTCAGTTCTCGGACCAGAATCTTCCCGCTCGGGCAAAACCAAAGGTGACGTAAAAACACTGCAGACTACTGAGGGGTCAGAAAGTAATAACAACAAATCAGTGTCGGAAATAACCTAGCTAGCAGCCCGTTTTCAGTTAGTCCTGTGGTGTGTTTACGGCAGCGCTGATGCTGCTAATGTAAGATGAGTTTAGGTGCTCAGTTTGTTTTTAGTTTAGAATTCCTTCAGTCTTGACCGTTCAGGAGATTTCTATTAGTAGCCGATTTACCACCGAGGCAGTCTTCTTTACAAAACCAACGGACTGGGTCATTAAAACAAATAAAGCAGTTTCATCCTAAAAAATGTGTGTCTCTTCGGCGGACACATGCCATCAGCAAGCCAGCCTCTTGACAGGGTAAGAGTTGTCGGCTGGCAATATTTTAATATCAGCCAGCGCTTGTAAAACAGGTAGAATGCAACAGAACTTTTGTTTTATTTATCAATATGTACAATCAATGTGCTGTTGGACCAGATGTGCCACAGACCGGACAAACTGCTGCATTTTTATGTTTGTGTTTCTTTTTTGCTCCTTTCTCTGTGCTGGAGTTCTCTTAAGAACTTGATGGCTTTATCCAGTTTGTAATGAAATCAAGTTCTGACAATCCACTCTATGCTACCTGCTCACCACCAAACACAGAAGTTAGACAAAGTTAGCGACTGGCTGGTGAATATAGTGGAGCATTTTGCAGCTAAAAGAGGAACCTCCCTCAGGAGGTGGTGGGGACCAAAAATAGCACTAAAAGGGGAATTAATAATGTCAGGTCACTTGAAACACAACTCCAAATGAATGCTATTTTTTCTCCGTGTGTGCTGGATGTGTAACGTCCATATCAACTTTAAAGGTGATAAATATATCAGTGCTGCTGCCAAGTGGCAAACCAAAAAACAATTAATGCTGATTTAAAGAGTTTTAAAGCAAAACAAAAGAGAGATGACACCCCAAATAAATGTAAAAGAGTCAAAATATTATCTAACAATAGAATTTCTTTCAGTTCTTCTGAAATATTAGGCTTATTATGTACATTTAGAAGGAATGCCTGGAGCGTTGCCTTGTGCATTCAAGATTTACTGTATTCATTTGATTACACGCAGATATAAAAACAGTAATCCAAAGTTGTTAGATTTTTCTTGGCATTCATTAAAACAGAAGATAACATTAAGTAATTTTCGATGCACCTCTTGGCTGTCTGTAGAGAAACAGTGCTGTTCCCTTGTCTCTGTCTTCAACATGCTGGCAGCTCTCCATATTTGGGACGCTGTCACAGGAGGTTAACACAAGTTGTCTGGAGTTTGAGGGCCAAACATTGAAGGCCCTGAGTGAGTCAATTTAAATTTCTCCCTTTCTGAGGGACAAGGACAACGCTCTCTGCAGGAGACCAAGAACAGGCAGTCTTCATGTCTGCTAGTGCTGCCCATGTGAATCAAAAAAAGACAATTAGGGGCTTATTAGGGCATTGGAAGAGTCTGCTTGCCTGCTCGGCCCCAGCTCTGAGCCTCTGCCATAGCTCAAAACAGTCAGGGGCATTGTCTCACCTAATTAAGCTGACCAGAGGCCCCTTTTTGTGTTGCTTCTGCCATGCCTGTCCGATTCCCTTCTCCTGCCTAACTGCTAGCCCCTATCCATTGTGGAAGTGTGCTAATTAGACAAGAAATGGGCCCAAGTAATTATGTCAATTGTAGTTATGAGTAACCACAATGAGGTATATTATTTTGTCAGGAAAGTTTTGGTGTTGGGATGGGGGGTTGCTCTCTCCCATGTTTCTAAAAGTATTTTCCTCATTACGCCAATAACACATCTGCACATGGAACAGGGGAATGTGGCACACTCGGCAAGTCAGAGTCCCCGACAAACTTCAGAGCATAAATAGATGCACTCATACAGAAATGGAGACTATAGAACGGCAATGGCATGAAGTTATTGCCCTAATTAATGCTTTGTGCCCCCAGAGCAAACTGTTGAATCACCAGTGGCACATTGTTAGGATTGTGAGAGCCTTTTGTTTCTTCACCTTAATAGGATGTTTTGATCAACAGCTATTTGGTAACCCAGCTCTTCTTCTTAAATGCTGAGCTCTGGGAAATGGCAATTAGCTAGATTAGAAGAGCCACTTCTGGAGCCTCAAACAAAGACAAAGATGGATCAGACAGACAGAGCTGGTTCAGAAGCTCATCACTGACCCAGACTGTTATAACATCAAATATTTTTATCAGATCAAAACATACATATATCAACACAAATATCCAAACCGATACATGGTAACACAACAACAAAAAAAGACATTAAGGAAAAAAACAAAAAACAAAACATGTATATAGTTCATCATTCTGTCATTCATAAATATTTGTTTGTCAGAAACTACAGATTTGGTCACATAACTTGATTTACAAATGCACAAAGTCCCCATATTTTTTTAATGTCTGTAGAGGGTCTTTAGTAGAATATGTCAGTTTCTCCACAGCCTTTAGATTCAAAACAAAATGTCAAATCTTTATTTTCTTGTGCTTGTGTGCTGCATAAATCTGCTGTGGTCCATACTCTGTCCATGCTAGTTCTGTGCTGCTGCCAGGTTCCTACAATAAACAAACAGGAAGCAGGTCTATTTCTCTCTAACACAGTGAAACTGCAATGCCAAAACTGATGCATTACAAAATTGTGTCCGACTCTTTTTTTACTTACATAAATATAGTTAAAAATACCACAAAAAAAAGGTCTGTGCACAGCTCGTTCACTCAACTAGGCATTTAGCATGAGCTAGTGATTAGCTTAATGCTAACATTGGAAAAACAATTTAAATGGATTATGCCATAATGATTTTAAAATCTTTAGGTTTGTTGCAGGTTGCAGAAGAACTTAGCAGCTTCAAGGTAAGTATTTAAGGTCAATATTTCAACTAATATTACTTCATACTCACAGACATTATGTTCTTTAGGGACTGAAGAAAAAGTTAGCAGAGGAGAAAAACAACAGCTAACTTACCAGTGCAGAGTGAGCTATGGTAAGCTTCAGACACAGTCTCTCCCTCAAAGGTGCAACACAGTTCAAGTATGGAAAGAAATGAACATTTGATGGATAAACATGCTCTATGGCACACTATTTTAGTATCCTGACGTTGTTATGTCACGCTATTACTTCAACTGAAGAGATATGTAGCGCTGCAGAACAATAGCAAACATAATTGGCTGTAGCAAAGTAAAAGTGCATATTTCACTTTCAACAGTCAAAAAACAAACCAAAATATCCATGGGAAACAGGACACTGTCATGTGTACACCTATGAGGACACCCTCCCCTACTGAAGACGTAGCTGCCTGCATGATGAAGAATGAACATGTCCTTTTCTTGGTGTTCGTCCTTTTGTATTTGTTAATAATGTGGTCATAAAATAGTTAGTAACTGAATAATAAATTAAATGTAATCATACATAATAACATACTAGTATATGCACACAATATACATTAACACATCTATATGTAGCCAAATAATGCACAGACAGCCTCCATAAGAACTTACAGTTCATTCATGGCTTATAACTCATCTAAAACATTTCCAAATTGTGTATTTAACAATAGTAAATATGAACTTCATACGTAAAGCCATCCATCACTTTACATATGAATGTGAAGATTCATTTGGACTGAGAAAAGGAGTTCAAATGAAAGATGTAAATATACTGTCAGCAGAGTGTGAGGTGAGCAGGTGTAGCTGGGTTTAGTCAGTTATTCCTGTCAACTTTCTGACATAAAACCAGGTTTTCAGCTCCACACAGGAGACGCTGCTACTCAGCCATGAATGTCATGTAATCCTTTGGTTCACAATTTTTGCATTGCCTGACCTTTAACGTATCATTGTAGTTTACAGTATTAGCTGTTGTAAACTTGATTAAACTTTTATCTTTTATGGAAATGTTCACTGACTTGAATAGAATACGACAATGTTGTGACTTTACAGTGCCTGATATTCATACGGGGAGTGGTTAAAAGAATACCAAATCAGTGGACTGATTATATCATGCAACACATATTATATATAGCAGGATAATGCGGTGAGCTGTGATGCAAAAATGTGTTTCTGGCTGTATCCTGATCGAAGTGGAAGGATGTGATTCATGGATGTTATCTGCACATGTGTATGAGTGTAATGTAGAACCCTCATTAGCATAACTATCGGTGTGGCATTGATCTCTTCATTCACCTCTAATGAAATGCCTCTCTAATAGCTTCTCATGAGATGCTGAAGGCAATTTAATTTGCTTCTCTCCTCTTTCTTTCTATAGGCTACAACATCTGGACCAGTCGAATGTTTTTTATTGTTAGTTTACATTTTTGATTTTTAATTTTCTCTTTTTATTTCTGGACCACATCAAATAGGTGATACTTCTCTCTTTTGAATTTTTCCATTTGCAGAGAAGATTTTATACAGTTCCGCAGTGATTAGGGAAAATAAAGGCTAAATCATTTAATAAAGCAATGCCAAAATACATAACAGTAAATAGTGACAGGCTTGATGTCCTTTGGTGTTATAATACAAAAATCTTGTGTGATATTTATTTTACCCCCACATTAAGGCCTGTGAGTGTCTTTTCCTGCAGGGAAATTAGGCGCAGTGTTACACAACCGGGGTGAAGCCACGTCTCTTGATCACGTCACAGATTGCAAACCAGCACTAAATCTGATGTGGGTTTGACAGCCTGACGCACTGCTGCCAAACAGTCCCACCGGAACCACCTATTTATTTATTTATTCATCGCCACATGTCCCATTGACAAGACTGTTATCTCCGCTTCTATCGTGCGCGTCCACTCATCTCCATAAACTCTCCTCTGCGTAATTATCTGTCCAGATGTCCAAAAGTGTGCCGCAAATTATCTCGGAACGATTGAAACGGCGCAATAATTGAATAATAGCTGATTAGGGAGGATTAGGTTTGTGGAAACAGAGGGAATATGAAAGTATTTTCACTTCATTTCACAATTCAGTGGGTTTGAATTTGAGCCGAGGTGTATAGCCTACTGTGATAAATGAGTGTGAAGAGAAGCTGCTGATTTCCCCTGACGTCCTAAATGTCTTCGCTCTTACTTACACATTCATGCGCTGAAACACTGCAACTTTTCAGTCTGTGTCACAGCTTTTTGTGTTTGATATCAGACCTAAAACTACACAAAAAAGGAGGAGGAGGAGGAGGAGGTAAAATAAATCTGTTGCTGTATAGCACACAGGCATGTGCTCCTCTGTTTGTCCCCTCTTTAATTGCCACCCTGGTGTGCCCTAAATACCCTGAGCTGGGATATTGTATTCTTTATCATGTGACCCGTCAAAGAATAAAAAAAAACGTTTAATAACCTATCAACAGATGAGCAGACTGCCACCAAAGACAAAACGTTTAGTGCGCAAACCTAATTAGAATATGCAAATCAACACGGGACGTTGTTTCATTTTGCTGTCCTCTTAATAAGAAGCTCAATTGATTCATGAACTGATAAAGAAATTGGCTTATGTGAGTTTATGAGTGTTTGAAAATCCAACGTGACCTGTGTTTAGTGTGCATTATTTTTTAAAGGATTCACCTTAATATTGACACAATATTAAAATATAGAGAGCTGAGTTTAAGAAAAGTTTACTCAGGTGTAATCACATTAGGCCTATTCATCTTTTCAATTGCATGATTTTTTTTTTTTTACTGTAGGCCTATCGGTTTACTGTGATTTTAATCGTCACACCTTATTTCGTAAATGAGACTTCTCCTTTTGTGCAAATAAAGTTGTTTGTTGTTGTTATATAGGCTGTTATATCAAACTAGTAGTCCTATTTTTATAAGCGATAAATAGGCTGAAATAAAACGGCTAATAATAAACTGTACAAGCCAAACGTGTGTTATTTAGCAGCAGATTTAGTTAAGTAATGAGTATTTTTTTGCTTTTCAGTATTTTTTGGGCTCCTCACTACTAAATGGACAAACGTGCTGCAAAGAAAGCTGATTTTCCTCGACTTGAGGGGTTTAACCCGGCTGATTGGATCTGAGTGACTCCCGGATGATCAGCGACAGAAACAGGAAGGGTTAGTGAAAGTAAGAGCAATACATATTTCTTTTCGCTGAGGATTTTAAAATAAAAATAATAGGAATATTTCGTCTCAATTAATCGACAGAACTATTGTAATCTACTTTAATGGTGCTGATGCGAACTTCAGTAAGGAGTCTCTCCCCTCTTGTGATTGGCTGCACGCCTGTTGCCCGTCGGATAAAAAGCGCAGTAGAGAGGCGGAGGAGATAAAGACGGAGCATCACGGGGCTCATTGCACAAGGGGATGCTGGCTTTTTTGGAGGGAGCAGAGAGCAAAAAGTGGAACCGCACCACCATGACTGGGAAGGAGGGAATTCTGCTTTCAGACAATGAGAATAAACAGAAATCAGCCTCACAAACCAGCGTGAGCCACGGGGGATCCCAGCAGCCGCCTCCGGTCTGGAAGATGGCCCCCACGGTGCACCGGCGCACCGGCTTTGGGATCCAGGAGCTGCTCGGCCTCAACAAGGAGCCGCCGGTGGCCCCGAGGCGGCCGCTGGAGGCTCTGCCGCACAGGGCGCACGTCCTGGCCGCCAGGTCGGCCCTCGGACACGGGGCTCTCGGGGTCGGTATGGGTTTGCTGGGACCAGAGGGAATACACTCGTTTTACAGCCAGCCTGCCTTTCTGGAGGTGCTGTCTGAGGCGCAAAATGTGCACCTGCAGCCGCTGCACAGAGCGGCGCACGTGGACACACAGATGGATGCGCAGCACTCCGCCAGCTCAGGTGAGGCCTGCTAACTCTAACACCCTGCAGGTTTCTGTTGCACAGATGAGATTGTATGTTTCAATTATATCAGCACACACTTTTAGCTCAGGTAGGCCTATGTATTGTGAGCGAGCTAGAATGAGTGGATAGCAGAAATTTCATGCACCGAGAAATAACAGAAGTCAACAAATACAGATGTCAAAGCTTTCGCGCCCTCTGATCGAATAATAATGAGATGAATAATGAAAAGACTAAAACTTAAATTCAAAATGATAAGAATATTTTTCTTCTGAAATGCATCTTTTTAAAGGCTTTTGGGGTTTTTTTAAATGGGGAAAGATGAGGAGGCCTTACAAAAAAAATTCTTAAACTAATTTAGTTTTATTAGTATTTATTTATGATATTTAATATCATTTGGGACAAATCCGCGGGGAAGACTCAATAAGCAGAAATGAACCCTTTACATCAGGAAGGTCGACTTAAGACCAGAATTAGCCAACTATTTTCCACCATCTTTCATGTAGCCTATTATACAATTTAGATAGCCTATTATTATTATTATTATTATTATTATTATTATTATTATTATTATTATTATTATTATTATTATTGCTGTTGTCCTCGTATTGGATTAGTTGTTCACTGATGTGTTTCCTCGCAGATTCTGATGACTTGAGTCTCTCCTCCGGTGACCAGAAGTTCTCCAAATCCTCCCTGAGTCAGAGCAAGAAGAGAAAGAAAAGACGACACAGGTAAAAGAAAAACCAAACAAATGGAAAACAAGATTATCGAACTGATATATAATTACATTTACAATTATTATTACATTTATTAATTTACAATTGCATGTTTTACACTGGTGATATTCCGGTGTGACATGTATTAGGCCTTTATAACATCACGATAGGCGACCTTAGTTTGGTGTCATCACTGATTAAAACCTCAAACTAAAAAAATCTATTTTAATTCCTGCAATAACACGTGTGTGTCTGTCATGTGTGTATGCTCATAATGTGGTTTTTCTCTTAGCCTAAAAGTCCTTATAGAAACAGCTGACATAAAAAACATGGAGAGTTCCTCTGTTTTGTCTTTAAATTATTATTATTATTATTATTATTTTTATTATTTATTTTTTTAATTAAGATTAATAACGAATATTTGTGAGGGAAAAAATCACATGGCCTATTTTGTATTTTGATTTTCTGTTGATTTTATTTCAAATTGACTATATTTTTTTTCATATTTCACTCCATTTCAATTTAAATTCAACAAAATTAAAGAAATGTTAAAAAATCAGAAATCCAAATAAGGGTGTTTATTCTCATTTGTTCTCTTTCCTTTTATTTGCAGAACTATTTTCACTTCCTATCAGCTGGAGGAGCTGGAGAAAGCGTTTAATGAAGCTCACTATCCAGACGTATACGCCCGAGAAATGCTCTCCATGAAGACTGAGCTGCCAGAGGACAGAATACAGGTGTGTTAATTGATATCTGCTCAGTATATGCAGAAAGGTAAATATGAATGCTCTGCTATTATCTCAAATCATGGAGATGCTTTAATCATCTTGCTTTAAAGAGGGACAATATGACAAAAAAGTGTGTATTCAGTCAGATAACTCAGATATTTCCTGCAATATAAAGCTTCTTTAACATGAACTCAAAGTTAAAATGACTTGCAATCACAGTAGCAGTAGTAGTAGCAGAAATGAAGCTTATTTCAGAGGGATGAAGATGGATTTTTAAACAAAACAACCCCCATAAAAAAACAGGTAGATCCACTAGTCAGCTGCTCCATCATCATCCTCACAATGGCTTCTGGTTTCACATTAGCAGCTGATTCACCTTCTCAGTGTAATTAGTTAATTGAGGATAACTTATTACCTCTTTCCCTGCGAGAGACGGGCCGCAGCCCTGAAATGAAACGATAACTACATAGAAATTAATTTGCGCAGGTCAATGGTGGAGCAGAGGCCTCTGGCTGCTATGAGCATTTTAATTTCCCGTGATATTTGAGCGCCTGTCTCCCATCGATCGGGCCTGGAAATTAACTTATTTTTCAATCAGCCTCTTTGCCCCTGGGGTCACCTGTCCCTTCACACACACGTGCGAGCGATGACAAACACACTGTCATGCACACTCACACTGCTGCTGTCAAAAAGCATGATTGCTCATCTGAGGCTCATCTTTTTATGAGATGGAGGTTATCATCAGATCTACCTGAATAGCTTTCCTGGCTCAGCTTTGATCGTTTTTAATTCCAGGTCTGCAAAATACACACACACACACACACACACACACACACACACACACACACACACACACACACACACACACACACACACACACACACACACACACACACCCTTCCCATCCTGCCTCCTCGGCCATCTTAGGATGCTCATTTTTCCCCTGTTTTGCTCATCCATATTCACAAGCTTGCTGAGGCTATTACAAGGTCTGGCTTGGTGGAAATCAATTTAGGCACTTGAAGAGCCAGAAGGAGAGTAATGCATGAGCATGCCCGCACACACACACACACACACAAAATGGGCCGAAGATATTCTATAAGTGAAGCAATGAGGAAAAAATATTAAACATTGAATGTCAGCACTGAATTTTGTGCAGACACTTTCATTTTGAGTCTATAATGGACCTAAAGGAATCTGTGCACAAGCAAACATCCAAATTTGAATCAAAATGGGAAGGAGTCTTCTTCATTTACATTATCTTTTGTTAAAGCCTCTCCTGGGCCACTAAAATAAAATATTCTTATGTTGATCCAGCAGTGACTTTGGATTGTCTCATCATCAAACTAAAAGAAACGAGTAAAAGAAGATTCCCTCCAAACATGTTTTAATATAAAAATACTCTGCTCTGAATAATAATTTGTATCTGATATGTGTATTTACACAAAAAAAGTCCAATTACTGGTTAAAATCTTAAATCTTAAAATTACATTTACTCCTTCTCTCTTTTAAAAAAATCCAGACTCTATGAATAATCATGCAAAATTTTTACTTCCAAACGCAAGATTGTCTCCTGCTTCACTTAAAAGTACATTTTCAGTGTATGTGCATGGATTTTCAACCCAGTACACACAATTTAACCTGAGATTTAAAGCGATCACAGAGAAACGCTCCCACCTTCAGCAGATGAATGTGAAAACAACCTTTTAGTGTCAAACTCTGCACATACGTCATTCTGCAGTGACGCCCAAACATCCAAGTGAAGCAACTGCACGCAGTGTGGGGGGATTTAAATCGTATTTTGGTCTACTTACAATTAAGAATGTTCATAGATAAATTATAGGCCTGCAGGTTAATGTCACTGTATTGCAAAGCTCAATAAACTTAAATAAATCTGACCCTTATCTGACCTTCATCTCTCCAGGTGTGGTTTCAGAACCGCAGGGCCAAGTGGAGGAAGAGGGAAAAGTGTTGGGGTCGCAGCAGCGTGATGGCAGAGTACGGCCTGTACGGGGCCATGGTCCGTCACTCCATCCCGCTGCCGGAGTCTATCCTCAAGTCAGCCAAGGAGGGCATCACGGACTCTTACGCGCCGTGGCTATTAGGTGAGCTGTTGCATAAGTATGTTTGTTGACATTTCAACTGGGAGAATTACAGATCACAGAGGAGAGTTTGACAAGTCACAGTAGGAAAAGTCACAGGTGTAAATAATATGACTGTTGAGGGCTGAATTCCATTTAGCTGCTTCAGTATTTTTCTGGTATTTTACATGTTTCTCACTGTCACTGGGACACTTTAATAGAATAGAGCCATAGTTAATGTTATAAGCAACACCTCTGCTGTTCCTTCTCTGACGGACTTATATAAAGTCTATTATGAAATTTATGACCTTTATTGATCTTGATCTCTATTGGCAAAAACAATGATAGAATTGGCATTCTCCTCCTGCCTTTTATTATATGACTGTCTGTAATTTAATAATTTGGTAAGCTTGCCTCAGCTTTTGTTTTGTTTCTTAAAATTCCAACACTCTCACAGATATTTTTACAGATCATTATGGTCATAATGTAAAAGGTGGCAATAAAAGTCATACATATTACACCTTTAATATCAATAATGAGGCTCATTATTATTATTATTATTATATTATTATTAAGTGAAAATCAAGTTTGCAAAGTTATCTCTCTTCTCCATTGCCCCATTCAGACTTTCTTCTGTCTGATACAAATACAATGTGGGGGTTTTCCTGCTCATTCTTGTGTAATTACTGTTAGCCCATATTTTAGTTGCTGTACTGTAGGATCAAAGAAAACCTGCTTTTGTTGACATAAATGCAATCCTTATTTGTATTAGTTTGTGTCATTGTGTTTGAAAATGGGGATTAAGATGTATTCTGACAACAGGGAGTGGGAGCTAAGCCGGGCTCATGTTGGGAGCCAATAAAAGTGTCAGCATGTCAATAAGAGGTAGCAGTCAATACAGTAATAATCCTACTTAATCAGGACAGATTAGCCTAAATCTCCTCTTGCCTCACGTTAATTGATTAATTTAAATCAATTAGGTGTCTCTAACTGAATAAGAGGTCCTGTCCATCGATCTGTCCCCTTCACTCTCTTTCACACTTCATTTCAATGTCAAACACCTCAACACATAAAAACTGGTGCTACATTATAGATTTGAAATCACCTAAATGCATCAATACGTCATGCTACACCTGTAAACACTAAGACAAGGATGCTTACAAGACAAAAGTGCTCTTGATAAGTGATGTTATCCAACCCTTCTCTGCAAACCCTAAGTGGACTGTCCTTCCCCTTCAGGTATGCACAAGAAGTCAGGTGAAACCTCGCACACCTCTCCTGGAAAGCCCTGCAGCCTGACACCATCACCACCACCAATAACACAGGAGAAACCAGTGGACAAAGTGATGGAGGAAGAGGAGGAGAAACAGACAAAAGACACTAACTCGCCAATTTCTAAGGAGGAACTGAGGGAGAACAGTATTGCTGCACTGCGAGCGAAGGCACAGCAGCACAGCGCGAAGATGCTCGGGACGGTTTCAGACAGGACAAGCAGCCACTTGACGCATAAAGAGGAAACTGGGGACAAGGTGACGGAGCAGGAAACAGCAGAGGTGGAGAAGAGCAACTGAAAAGGGCTGCAGGATACAGACTGATGGCGAAATACCCGCAGAGTGGAGTTTACAAACACGTCAGAGGCACAAGTCTTGTTTCATTGGTTGAGTTGGAGTCACCCATGAGCTTGTTAGACTTCATACTGCAGATTATATATTATAAACCTCTCAGTAACTTCTGCTCTGAGAAAAGGTTCTTCGGCGCCAACATTTTGAGGTTTATTAACTCAACCAATGAGATTATTTCTTCCTCGCTGCCCTTAGAAATATTTGTACAGCCAACCAGGGACGTGCACAGGAATTTTGAAGGGCAGTTGCTCTGACCTGAAAAAAGGCACTAAACACAGTATCCAAAATGTATTAACAATATAAATGTCACCAAAATACATATGAGAAAAAGAGTTCCTTATATTATTGTTTATTGTTTTTTAATCATTATTATTATTTTTTTTTTTCCTTTTTTTTATTTGAAAATAAATAATCTAGATTGAATTGACAGATGGGGAAAACTCGCTTCTAATAAAATATTAAATAAAAAAACGCTTAGATTTCGGAAAAAAATACAATCCTTTTTTAACCTTTTGGCTTCCCGTACATTCAGTTGCGCTTCTAGCTCGTATTCACTTCTGTTGGTACGTATCACGTATGGTAACTGGGCAAAACTACGCATGATTTGTTGTAGTATAATTGCATAAAGGAAGGAAACAGGAATTCCGGTAGGGAACAGAATCGACTGACGTGCAGGCAGCGCTGCAGCAGTGCAGCCACTTAAACAGAGTTTGCCCTTCCCCTACTGACTTTCACTTTCGGTGCCCGAATGGAAGTGAATGAGGCTTTGCGATCGCGATTATTTTTTTATTTAATTTTTTTTTCTCGGAAGGGCGAGTCGGAAGGGCAACTTGAGTCAGGAAAGGCAAACGGGCAGTTGCCCGGGCAACCAGAGCAACCCCCCTGTGCACGTCCCTGCAGCCAACTCCAAACTACACTCTTCATGTCACCTTTGGAAGGAGACTTAAAAGGAGGCTTACGCACACAAGTGTTTCCCTAACCTTTACTGAAGATGGAGCTGCGTTAAAAAAAATATATTTATTTTCTTTTAAATAGATTGTTAACCTTTACAGTTCTGTGAAATGGCAGCTACTTTATGCAACAGTGTGGATAAAGATGGTATCTGGAAGCAAGTCTCCTTTCAACAAGCATCTTTAGCACGAAATAGACCACCTGCTCCACAGGTGCTAATAAGGAGTGACCTCTGACCTCACCTCCCTCACTGATTTCAGTTAAAGGTAACTGGAAAGCACAGCTGGTATAAAGTCCTGTGAAAACGTTACAAGCCTGAATCTTTGTTTTCTTTCATCTGTTGCAACATTTGTGATGTACATACTGAAAATAATGTCCGATAGTTAATGTGTACTATGTGTACAGTTAACATGAATTATCTGTTTCTCTGTATAAATGTATCTGTAGCCTCATTAAAAGTTACTGATATTTAAAGCCGTCTTCCACTCAAAAATTTGTTTTGCTTATTGTCTTCACCTGGATGTTTCTCTGATAAGTTTCTCTTTGTTCACCATAAATCTCACTTTAAGACTTATTTTTATGAGCATGACTTTGTGACATCACAACTAGTTTAGAAACCAGCCTTGAAATCTGGATCTTTAAATGAGGGACAAGAAGTCATTATAGGCTAATTTCCACAATCTTGCAGAAAGAGAAACCTTTCTTTTCTTTTGCAACTTTACTTCCAACAAAAGATAAAGTGTCGGCACATATGTACCGCCCTTTAACGCATCACTGCTCTAGCCTCCTCCTCCTTCCCCTCCGGAGATTCCAAGTTTTTCGCCTCACTTAAAGAGCGGCAGAGCGACTTCCAAAATTGCTTAAACACTGACTCGTCTGAGAAGGAAATGCTTTGCAAACATAACTTCCGCTAACACGCAATACTTTTTCGCTGTCATGATGTGGCTGCCTTACAGATGCACCTCAAAGTACGCAGTTACCGTCTTCAGATCTTATTTCCATGTTTTGAGTCGAAGGAGATGTAACATAACGGCGTTCATGCCCGAGGCTGCGGGCTTTGAAGGCGCGTCGAACCGCTCGGCCCTGCAGGAGTTTTCCGTCTCCAACAGTGAGAGCTTCTGGGCCGCTGTGGCGAACAAGAGACTGAGCTGGATCCGTCCTTTCCACACGGTCCAAGACTGTGATCTGAGCCGAGGCATGATAAAGTGGTTTGAGGGAGGAAAGCTGAATGTGTCCGGTAAGACTGGGTTCCCATTTAATAATAACACGACTAATGATTGGATTTATGGTGATTAATTAAAGTGATAATCGGAGGCATTGATTTTATTTCCTTCTGACAGACACAGTTTCCCATGCTGCTTTTTGAGAAACACTTCTAAATAAAACAAGTCTAGAGACAACAAAGGGATCATCATGCAAACCAGTCTCTTAATCAGCATATCTATTCAAAAAATACCTTAATCACCATGTGACATTTTCTATGAGTGTGTGTATCTGGTTTCTAAATGGGTTGATGCAGTGAACTGCCTGGACCGCCATGTGCACACCTGTCCTGAGAGGGTGGTCCTGATCTGGGAGAGAGATGAACCGGGGTCAGAGGTCAAGGTCACCTACAGGTCAGCAGGTTGGATTTAGTGTGGGTGTGTGTTCCTCCTCCTTTCGTCCCACGTAGTTAAGTTCATTGATATCTCTCTACAGGCAGTTACTGGAGATGACATGTCGCCTGGGCAACCTGTTAAGGCGGCGTGGCGTGAAGAGGGGGGACTGCGTCACCATCTACATGCCTCCTTGTCCTCTGGCTGTGGCGTCCATGTTGGCCTGTGCCCGTATCGGTGCAGCACACAACGTGGTGTTTGCAGGTTTCAGTGCTGAGGCCCTCGCAGAGCGAATCAGAGACGGTGAGATGGTGTGACTCACCTGCTGATGCCGTCTGACTGAGATGACATATTTAAGTGACTGGGCATAAAACTGTAAACAGGACACATTTTAAAGCTGCACTGATCAATATTATTTTATTTTGACAGTAGATCAAATCATTATCTGTAATGTGCAAGTGGTTGCTTGCAGTGACAAATGCACAGAGAAGTATCACCCGACCCTGCAGCTCCGATCTGCTACGAAACATTTTAGCCGCTTTCATCTCGTTGTCTTGGTTTTAAAGCTGCAACTTTACTGTTTGGTTCAGTCTCACTGTTCTTATTAACCTTGTTTCCAGCCACAGCAGGCAGCGGTTTTCAATGATAAAGCCCTGATAAACCCACTGCACACTACCTGACCAGCGTCAAACGACAGCCTAACAAAGTTAATGAGTAGCAGAGAGCCAAGTTTTTTGGGGGGAGGGAGTTGGTGGAGACCAAAACCAGAGCTAAAAGGAGAGTGAATTTGGACTTACATTTACCGTGTAGACACAAACACCACTCTAAATGAAAGCTAATGTTGCTGTGTCTGCTGGATGTGGAAATTGATAATTGTTTGCTAATATTTGAATCATAACTATTTTAAAGGATGATTATAAGGTTGCTGATCTTTCTGCTTCCCCCAAGTGGCCAATAATCAATTAATGCTGTGTTCATTTCTAAATGAGTTGGTCAGCAGGACATACTGTTGCCTGAGTGAAGTATCTGATTTCCTGGATCAAAAGATTATGATTGCCTCCTCACTCTTCACCTTGTTCCTTGACAGAAACTATTCTTGGGCCCTTCTCCTTATAAAGTTCAGTGTGTGTTCAGCGATATAATCTCTGTCCTTAGCCACAGTTTCACAATATTTGGGTACTAAGTTTGAAACTGAATCGAAATGCAAGAGGTAAAAGTGACCACAACAGTCAATTAAAAAAATAATCCACCTCAGCAGTCTGATTTCTTAACATCCTGTTTTCAGCCCAGTGTAGCACCGTCATCACGGTAAACCAGGGCGTCAGAGGGGGTAAGGTCTCCGAGCTGAAGAAGACAGTGGATACAGCCGTTCAGAGCTGCCCGACAGTACAGCAGGTGTTCGTTGCCATGAGAACAGAGAATCCGCTCGCCATGACAGCCAAGGACGTTGCCATGGAAGAGGTAAGAGTGTAAGCCAATCAGAAATGAATTAAGAGCAGCTGCACTTTGTCACTTTTCCCTGAATTAGTAAAGAGTTGTTTTAAATGTTGATTTAGCAGAAATACAGTTTATCTTAATAAATTACTTAATAAATAAATCAGTTAAGCAAAATTGTTCATTTTGATCAACTAACGGATTAATCAATAACATTTTTTGAGATTAAAAGTTTGAGATGTTGGAAACAGCAGCTAACAGAACAGTGTCACACCTAGGTCCATTAGTAGCTGTTCTGGAGCTTCCTCAGCAGAAGAAAAATGGAAATTTGAACGTCTAAGCTACACTTCCCTGAGGAAGATCCTGTGATTCGATAGAAAGCTCCAGAACAGCTACTAAATGGACTAACCTTAATTCTTATGCCTTTGTTACTTCTATATTTTTAGTTTCTTATCCTTGCATCATAAAAAGTTACATTGTACATGTTGCACACCATACATCATGTTTCAACCAGAAAAAGTTCATAGAATAAAGTTTGTTCTGTTGTGGCTCCATTACTGAATGTGATTTTTAACAAATGAAAACTAAAAATTCACTTTGCCGTGCAGGAGATGCTGAAGGAGGACACAGTGTGCGAGCCAGCTGCCATGGACAGTGAGGACGTCTTGTTCCTGCTTTATACATCCGGCAGCACGGGGAAGCCCAAAGGACTCGTCCACACTCAGGCTGGATACCTGCTGTATGCTGCACTCACTCACAGGGTAACACCAAGCTCGACCTGTGGAGTCTTGTTCTTATTTTTTAAATCACGCAATGCATAGTCACAGCAGATTCACAAACATTGTACTCTAGTTTTAGCATGGTGTATCCACGTCATATAGTGAACTCAAGGTATATTATTAACCAAACTTCCACCTTAAATAGTATTATACTTCAAAACATAAAAAGGAAACGAAACACCCAATCTTCTCTTTTTATCCAATCATCCCATCAATCTTCCCTCTCATCACAGTACGTCTTCAGCTACCATGACGGAGATGTGTTCGGCTGTGTGGCAGATATTGGTTGGATAACAGGACACAGTTACAGTGTCTATGGGCCCCTGGCCAACGGGGGAACCACTGTCCTGTTTGAGAGCACTCCCATTTACCCTGACCCAGGTATGAATGTCAGCACTGTATCAGACTGGTCGACAAATTTCTAATAAAAATAAAACTCATCTTATATTACAAAAAAAACTAAATACCTTTAGTTGAAAAAGTAAACCCTCTAATTTGTCATATACTCACTAGTTTTCATTGTATGATTTTAATAACATTTTTAGTGTCATGTTGAAATAAAATTTAATGTGCTGTGTAAAGTGTGTTGGCACACACCTTCCAAGTATTCCTGTCCTTTGCCAAGAGCTCTGCGTGCTTGTGTCTTTGTCTATGAATAACTGTTTACAGTTGAACTTGGCCTTACCTTCCACAGTCCTAATATTAGGACTTCTATATACTCAGGAGTCAGGACACACTCATCATGTGTGTCATCAGCACACACACCTTGTTACTGTCAAGATGAAACTGTCCTCATCACCACTGGGCAGAATGAAAAGCCCTCTGGTGTTAGTCGTAACTTCTCAGGTGACGGCTTCTGTCTAATTTCTGTTCTGATTTTGAGTTTTCCATATCATCTTAGTACATAGTAGTGCATCCCTTTGGACCATGCTAACACAGACGTGTTTTGTTGTTCACAGGAAGGTACTGGGAGATGGTTCAGAGACTTAAGATAAACCAGTTTTACGGGGCTCCCACAGCGATACGCCTGCTGCTCAAGTACGGAGACCAGTGGGTGCACAAATACGACCGCTCCACCCTCAAAACTCTTGGCTCTGGTACGCAAAAACATGCTACTACTTAGAAATACCATTATTTGCTCAATAGCTCTCCATTAAAAGGAAGATTTAGGTTTCTGCAAGATGGTTTTCATTTGTATTGTAACACAAGCAATCAGAAAAACAGCTTTTGAAAGCAACTGAAATGGAATATCTGGCTCTACTTAAGAATAATTGTTTTTTATAATTGAGTAAAGATGGATATTGATGATCAAAATTTTCCAATAATTGGCCAACAGAATTGAATTGATTGATTTTCATTTGAAAATGACAAATTCTTAAACAAAACTGATGCAAGCTATAAACTGAATAATTTCAGTGCAGCATCGCTCAAAGTGCATTGTCTTGTCTTAGTTTTCCAGCTTGTGCAAATGTAAGACTGTTGTATAATTACATCTCCCTCACTATCACAGAGGTAGTCTGACTTTGTGGTGACTACGTTTGTTTAGCATATCATTTCCCTTTTTACTTTGATGCGTTAGCATGCACTTTATTTACCCAAGTCAACCAGCTGGCACTTGTCCACATCAAATACAGTATGTACACACACACACACACACACACACACACACACACACACACACACACACACACACACACACGTGTCATGTAATGGAAAGTTACTGTATACATTCCTTTCCTCTAAGCACACACACATGTTGCAGACTTAAATATATTAAAAGTCAAGCAGGGCCGGTATGTCAGTGTGCCTCAATGTTCCAGTGTCCACGGCTAAGTCCAGCATGCCAGGAGATCAACCTCGCACACACAGAGATGGACAACTGCTCCCCTGAAAGATGAAGCAAATGGGTTAAAAGACAAACATTAACATAAAGAATGGAAGTCCTCGTCCTTTTTTCAAAACCTAAACAAAATATGGATTGGTCTAAAACAAAGTACACAAACAGCACGTGGCAACAGTATATGATTATACGGTGCTTGTCTGTGTGCAGTGGGTGAGCCCATCAACACTGAAGCGTGGGAGTGGTACCACAGAGTGGTTGGGGAAGGACGCTGCCCTGTGGTGGACACCTGGTGGCAAACAGGTAACTGTGAATACACCTGAAATTGTGGAATTAATTAGCTACTGGAAACAAAATGAAACAAGACTAATGCTGCATCTCAATTTGGATGCTTCCCTTAGTACACTTCCATGTAGTACACCATGTACACTATGTACTTACTTGAGTAGTGTGTGAATGTAGACTGGGTATTGTCTCAGATCGAACACTGCTGTTTTGCACTTACCCGAAATGACGATAGCAACATTTGACCACTTCTTATTAATGGTGAACTCCAACTGAACAGAGCATCACCACAAAAGATACTGATGGCTTCTATCTGTTAACAGTCCATTATAAGTTGTTGAGATATTTTAGTCTGGCTCAAAGTGGTGGACCAACCTACATCCCCAGAGCCTAAAAACAAGTCATCACAAAAATGACCAACCAACCAATTTGATTGGATTTTCATGTTGATTATAGAAAAATTTAGGGGCGGTAGAGAAAGTTGTTTGTTAACAGCAGTGCTGAAACAATTAGCTGATCAAATTAATTATTCCACATGAATCACTTATAATTCTTGTTATCAGTTGGGTGATTTGTCAAGCATCCCAGTCATTTGAGAAGCTGTAAGCGGCAAACGATAACGGCTGGAGACTATTTTGGCATTGGGGTGTTTAATGCTTAAGGCTGAACTTTTACTTTGTTATCAGACTGCAGGTTGCATGGTTCAAACTAGCCATTGCTGCTGCCAGCTGCCTGTTCTGCTGTTGGAAGAACTGGATAAGTTCTTCATCCCACACTGTACATGCATTGTGTCTGTGATTACTATCGTACATTTTGCCTGTTTTTTGTGTTATAACTCTGTGTGCTCTAACTTTCTTGTGATATGTCGTCACCAATTAATTTGAACACAGACGCCCCCGGTACCGGGGCAGCACGCAATTGTCAAAACCACTGACTTACTTTTGTCTTATATGCCATTTAAGTCCAAGAATCAGCGGATTTGTTGCTCAGAGTATCGGCGGGCGCCTGGGACCTGTGCCTGCCTTCTTCTTGCCTTTTTTTCAGAGCATGTGGCGCTTTCTCACACACGGTATTTTTTGCCATTTGTTGGGCGACCTGTAGGAGCTACATACACATCCAGGGTATCAAATGAATGTTCTGCTCAAGCAGGATCGATTGATGCCCCCACCACCACCACGTGGGATGTACCGTTCTCAAGCTACAGACCTGTAAAGCATGGGCGTGCTTTTGGTGACAGGAATGTTGATGAATATTCACTGTTTTTATCAATATTTCAACGTTATGTTATTTGGAATGTGGTTGTATGGACATAGTAATAATAGTGTTTTAAAGATAACTAAAAGATAAATAAAAGTCAACATTTAAACAGTAAATATTGCCAAAATATGAACATTCGCCTGGTATATTTTGAAAATATTGTATGATAACTGTTGTATTTTAGTTTATTTTCATCATATTTACAGTAACCAGGCGTCTTTCCTGGAAAAGGGCTGTTTTTTTCCAACAGGTTAACCAAATCTAATTTATTGTATTCACATAGAACTTGCTTTTGTCTCTCATGCTGTGACTCTTATAGTAGCATTTTTCATCACTTTTTGACAGGATCACAATCCCTCCACAAAAGGCCCTTAAGTTCATAAACTTTCTGTCAAATGCAGCCACGTCTGCAGGCACAAAACAGCCTATCAGTTGGCCTTAAAGGGGAGAGCAGTCTGCTCCGCCCTTCCAACAATAATAGTATTACATAACATCGGGACTGTGGTCAAGTGTGCGCACACACAACATTACAGTACGTGGGGGGAGGAGACACACACACACACACACACACAAATATAAAGTGAGGGGGTGTTTCTATCCCCTCTGGACTCCAGAATCAAACCAGATGTTTTCCTCTCAGAATTAAACATCTGGTTTCAGGAGCAGCACACCAGAACCAGAAGCATGAAGTAAACAGTCAACCTTTTTTTACTTGATATTGAACAATTGTAACAGTCAACATTGACACCATTGCCATACAGACTAATATGACTAATAACACGCGGCAATAATTTAATCCCATCTTCACTGTTTTGTTTGTCAAAACTCTCACATAAGCCAGTTGAAGATGTTATGATCGTAGCAGCCAAAAGAGCCATGTCACAAAATGGATCACGGTCGTCTGGAGAGACTCCGCTCAGCCTATGCTCTTCCCACTTTCAGTTGAGTCTCTATAGTACAGTTTGTACCCCGACCTGCTTGGAAACCTACAGAAAATGTTAATTTGTTCTTTAGTTTGTTTCCATTTTGAGCACAGAGAAATAAAAAATAGAATTGTTTGTTAAAAAAAAATAGGGCTTGTAAAACTGTGACAGTATAATTACAGTATTTGCACTGGGACACAACAGACTTGTCAAATTTGTCCTTCACACTTAGTATAACCTGTGATGTCACTGCAAAATAACTACATAATAATAAAGTAGCTTATGATGGGACATAATGACAACATGTTAGAAATCAGCAGATTTCACTAATCGCAAAATCACTTTCGCGATGAACTGATGACTGACACTGTGTTTCATCCTCAGTCCCTTCAAATTAGATTGAGTAATGACCAAATGGAGGAAAAGCTGCATTAATTACCTTACAAATGGCAAAAATCTATAATTAATTGACAATAATTAAACATCAGAGCATCATGAGCTTGAGAATTACAGACACAGATATGACCCAAATACCCCACTTCAGTAAAAAGGATTATATTTTTGTTATTTTCCTGGACCAGTGTTTCCAATTAGGACTAAGTGGCATTATTCATAAATGCCATTTGGTTGATCTGAGAGCAAGTAGCCTGTTTAGAGAGAAAATTTTATTTTGATCTGCTGTTGGCATACGGCCTCCATTGGATCATACAGGACGCAGAGGGCAAGAAGATACAGGAGGTGCTTTGTGGAATTTTAAGGCAGAAGAAAAAAACATAGTATATTTATAAGTATCCACAGGTTTAAATTACTAGTTTGGTATTTTGGGCAATATGCTCATTTGATTTCTTGCGAAGAGCTAGAGGTGAAGATTGATACCACTCTCACGTCTGTATGCTAAACATGAAGCTACAGCCAGCAGCTTGTTAGCTTAGCTTAGCTTAGCATAGCAAGTGAAAACAGGGGGAAACATCTAGTGTGGCTCTACTGAGGCTCAACTGGAGAATGTTGGGTAATTTCTTTGTGTGTGTGTGTGTGTGTGGTGTGGTGGGGGGGGGTGTTGTAGCCCAGAAGTCTCACGGTTACAGTTGATCTGAGCAGGATGCCAGTTGCTAATGCTATTGTGGGATCATCTGTTGTGTCCTACTTTAAAACGGGTCCCCTCTGCTGTGAACCAACACTACCAGGCGGATTACGAGGGTCTCTGAGGTCCAGGCTAACCTAATTTAATTTAATGTGCTTAGTATGGCTGTAATTCCACAATCTACATCTGTAGCAATGAGAAGGGCTTATATTAGGTTTACAGTGTTAGCCAGCTCTGTCATGTATTATATTATTATTATTTTCCTACTTGCTTCTCTGTCCCTTTCATTTTAATCAAATATTGATTTGCAATTATGTTTTTGTGTTAAGGTTAATTATTTGGCTTTCTGGTAAGCGTTGCACTATATTAATCTGGTCTTGACCAGTCTGTGTAGAACTGTGTGAAGGTTCATCTATTCTCAGTCTTTTACATTCATGAGACATTTTTAATTCAACATCTTTTGTAAAAGCACATCACTTTGTCTATTATATTATGAGACTTTGTCTTAAGTCTCATAATATTATATATAGTCTTATTATCAAAACACAACAATAAACAGGGTTCACACTCGATGATAAACTCACCTTTGAGCCTTGAAACTATTCTTTCTTTTGCCCTTGTGAGCTGGTTTGAGTCCCTCACTCTTAAAAACCAAAACAGGCTGCAATATATAGTTAAGGTGTGTGGCAAAATTTCCCACAATCCTCTGACTAACCTAAATTCTGTAAATGAGACAAGGACCCTCAAGAAGGCACAATCAGTCCTGTCTGACCCAAGTCACCCCCTGAACAGCTGCTTCATTTTGTTGCCATCTGGCCGCAGATTCAGTCTGCCTAAATGCAGGACAGACAGACACAAAAACTCTTTTGTCCCTGCTGCTATAGGCTTTTTTAATAATTCAGTGTGAGATGTGGACTTCTGTGTAGTATGTAGTTTCTTACTGATGTTGGCTTGTTTTGTATAACCTATGTGTTATTTATGTTACATACTGCTGCACAACGAATTGCCCCCCAGGGATAATAAAGACTCCTTGAACCTTCTTTTCTAGAGATCATATTCCAGGACTTTTCCAGAGATGATCTAGCTGGTATGAAAGACAGGGAACACGTTATACACTAATATGTTTCTCTATGCCGAAGTCTATGGCTACAACTTATCTATGAAATCATCTATTACATAGAAATGACATGATATTGCCTTTTTTAATGCTATGTTATAATATTATTTTTACAGTATAGCCTAGTATTTTTTTTGTTTTGTTTTGTGTGCTTTCTTATTAATCATATTTTAACCACTGCTGCCTGAACACCAATGACTGAAGTCTCAACACAAATAAAAGCCTACAATGTTGCCTACTAACAAACTAACTCTCTTGAACTTTAGTTTTCTAAAATCACTGTGGTCCTTTGCCCAGTTGCAGTGTCACAAAAAGTGCTGTTAGCCATTATTTTGCTGGAGTTTGATGCAAACACAGCTGGGCTACAATTCATTGTATTGACCCTGGCTTCCTCTTCATTCTTATCCAACTTTCTCAGCAATACACACATTTGAAACCATTGCTCCAAGCCAGAGTTGAAACACAAAATTTAAACTGTTAACCAATTAATATAATTCAACTGTTTAAAACAAGTTGAGAAGAAAACGTTAATCTATAAGCCTAATAAAAACTACTGCAGTTACCAGCTAGCAGTGACTAATATTTACCTTTAGAGGATAATGCAATTTACATTGTAGGACATTTAACTTTTTCTTTCATTTTCCAGGTGTTTTCCATGGCTGGAAAATAAGTCCACTGTTTTCCAGGTTTTCAAGGGCGAGTGGGAACCCTGATAAAAATATAGGCCACCAGCTTTATAATCTGCCTTGTTTCACTCTGTGTTCTCAGAGACAGGTGGCATCTGCATCAGCCCAAGGCCATCAGACCCTGACGCAGAGATTGTCCCAGGAATGGCTATGAGACCTTTCTTTGGCATTAAGCCCGAGCTCATGGACCCTGAGGTGTGGCGCTCATCACTGTGTGACTGTGTGTGTGTGTGTGTGGCGTGCCATCCCTGCAAATGTTGGATGGCTGGGAACAGCCCGGAGGAAGGGTCAGATTAGGATTAGTCACCAGCTGTGTCACTTTTGATACCTTTGATACCCACCCTGGTCCCACCCGTCAGTCCCGCTCTGTGCGTGCCAGAGTCCCCATTAATAATCTGTCATAACACTTTGTGGCAACTGCAGTTGCACAGATTGCACAGACAGTTGGAGTGGTGTCTCTGATCTGATCTCTCTTCCTCCCACTAAACAAAAACACACACAGACGCTTACATACAGCATTTTGAGAGGACGATATCCACAAGGCTTAATGTGGCGCTCTAATTGTGAGTATAGGTATGTAGGTGTATCAGTGTAGTTGTTGGACCAATCACCAGTGTCACTGCCTATACAATGTTGCAAGTAACAAGACAAAATACATCACATGGCACAATTTTTGCACTTACAACATTATTACTCAGTTATTATTTTGTCCTTGTTTCTTGCATTAACAGTTATCACTGTTTTATATTTTCTTCAGGGAAAAGTGCTGACTTCCAACCACACATCCGGAGCTCTGTGTATAGCTCAGCCTTGGCCTGGTATGGCCCGAACCATTCATAACAACCACCAGAGATTCATTGAGACCTACTGTCAGCCTTATCCTGGTACAGTACGATGTGTTCCTAACCGTCTGTCTTTATGGTGTTTCTCAACTCATTTGTTGTTTTTGGCGAGCACCTTATGGAAATTCAACTGTCACTTTCTTGTTTTTGTAAGGTCTCTAAATCTTTGTGCCAAAAGGTTACTTCTTTACTGGTGATGGCGCCTATCGCTCTAAGGAGGGGTATTACCAGATCACCGGCCGCCTTGATGATGTCATCAACGTGAGCGGTCACAGGATTGGGACAGCAGAGATAGAGGATGTAGTCGTAAGGCCAATCAATGATTGACAAATAATTTTCATTCTCATGTAACGGCAACATGACAAATATGTCAAGTTTATATGAAAGCGATTAAAAAATTTATAGCATTAAAATCATTAACAAAACTATATACACAAGTAATAAGGAAAGTCATTTCAGTTTCATTAAAAGTGCCTTTTTAGGTCCTTTCACCATTTTCCAAAGCTCAAGCCAATCAAGTCAAATATTTTCCCATCGGGTACAGACGGTTCTGATTGTGATTTCTGTAACAGAATCACTGCTCTGCAGTGGCCGAGTCTGCTGTCATAGGATACTCTCATAACATCAAAGGACAAGGTGAGCAAGAAATATTTTTTTTCTGCGTAAATCAGTCAGAAAATGTGATTCCAACATAATGTAGTTCACAGGGGTAGATACAGTGCCTTGCGAAAGTATTCGGCCCCCTTGAACTTTTTGACCTTTTGCCACATTTCAGGCTTCAAACATAAAGATATAAAACTGTAATTTTTTGTGAAGAATCAACAACAAGTGGGACATAATTATGAAGTGGAACGAAATTTATTGGATATTTCAAACCTTTTTAACAAATAAAAAACTGAAAAATTGGGCGTGCAAAATTATTCAGCCCCTTTACTTTCAGTGCAGCAAACTCTCTCCAGAAGTTCAGTGAGGATCTCTGAATGATCCAATGTTGACCTAAATGACTAATGATGATAAATAGAATCCACCTGTGTGAAATCAAGTCTCTGTATAAATGCACCTGCTCTGTGAAAGTCTCAGAGGTCCGTTTAAAGTGAAGAACAAGGAACACACCAGGCAGGTCCGAGATACTGTTGTGGAGACGTTGAAAGCCGGATTTGGATACAAAAAGATTTCCCAAGCTTTAAACATCCCAAGGAGCACTGTGCAAGCGATAATATTGAAATGGAAGGAGTATCAGACCACTGCAAATCTACGAAGACCCGGCCATCCCTCTAAACTTTCAGCTCATACAAGGAGAAGACTGATCAGAGATGCAGCCAAGAGGCCCATGATCACTCTGGATGAACTGCAGAGATCTACAGCTGAGGTGGGAGACTCTGTCCATAGGACAACAATCAGTCATATACTGCACAAATCTGGCCTTTATGGAAGAGTGGCAAGAAGAAAGCCATTTCTTAAAGATATCCATAAAAAGTCTCGTTTAAAGTTTGCCACAAGCCACCTGGGAGACACACCAAACATGTGGAAGAAGGTGCTCTGGTCACATGAAACCAAAATCGAACTTTTTGACAACAATGCAACAACAATGTTTGGCGTAAAAACAACACCGCTCATCACCCTGAACACACCATCCCCACTGTCAAACATGGTGGTGGCAGCATCATGGTTTGGGCCTGCTTTTCTTCAGCAGGGACAGGGAATATGGTTAAAATTGATGGGAAGATGGATGGAGCCAAATACAGGACCATTCTGGAAGAAAACCTGATGGAGTCTGCAAAAGACCTGAGACTGGGACGGAGATTTGTCTTCCAACAAAACAATACAATCTACACTGGAAGGGTTCACAAATAAACATATTTGAAGCCTGAAATGTGGCAAAAGGTTGAAAAGTTCAAGGGGGCCGAATACTTTCGCAAGGCACTGTAAAAATGTGATCGCAATGTTAGTTAAGAATGTCCATCATAGTATTGTCTCTGTGTGTTGTCAGGTGTGTATGCCTTTGTGGTAATAAAAAAGGGTGTGGACGTCCAAGAGGCAGACCTGTCCCAGCAGCTAAATGACATGGTATCTAAAAAGATCGCCAAGTACGCCTGTCCAGACTGCATCCAGGTAACTCTGTCTCACTGACTTTCTACTACTTTTGACTTGTTTGTCACTTGGTCATGTTTTTCTTGGGTTGTTCTCACAGCTTGTCCAGCGGCTGCCAAAGACACGCTCAGGTAAGATAATGCGGCGGGTGCTGCAGAAAGTGGTGGAGCGAGACTTGGACGGGTTGGGTGACCTCAGCACGCTGGACGATCCTGCAGCAGTTCAAGAGATCATCCAAGGTCACCGTGAACTGTGCAGTAAACAACAACCACGATGATGTGTTTTCTGAAGAGGAATATAAAGTCATGCTTGCACATTACTCTTCGGTTTCACTCAACCAGACTTGTGCCAATGTAACAAATTATATTAAAATGTTTTTATTGTACATATGACATTTTTGTGAAAACAGGTAAAAACCCTTAAAAACTGCATGTATAAGCAACAGATGTAGTCTGCTCTTGATAGGAGTTACAAAGAGCTGAGAACAGTGTGTGTTTTTATTACATAATTGGAACTAATATTCCCAATGTAATGTGAACATAATACAATAAAACAAATGTAATCTCACATAAAAAGGTACACAAGATTTTGGTCTAAAAGGTCTCCCCCCCCCCCCCCATTTCCTGTCAGGATGGACGAATTTACTCCATTTAAACCATCTGTCTTTCAAAGTATTTGGGTCCAGAACATTTTGGTAGAGCTCTCCTTTCTGACCCACAAGCCTCAGTCATCTTCCTTGGAAGAATGTTGCACTCCCACCCACTTTCTGAAGCTCGTATTTAACCAAGCTGGCTGGTGAGAAACATTGTTCTCTTAAACTGCCTGTGGATATGAGAATATATGGTTTTAAAGTACCTTGTTGAAGAGCACTTGAATGTTAGTAGCTTGAGGAATTTAGGAGTGTTTTCTGTTCTCGTCTCCCACCCTGATGCTTCCTGCATGTCCAGGGTTTTAAAGAGCAGACTCTTCGGTCACGTGCCCGCTGCTTCTTCTTAACCTGGTTAACTCCCACCGGCCTTCTCCACACAGTTTCAACTGGATATCATGGTACTGTGAGAAATAGAGAGGCAGAGTTAATAAACTTCGTAGATTTAGACAGATAAGAGAGCAAAACGTGAGACAACTGCTAAATCGTAAGAATTGAAATTATTCATGGATAAGGAATATATATATATACATACATTATATATATATACACACACACACGTGTATATGTATGTATACGTACATATATAGACATATACGTGTGTGTGTGTGTGTGTATAAATATATGTATAATCTTCACTTCCATCCAGATTTCTTCATTTTTATTCTTAATTGGTGGATTTTCTGGTGCAAAGTGGGCTAAAGTGAAGCCGAGCCATTCTTTTAATTTCAATCTTGTTGACAGATGTGTTTTCAGTCTACCTTCACCAGGCTGCTCCGGTGTCCCAGACTGACCAAAGTCATGCCAAGCTGTTTACAGGTTCGGTACAGCTGTGCTTCTGCCTCCTCCGTCAAAGCACTGGTGGCCTCATCCAACACTGCAAAGAAGAAATTAAAATTAAAAATGTAAAAAGAACACAACACAATAGTTAAAAAAAAAGCAACTCTAACACTGAGGACAAGGATGAAAACACGCAATGGTTTTACATCTGAAATGCTAAATTTAGGTGTTAAATCAAAGACAAACTGTCAGGATGAGTGAATGTCTCAGATGCTTTCATGAAAACGTTACCGAAATCCAGAACACCACACCTGCATATTTGGGCTGCAGGTAGAAGAGTCGCGCAAAGCAGAGACGCTGCATTTCACCTGGAGACAGAACATCATACCTGCAGAGAAATACTAGTTCAGAGCACATTTTAAGAAGTGGAGTGTCCAGTGCACACATTTAGTGTTTCACTTTTTCATTGATTTTTTTTCTTCTTGTATTTTCTCTTACCAGTTCCAGTCCACCTTTTCATCTAGGCCGCCTGTCCGCTTCAGGAGACTGGACTGGAGCACAGATAGAAGTTTAAATAAGGATTAGTGAATGATTAAATGTCAAATAATTTAATGACATATTAAATGTGAATAAACAATTTAGCAAAAGAGATTTTAGTTTAGGAATATTAGGAATTTACGGATGAACAAGCTATGTGACAAGTCACTCACCACTCCAGCTAGCTCCAGGAACTGTATAATTCTGTTATCGTCCGCTGACCCTGAAAAAAAGGGCGCTCACATTACGAATATCACAAACCCAAATTACTCACTCAGTCCAGGAGGCAGCATCAACACAAAGTTACGTGTCACCAAGATCCAAGTTTAGATTCATATAAATATAAACGTTATACCTATATATATTTATCTTCTTACAACACTGATCGACTGTATCAGTGGTATTCTCTCAATATTATTGTAGCATTAAATGAGGCACTTTAATCAAACAACATGCTGCTCTCAGGAGATGTTTGAAAAGACGTGTTTCTCTGGCTTTTGATGTATTAAAATGTTTAATGTAAAGGTTCTAGGACTCCAAATGAAATGATTTGGATGTTTGTAGGTTGTTTTTTTTTTACCAGAACATTAAATGATTAAATTAATGTGAAATCAGATACCTGATGCAGGGTAAATATCCTTCAGTGGGTAGATCACCTGTTGCAGAAGAGAGGTCCAGTTAATCCTCATTCATTCTAATCTCTTTAGATTTTGGTAGAGTTTAGCACTTGCAACACACATATATACATACACATATATGTATTTTTGACAAGTTACAGGCTCTATAGAGAAACAACCCTTGAAGAAAAACAAACATAGAAAGAAGAGACAGCGACCTGTTCGCGCAGCGTGCCATCAGTCAGGTAAGGTTTCTGTGGCAGGAAGAGGGTTCCTCTGGGCCCGAAACATGTGGTCATCTGGACAAAACCTGAGGAGACAGACGATGTCATGAAGCTACTAATGTGTGGAGATATCACAACGCTCCCTCTCCTCCTATTTGGCCATAAACACAGATCCTGGATCTATAAAAACAAAACCTGCAGTAAGAGCCTGGTGCCCTCAAAAATATACCTCAAAAACGTTTGGTAAAAAATTTCTTGACAATATGTCCGTATATCTATGAGCTGTTTTCACACATATTTCTGTGTTGAGTATTGTTTTAAAGGACATGATGTGAAACAAATTTGTATTTAATTAAGACAAAACAGGGAAGGGAAAACATGACCACAAAGTATTTGAAGTAAAAATATGCTACTACAGTACATACAATAAAACATTTTCACCGAGGGGCTCCAGATATTTTAAACTACATACTACAATTAACAATTTGAAATGTCTTGTAGACATTTGTCATTTTTTATTGTGTCTTCTGTCCAGGACCTGAAAATAATTAAGGACTTACACATTGGTCCTCTATTTGTATTTTTTATGTCATATTCACTCACATTAAAACTGATTAAAATGAATCAAACCTCCTGAGTCTAGCTGCTCTCACCACTGTGTGCCTCCCAAAGTCTGTTGAGGACCCTTAGTAGTGACGTCTTGCCGGTGCCAGTGTTCCCCACCACTAGCAGATGTGCTCCCTCACTGATTTTCAGACTCAGATCTTCTACCAGCAGCTGGTCTGAGTAAGGAGATTTGTATGAAAGATGGTCCAGGATGAAGGCCGTGTCCACGGGGCCTGCGTGGACATTGAAGTCACTGTGTGGAGAAATGAAATAAAAAACAAAGAACACGTGGAGGCTGAAAAGCTTTGTTATGAGTACTTTATATTCATTTTGTCATGTTCTTTTCCCTTTGTCTTGTTTTTTAATCTTGTCTAAGTTTAGCCGTGTGTGTGCATTATTTTAATATGCAGTTTGTTGCTTTAATCTCTTTGACTGGACTTTTTTGCAGCAGAGATTAATATAAAAGTGCTCGCGCAAACCTGTCAAAGTCATAGCTTTCCCCTGATGCCGGATCATAGTCACACTGCTTGTGTAGGATGTCATCCATCACCTCCCTCAGCTCCCCAATCCTGACCACACACACACACACACACACACACACACACACACACACACACACACACACACACACACACACACACACACACACACACACACACACACACACACACACACACACAAAAAGGTGGATGGCATGCACAAACACTGCTGTCATTATCTGTCCTCCAGGAAGTGACTATAGGTATGCAGCATGATACCTGTGGGTGTATCCCGCCACGTCTGACAGAGTGGTTGACAGGTCTATTAGCTGTGTGAAGCCATTTATCAGGTAGATGCACACAAAGGCATTCTGAATATGAACAAGGAGAGGGAGAACCAGAGCAGAGAGAGTAAATAAGAGACGGGATTATTACAGGAACACAACGCAGAAAAGGAAGTAACAATAAGTCACACTGGACATCAGCAGAGATATGAGACAAAGTCCAATTTAATACTGGCTCATTATAATGCTCAACTCTGCTTGTGTACATGTGTGATTCAGTTCTGAAGCTACAACACTTCTTTATGTAGAACAGAAAAGGCTTTTGCTGCCACCTAGTGGTTGAATTAGCAACAAATTAGAAACAGATTAAAATTTTATATTTTTATTTGAAATTTGTTTCTAAATTGTTTAACCTAATGTACTCTTCTCCCACTCAGGTCTACGTTTTTTTTAAATTATGTGTTTGTGCTTCTTGTTTTACATTGTTTCTGTGTCACGGCTGCTTAACCATATGACCTTTGGGGACAACAAAGATTGACTGATAAAGTTGACTGAAAGTGAAAGTCACACTTCTACTGATTGTATCATCACATCTTATTTTTGTAGGTGAAGGAACACACGGTTCTCAGAAGTGGGGAAAGGAAACAGAAAACACGCCTACCTTACTGATGAGCGCACTGAGCTCACCAGGAGTGAGACCATCATAGACACCAGTGAAGATGGGAATGGCAATTACAATGTAGCTGAGAAAAGCTCCAATGTAGTCAAAGGTGTTGACCCCAACTGAGAGGGGAGAGGTCAGAAGTCAAGTTTTAATCAAAGCAACTAATGAAAGACAGGAGACAGTGATTGAGGGATGTATAGGATGTTCTTACTATAAAGCCAGAGCTCTTTGTTTATTAGAGTCTTTTGAGTTTGCAACAGAGCCTGCAGTCTTCGGTCGGTCCTCATGAGCTCCACTTTACCGGCTCTAAAAACAGACAGCAGCATTTTTTTCCAACCTGCTTTAACTTCACAATCGGTGTGACTTGGTGCGTCAGAACTATATAGTGCCAAATACTGTACTATAGTTTAATCAAAGGAAAGTACACCAAGTACAGTTTCCATGTAAGGTATACAGTTAATGAGCATCTACACTTTCTGGAAATGTCTGTATTTCTGTTTCAGCAGTCTCTTTGCGTGCGCGATACATGCATGAGACACAGTAAAATAAATGAGAAAAGGCTGACCCTGGTATATAAATCATGTGGTTGTCTCTCACCTGTAAAAAGCGGCAGACTCTGCATTGACACGGATCTGCATGTGCTTGAATCTGGATATACAAAAACATATCTCAATATTGATTTCACTTTCAAGCAGCACAATTCAAGATTTAACACAATTTTCCTTCAACTGTTCCCCCAACATGAAATCACATTGTCTTAACTTGTGACTGTTATATTAAATTACAATTTCTCTGCAGGAAAAGCTGACACATATCCTGTTATTTCCTAAGAGGCCCAAAAAGCTGGCTCAAAGTCTACAGATACTTCCTCTTAAGAAAAGGACTGATTTCCTTGACAATAAAACACTGAAAGGATTTGCATCAAATGGAGGAGAACTGTCCGGGCACATTCTTACTAACACAGAAACTTGTGTGTTCACTGCTTGATACTCCATGACTCGCACACTGAACTTACCTGAAGTCTCCCTCCAGTTTTTCTTGCTCAAACAGAGTCGACACAATTGGCCCCATAAGGATTTTATTGGCAATGGTCCCAAGCACAAAGTAGCCAAAGATACTCATAGGACCGATCCAGCCAGTGCTGCAAAGCAAGGCGACTTTATTTCCTCTTTTCAAACAGAAAGGCAATTTAGAGTGCTTTACATAAGGAATTAAAACAACATGACAAAGACAATAAGAGGGAATATGCATTAAAACTGAATATATTTAAATACAATTGAACACTCAAATGCATATAAAAGATAATACTCATAATATTTACGGCATCATTTCGCTACAGCCCAAAAATAGAGCCTCACACTTTTTAGCCTACATTTAAATAAGTTTAAAGTTGCAGCATACCTTTAGGTTTGGAACCGACACATATATTGTGTTTTTTTCTTTTGTTTCTCTCTCATAACAGTCACCTGTCAAAGACTTTAATATATTCACTGACAACAGGTGAACTATCAAGGGCGTAACTTTGTGTTGAAAAGCGGTGGGAACAAAAGGTCTGAGATTAGGGGTGTGATGAAAGACTTTGGTCATGAGAACAAGATGAGAAGATATTTTAACGCTATTTTGAAAAAATATTCGATGTTGAAATATATGAGTGGGTCGGTCTGGGGGTTAATTTGCTGCATTCTAGAGACATTTGTTGCACCAATTTATGGTGTAAATGCCTTTATTTATATTAATTTACTTTCTTAGACAATGCACATTTGTTTCTTCTACATTTAAATTGCATTGCATGTTTTCTTACTGTGCAAATAAACCTTTCTCAAAGCAATTTTATTTGTTAAGTAGGTTCAAACTACGAAGCGTTAGAACCCTTTTATGTTTGTCTCTTTTAGTTATTATTATTATTATTATTATTATTTGTTGTCTGCCGAGTCGGCTCAAATTCCCGTGAGCTGGAATAAGCTAGAAACATGAAACTTGGGGGACTAACTGGAAAGTGTGTGCATGTGCTTCCATAGAAATATGAACCGAATCGACCACATGGTGACATCTCCTCCTAGACCGTAGCTCTGATTGCCACTAAATTCAGTGAATCATCGTTGGATCAAGCCTATTAAAAGTTGTATAAAACATGTTGATATCTCAATTACTTTTCAAGATATGGACCAATGAACTTCAATAGGGCCGTGGCTCTGGACATAAATTAACACAAATCGGCAGAGCCAATCATCACAAAACTCACAGGATATATTCAGATAAGCCCCAGATATACTTGGCCAGTTTGATGTACATACGCCACTAGGACGCTACAACCGCAAAAAAGGTGCTTAGCATTACATTCTCCAGTCATCACAAATCTCTCAGGATATATCCTCATAAGTAACTGAAACATGCCCTGAATGTTTCATTCAAATTGAACACCAGGGGACGCTATAAATGCAAACAAACTGCAGGTGATATTACAAGTAGTATGTAGCTGCAGTAGCGGAGGCTGCATTTTCAGAACCGGAACTGCATTTCTAGGACCCTTGTTTACTTTGATACTGTCAGCTAGCTGGCTGGCTAGCTAGCTATGTTACTCTTGACAGCCCCCTGAAGCAAATTATCTTTACCACAACCTGTGTGAGTGTGTGCCTAAACCCAAGTTACTGATTATATGCATGTCGACCGGTTAACCCTACAGCTGCGCAAGGCCAACGTGCTAGCAGACAGGGTTAACCTCCTTCGTGTTGCTGTGCATTACCACCACTACTCCACTAGATGGCGTTGTTGCAAAAGAACTACGGTCCTAGAACTGCGGCCCAGGGTTGCGGAGGTCCTGAAACTGCAGCCTCCGGTACTGCAGCTACATAATATTTGATAAAACGCAAATCAGGCTACAAAATACAAATTGTTTGTGCAATCAACACAAAACTTCCAGGATATGTCTACATAAGCACCTCACACATACACTGCAAGTCTAGTTCAAATCAACCACTAGGAGGCGCTATAAATGCAAAATAACTGGATATGGAATTATACAAATGAAGCTATTGATCAGAAACTGCCTGTTTAATCGCTACAAAACTTGCAGGATGTGTTTCATAACAATGTTAAACCACGTGTATGATATTATTTTGAAGTCACTAGTGCGAAACAAAGGTTTGAACCTGCGAATCGCCACTTGCGGCTATTTCTTGTTGCAAAATCAGCCATTTCAAAGTGATGATGCTTTGACTTCCACTTCAGAGGAGCTGATAAATGTATTACGAGTATGATAAATTATGATACCACAAACATCCTGTGACATGTAGTTGAACAAACTGAAGCTGTTTTTCAAATCATCACAGTACTCTACAAACTCACCTATAAAAGCACTGGTAGGTGTAGTAAGCCAGTGTGAATGGCGATACAATCAAACGACTAGCCATAGTGCTCATCTGCTTACACAACCTCTCCGCATCTTGACTGATTCGCTGGTCTCTGCAAGTCAGACGGAAAGAAACACAAGGAAAAAACAAATCAATTGAATTATTCCACTTTATAATGTCTATAATTTTGAACAGATAACAACTTTCAGGTGATAGAGTTGCATGGACACTACCTCTAACAACAGATTTATATTTGTTCATTCATAAATGCTGATGAACTGAAATCACATTTATTTCTATATTCTTTTTTTAAAAAGCACTAGATAAGACTACAAAGAGGAAAACCATTAAGGCTTACGGGTTGTCTATGTCCTCTCTGAGTACATTGAGTGTATAATAGACCCGGCCCTGGAAGTAGGCTGTATGGAGGCTCTCAGTTAGCGTCTTCCTCCAGCTAATATACATCTGATTGCAAATGTACTGGTCAAGACTTTTCAACTGCAAGAGGGAGACAGAAACACAGAGAGAGATGGAGAGAGATACAAAGAGAGAGAGAGAGAGAGAGAGAGAGAGACAGAGTTAGGTCTATTAGTGTGAGAAAGTTACACAACCACAGTCAATAACCAGCAGCTATATGTCGACATCTATGAGACTAACAAGGCAAAGGTAAACAGCCTCTAGCTAAAATAAATTGTATATAGAATGCCTGTTTCCTCAGAATAAAGTCAGTATTATGATAGGTGTTTACGACATCTCGGGTTCAAAATCCAACTATCATGATCAGACGTGTGCAGGCTGTAAAATCAACATGTCAGGATGTCCTGACCTTGTTGCTTCTGTGTTATCAGCAATCCAAATATAAACAATGTACAATAAATAATCTGACCGAATGGTAATAAAAGGTATACTTGGGCAATGCTCTATATTCTATATTTTAATAAATACATTTTCTAAATATGGTGTAATATCCAGTCAATAAATAAATTATCCTATTTTTAGAAATAAGTTACTGTTTATAGCATTTAATATACACACAAACCGAAAACCGTCAAACAAGCACCTACAGTAAAATTAGATTTTTCTAGTACATGGCATGATAAAGAACCTTTTCATCAATACTATTTGCAAAGTTATTATCCCAAGAAAAATCGGTGTAATGATGCAGTAAATTTTGAGAAAAGCCTTTTATTACTTAAGTTCTATTTTGACCAATGTATACAGGTTACTGTAAGTAGAAAGCTGTTGTTGAGAAGTGCAGAATCTAAAAGTACTTATTTAAAAGTAAAATTACTACTAATTTGTTTTGAGTAAACAGGCCAATCGGAAGCAGATCTGTGCACAAAGGAAAATAAGAAGCTTCTGGCCTCTGCCTCCACAGCTCCTTCCACTTACTGTGGAGTTGAGCAAGATGAGCACCATAGCTGTGGCCAACAGGTTCCTGAAGCTTGAGTAATCTTTGTCTGCTAGCACATTGTAGAATTGGCTGGGGAGGACACCCACTTGGTAAATGATCAGCTGCTCTGATGGCAGAAAAACAAAGATGTTAGCGAACTGTTGGGAGACTGTTTGAAACAGAGACTTGTAAAACAACGTAGGGAAATTAGGCAACGCCACAAAAGTCAGTGAATGCGTCTTGTGATAAGGCCTCATGAGAGACTGTTGTCATTAAAATTACATTTAAAGACATTTGACAGATAGCTTGATCTGCTTGTGACATTTCTTTCATCACATTTCTCCTCTTGCACAAATAGCTTTTGTAAGTGCAGCAATTACCTGTCAGAGTGACACCAAGCAGTGTCCCAAACATCAGAACACTTTGACTGGTCCATGATGGGAACAGGGTCTTCTGGATGCTGCAGAACCTCTGAACAAACTTCCAGTCTAATTTTAGTCTGATGTTGTGCACAGAAAGAGATATAAAACTGTATTAGAAAGTTGCAAAATTTGAATCTGGACTTACATCCCGTGTTCACATGGATGAAATGTGTGATTTTGTAATGACGAAATTCTTGCTTTAGTTTGCATCACTCATTTAAACAATTTATTTATAAAGTGATTGCTAAAAAACTACTTGCCTGGAATGTCCAATCATTAAGGAAATGTTTTACTGTTAAATTGCCAATAGCGTGATAATCATCAATTTAAATTAAATCTCTATACTAGAGAATTACTCAAGTAACTTAAATTAGCAGAGCAATAACAGAAATCCTTGCTGCTCCGTCAGTTTCCTTGGAAGTGCAGCTTCAGTCTTACCTTCTTGTCCCTCTGCCATCTGAGTTTTCCAAGCGAGGCATTTGGCACTTGCGGCAGGGGACTTATATTTATCCCAGATAAAACTTCACATATGTTTTTAGACTTGATGTAAGTTAAGCGAATATTAACCAGCAGACCGAGCTAGCTTCAAATTAACCAACGTCTCCAGCAGCCAAAGAAAAATATGGTTAACACTAACCGTTGCAACGGTTAACGAGGGGAATAACTCACAAATTTCTACAAAATTATTATAAAAAGTAACTCTCTTTGTTTCTTTGATGGCTACAATAATTACGTTAATTGTAACTTTAGCATTGTCTAAACGACCCTACTGCTCCTCTGCAGACTGACGTTTAGGTGTTTTGGTAGGTAAAACATAAACGTCCGGACGTCCGGTTTGACGTACTCCGATTTTTCAAAATAAAAGGTTCCATGGCATTTCTGCTTAAAAATGGTGGGCAATGTATTTCAGAAGCATTTGCTTTATTTGATGACATTCCAACAGCAATAAATCAATAAATCAAATGCTCTGACACAACAATGACAAAATCCGGTATATGTGGCTGTACCAGGACTGTAATAAACACGTCCAACACTGGTTGTTAGGTAGGCTATTTGGGAGTGGCCCAGATTGGAGAGCTGGGAGATTCTTGAAAAGCTTGCAAATAACTGCCTGATATAACAGCTTAAATCTTTCACTGATTAATGGTTAAAGATTGTTAAGGGAGAGTCAGATCATGTGCTGAGCTCTGTGAATTCTGAGGACAGCACAGTGATTAGGCTTGTTGCATGCGTGGGTCAAACTAAATAAAACCTTATCTAATTTGCTCAAAGGTTAAGTACGAACCCAAAGTGCTGGGAGACAAACACATGATCCTAACACTGCAGACCTTACCTTAATATGGACTGGTATTTTGAGCTATCAAAAACAAAAAATGCAATTATTTTGGAATTTTGCAATACTTCTCAAATGTGTAATTTTAAATTACGGTATATACCAATCAATACGTGTGCAAAGATTTGCTAAATCATTCACCCTCAATTTCTTTGTGCTGAACGGACTGGCTGGAAGAACATTTAGGCTTATAATTATTGATTACTTACTTACATATCTGATGTTTTGTGCCTATCCAGAAACTCTCATGTCAGCAAGTTGACTGTTGTCAATGAAAGTCTCACTGATGAAATAGCACCTATTGATTACAGGAAAGATACACTATACAAAATAAAATGCATTCAAAACTTTAATTTTTTGGGGAATATTTTATTCTCCTTGTTTCCAGATTTTTTTCCCCCAAAGGATACACTTCTTGCATAACAGAAAAAAGAGGGATGGTAATAATAGATAAATATTCCATGAGTAAGTATAAATACACAAACTTGAATATTAGAGAAACCAATATTTGAACATTACAACAACAAATAACAAGAAAACATTTAGACAAGTGGTTAGTGGTTTTACATACTGTAGTAAAGGAAAGTGGAGCAAAAATGTCAGGTACTAATAATAGTTTTTTTTTTCTAGAGCAACAATTTTACTCAAGTTATTTAAGATGGCAAAATACTTCTGTTATTTTGATATTTTGCTTTCAAATAAGTATTCAGAGAAAACAATTTGCATTTCGATGGATGTTGAAACAAAGGTACGATATGGGTGACTATGGTAGTGCAGAAAAACTAATCACAAAACTGACCTGTTCAAAGATTTAAATGGACATAACTACTCCAGTGTAAATATGTCGCTACCCCAACACCTGTGCGCTCAAATACTTACAGTACTTTATCACGTCCAGGCTGACTTGATTTAAGAACGGCAACAATTGAGAAGAGAAGCGATTTCTTTTGCCAATAACACATATATTTTAATGATGGAAATATACATTGGATTCCCCCTTAATAAATGCAAGCATCATTACAGTATGCCCGATAAATTTTGTATAAGTTCCAGTCAACACTTAAATGTGTCGATCACAGGAGGATCTTAAAGGATAAGGCAGGTGATGTTCTATGTTGTTGATATTGTCAACAAATCCCAAGTAAAGACCTTTCTCATTTCTCAGTTTGTACCTCCTCAATTCCTCATCTCACGTCTTTGTTCCTCCCACCCGAGATCCGAGTGGAGGAGTAGAGGAAGAGACGCGAGGAGAGAGAAGTCGAGGCAACAGGCATTTATTGAAATGAGACATCCTTGTCTCCGAGGTGTCATTTTAAAGTGACGTCAAATAAATATGAAGTGTGGCACAGCTGCGTCATCTGTCCGTTGATTTGTTACAGCCTGCTGCTATGATCTCTGTCAGATGAGCACACCAACTGTCGGCATATAGGCTACAGATCATATCTTCACAATCCAAAAACTAATGACATGTATTAACATCTCAAGGATAAAGCTGTTGAAATCAACAACAGATAACAGTATCATCTACTACAGAGAAATCCAGTAAATCACTCCCAGGCTTTTTTTTGGATGTAAACAGATCATTTCAGACCTCAGATTGATGAGGCTGTTTCATCATCAGTCCCTGTAAAGAATGACCAGTAAAATTTATCTCAAATGCAGCCTGCAGGCCCAACTCAAATGCAGCCTGCAGGCCCAACTGTCGTCACAGGACTATACATTGGGAATGACTTGTCCAGACTACATAATGGGCACTATTATTACTATATGACAACATCAGATACAGCAGATCAGTGTTGACCTAAGAGGATGCTCTTGTTGATATTACAGCCTAATAATATGACGTCATCGGCTGTTTGCACTTGTCAGGTCACGATTATAGCAGAATTGGTGTGATGAGCGGATTTGCTCTGACAGTCTCTGAATCTGCATGTAGGCCTACGCATAAATCATTTCCCCCGCCACCCACCTAACTTATCATTTTCTCCAATTTAGAGACCCGCACCACTACTGGTCCCTGTAGCTTTCCAGGTGATTTCTTTATTTATTTATGTGTTGTATAAGATGTACGAGTGTTTTCTGTAACGGTTGACTTTATTGAGTAGAGAGGCTGCCGTCAGTCATTTTAAACGTTTCCATGTGTGCAGTAATGCGACAGCAAACATCGTTAAGCAGCTAAACTAAAAACGGTAGTAATAAACTTGACCGGACAGACAGAGGAAACTCTCCAAAGGAAACCGAAATAGACTTTTAGTGTCTGGAATCCATGTTTAGACGCTCTGATGGAGCTCAGCAATAATCAGGAGGACGGGTGCTTCACTCCAAACATTTCACTGTATGAACCTGGACTGTGTGTGAGACCTTTTGGATGTGCAGAAGAACACAGAACATTCATTCACATTAAATCATGACCGAAATCCCCGCTAATAATGAAAGTGTTAATTTTTATGATCCAACCAGCCCATCCGTGCATCACTAGCCTACATTTAACAATACAAACATCAGTAAAATCAAAGTGAAATGTCATTAAGGAATGTGGTTAGAACAGCGGCTTATGAGGCGCTACACAAACGGTGAAGGGAAGAAAGTTTGATCGCGCATTTGATGATCTTAAAAAACTAATGCAACTTATGAATAGAAAAGAAACACTGTGGAGTCCTGCTCCCACAATGGAGTGTATATTCCAGGTGTGCCACAGCTCTTTTATATGTCAAGGCTGCCGAATAGACTTCCGCAAAGGATACACGGGTGCATCTTCACTTATAGCTTCTTGGGCAAGCCTCCTCTCTCCTCAAGGTGCACTTAAGGAATTGAGATGTCCTTCAAGATGGTGCGCTGAGATCAATTTCCGGGTCACAGGTAGGAAGATTGAGGAGCGAGGAGACACAAAACAGAGATGAAATACCAACAATGCTTTACTCTGTCCCTCAAAACCTCCTCCGGGGCACAAGTCCATTGATTCCCACTTAAGACCTCAATCTTTAAAAAAAAAAAAAAAAAAAAGGGTCACAAATATATACTTTCCTTTTTAAAAAGGGATCAATTATTCTCTATAACAGCTCAGCACTGTATTCTTTAACTGGAACAGGAGTATATACTGTATTTGTTTGGGACTATTTTTAGCAGCAGACTGATACACATTTGGTGGACTCAAAATAAACTACAGAGCCCATGCTCATCATAATAGGAACATGTCACCCAGTGCAGGAGTGTGGCTAATTGATGTGTTTTTAATAGTTTTCGGACAACAATGGAGGTCTATGACATAAAGGAATAATTTAACTATATAAAAAAAAAAAAAAAAAAGAATATCACCATATTTATCCTTTATTATCAGTTCTGTCATGCAGACTTTATCTTGTGTCAAAACAAGCATGTTTCCCTGTGCCGTTTGCCTTCACTGTGTCGATGAGCATGTCAGAGTAAGACGGTTTGCACACAACAGTCAGGCAACGTTTAAGATCCTAAAGAGGAGAGGCACCACACAGACACAACTAAAACCAACAACACTGTAGACAATGTAACGATAAGGCAACTCTACTCTCATGTGCTGCCTCGCCTGCCTTACATCATCTGAAGGCAGCCCAAACACTCGGCACAAGAACGGAATAGTCACTGCTTTCATAACCATTCTCGTGACGAGGAGGACGGCGACTCCGATGACGAAGCGCAGCAGGGAGAGAACCACCAAGCTGGTGGTGATTGGTGGTAAAGTTAGAGGGAGTGAGGAAAGCGGTGGATCCGGCAGCAGCCCCAGCTGATAGTTCACATGGGTAGCCAAAGCAGCTCCTACCCCGGTGCCCAGAGCCTGAGCCGTATCGCCCCGAGAAGTGCTCCAGGAATCCAGAGAAAAAGCCACAAGACCTAGGCTCACATGTGACACGATAACCACAAGCGGAGCGTAGTCGTCCATCATGTAGAAGTTGTCGATCTTGTCCAAAATTGGCCAGAAGAAGGTTAGAATAAGAAGGCTGTACAGGAAGCCTGTGATTACCTCCTGCAACACAGGGACAAATGTTTGTAAACCATTAGTAGAAGCTATTAAAGCTAATTTTCCTCACTCGACAATTAATTTTTCTATATCAAATAAACAAAAAACAGGAGTCATGCATAACTGCTGGACGAAGCAGAACATAAACAGTATCTACTAACATCAGTTGCCTGACCAATGAACCTAATATAATTTAACCTGAAGTTGAAGGCAGTGGAGCTTGTGCATTTTCTGGAGAACATTTTTGACCAAGCTGAGGTAGACCTCACTGAGTTACCATTCTGGGCTGAGACTAAAGGTGTCAGTGGAGGCAAAGTGTCCAGGTGGAGCAGCCTCACTTTATAACCTTGAGTTATTTCAGCGAGGGATTATTTATTTAATATACTTACCAGGATAGAATGCATCCCCATGTAGACTCTGCTTACACAGACCAGCACACTCCAGCTGAGAGCCAGAAAAAAGCCAAATAGGAAGGGGTACTAGGACAGAGAGCATAAAGACATGGCATTAAAAATTAAACATATTAGAAAAGTGGCTGAATATGAGACTTTAAAAAAAATACAAAAATCAACATTATAAGAAACAAACAACATCCTGTGTACTATGAGCCGGGGGACATACAGTAGAACTTAAAAGAGGCTTCAGTACCACCGTCTCTAGCACGGCATTAATGACAGTGGGCTCAACTTACAAGTCTCAGGACATTTCATTCAGTGGAAATACTAGCTTTGAATACCCACAGTGCACAGTCTGTGTAGAAAAACATTCAGCCAATATCTTTGAAAGGACTCAAAGTCACTAGCCTATGTGAAAATAAGAGTCTCCAGACTCTGGGAGGCTGTCCTTTGCACAGCGGTACTCTGAGCGAATGATGTTTACCAGGCTCAATTAGCAGTAAACACAAAGTAAAACTGAGGCTGATGGGAATGTCATTTGTATTGCAAGTATTTGGTCATAAACCAGTACTAGACAAGTTCAAATTTTGTCCTGATGATGGCAATAGATGGAAAGGTAAGGGATCATTGAAGGGAGTCATTTATGTAGAAGTCTTAGTACCGGTCATTCATCACAAACCAGTCAGAGACTTACAGTGCTACAAAACTAAAGACTTTTAAATTGGATATCCTTGTCAATTATAGCTCTGTCTGGATTTGTGAAGCAGTCAGTGGATCGCCTGCTGCTCTACATTGTTTATCTCTTTGCACAACCGTGCTGGTGGAAAATCAAAGGGTAACAGTCCTATCAGTGGGTGGTCAAGTTTCACTGCTTTGAGCTCTCTGATCTAGCTGATACTACACTCTTTTCTCTCACCAGCAAAGTAATCCTCCCAACCCCCATTCTTCCAGCTTTACCAGAAAAGTCACTCAGACACTCACAAAAGTCTAGTTTTCTCATCCCTAACTGTCCTCCTCTTTTTATTTTCATCGCTGTCCATTGACAATTTAGATCAAAATGTTAACTGAAACTTAAATTTGACACTTTTTCTCCCCCTGAATCATTCACTAGTACCTTTTCTCTCTGACAATGTAGAACAGCGAATCTTTGTTTACAAAGCTACCTTCATTCATCACCTGTACTCCACCTAACACACCCTGTCATGGCTTTACTTAACTCATAAGACCTGTGCTCTTCTCATTATTCAGACTGGGCTGTAGAGTTTCATACAAGACAACAAGGATTAAGGATTTAAAGGCACCCTGTGCTTTTTCATTCCAGACTGACCCTCCTTGGCACTGAGGGGCCATGGAGATTTTTACTTCTTATTAGGTCAGGTGCACTATGTGTTTCTTACACTGTTTTTTTATTTAGATGTTTTTTTCTGAACAAACACATGTAGTAAAAGATGTTGGATGTGGACATTTCTCAACATTTGAAACTGTGGTTCTTGGGGGCCCTTGAATGTCTGGGACCTTGATGCGTCTCGCCAACTTCTTCTTATCAAAACATGTTCATATCCTGTGGATCAAGGCTAGAGCACTGAATTCAAAAACAAGAAGAAGGAGAAAATGCCGCTGTAGCATTGAGATGTTTGGATGTGTTCATTTAGGGCTCTACGGTGAGAGTATTTCACTTGCAGATGCCCCTAAAAATAGGTATGTGTGAACAGGAAAAATAATAAAGACTACAACCTACCGTTACCGTCAACCACCCCACACCCTGCTACTTGTTCAAAACATAGTCGGCCATCGGGAGCAACAGGAGAAATCCTGGTAGGCCAGTCGCTCTGTGGGTGGCTTGAGCAGCTCATTAAGAGCGAGAGATGCATCAGTAATGAGTGATTAGTGTTTTTAAAAAGCTTTGACAGTATTTTACTCCTAAATTTTCTCATTCAGGAGCACATTTGCTCCTTGGGAAAAAGAGCCCGATCAGGTTGTGCAGTAACCTGTAATAATTTCCACTTCCATACTGTGTATTGCCTCAGAGCTGGATCAACACTGTGGGGGTCCCAAGGGCTAGAAATGAGCCGTGGGCCTTACTGAAATCCCAGTTCCTCCCTCTCTTTGTGCATTGTGTTAGTATCCTGTTGAGTTTCAGTAGCTTTGAGGTCAGCTGGGACACTCCTCTGGTGTGTTGGGTTAGTTTATTCAACACGCACCATGTAAGCTTAATATCAACTGAAGAAACAAAAAGGTATTAAAACTACATTTTTACACATGGCAATACAAGACAGGACATAACGGGTGATAAGGCAGGAGACACCTCGAGGCCCTTATGGTTCCAGTTCAGTGTTTCAGAGGCGGCAAGGCCTTTTTTTTTTTTTGTTTAGGCAGTATGGTTCACAGGTTCTAATCGCCTTCTCGCATTGTGTGTGAACCATAGGTTTGAACACTTGCAGCGAGTGTACTCATGCAAGGAAAGCATTGCGAGGATTAAATTTGCGTTTGGTGTGAAAGCACCATTAGTATTTCCAAATAAACTATGGCTGCAACCAAAGATTATTTTCATTCTTAATTTATCTGCTAGTCTAATCACATTCTTGATTAATCTTTTGGTCCATAAAATGTCAGAAAATACCACCACGTTGGCATATTCAGACTGCTTATCCAAGCAGGAATTCAAAAGCCCAAAGATATTTAGTTTCACATCCCAACAGACCAAGAAAAACAGGAATCAGTGCATTCACTAGCCAGGACCACGCCACAACAATGTGTGATTTAGATGTACATGCAAATATGGAATGCATGGATTATGGAGAATGGATTAATGCATGTAGAGGGGAAGGGTGATGGTGGAAGAAGGATGTCGTCTGGCTGGTCTGAGAGGGTGTACAGAAGACCGGGCAGAGAGACTCAGTGTGGGGTTTCCGTCTGGGAAGTGTTGAGAGGAGCGCTATATGTAGCCTTGACAGGTTATTGGAGGTGTGGCCCCACTCCAGAACCTAGGTTAACAAATTAACTTCATTTCTGGACATTTGTGCTTAAAACATTAGTTGAACGAGTAACTAATCATTTTAGGATTGAGTGACTTTTAAATTAAGATTCTGTTGATCGACCATGAACTAACCTTTTTAATTATAAAGCCATTCATTACCTGTCAATTTCCAATTTATCAATATCAAATTACAACAAAGTAATTAAAAGTGGTCCCTGAGGATTTGCACTGAGGCAATTGACCCCTTTGCTCTGTTGATAATCCAGACTTGGCATGTTTATTTCTGCACTCTAGTTGTATATCTGCACATGCAATTCTTCTGACTACAACATCTCCTTGCGACACTGTTCCCACCTGTATTTGACACTTTGAGGTGTGCGTTTAAAAAAAAAGGTGCTCACCTGCCACCGCCCATAGGTCAGCATGAAGACACAGAAGGGTATGGCCGTCCCTGTCATGGCGTGTGTGGACGGCATGCTGTACTCGGAGTTGTAGAAGACCTCCACCTTCACCACAGGTGGGGAGGCCGGCCGGGACCAGCGGACCAAATCCTTGGTGGACTGCCCCACGAAGAGGTTCCAGGCCCAGACCACGATGAGTCTCCGGCTGACCAGGGCGTCGATGTTCCAGAAGAGGAAAGGGAAGAAGATGATGAAGAACATCTCGTTGCCCAGCTCGGTCCCAAACGTGAACAGGTAGAACAGAAACTTGTTGTGGATCAGGAACTCTTGACCCACGTCTCCGGTCAGGGAGTTTTTCCGGAGGGGTTTCGCCCTGATGGTCTCTGCTGCCGGTGTCCCATCAAGCCCGGCGGTGCTGTCACCCTGCATCCCGTTAAGCTGTGTGGTCGAATCACCGGTTGCTCCATTCCCAACACTAACCTCCTGTTGGACCCTCTTTCTCAGGCCGGGACAGTCCGACTGCGGCTGTCCACTGTCAGGATTTGTCGGTTTAACCGGAAATGTCTCCTTAACGCCGCAGAATTGTTGAAACCTCGCTACATGACAGGGGTCTTGGAGATAATTGCACATATGCACGAAAGTCTTTACAAAGTCGGTCGCCATGACTCAAAATAACCGTTAACGCTACTTTAACGTTAACAAACGGCTCGGCGGCCGTTGCTGCCTCTTAACAGACAGAATAACGGTTCAGCTAAAAGCACGGAGCGGTCACACTTCACCACCGGGTGGTCGCACTCAAAACACAGACCTTGTTCACCGGCGTGGAGGTTTTGGACGGCGGCATCCAAAGTCCGGGACAGTTAACCATTACTTCACGGTGTAGCCTCACTGCCTCAAACTGCGTCAGGCCCGTTAGTCTTGTTTCCACTACTTCTTCTTCTTCGGTTTGTTTTCTTCTTCTTTTTGTTTTATGGTAGATCGAAACCATGACTTTTAAAGGTGCACACTGCCACCTACTGTTCCGGAGTGTGTAGCATGAACTATGTTCGTTGGGACGACTTTATATCATCAAAATAATAAAAACAAAACAAAACAAAACAAAACAAAAACGAAGAAAAAACCCTAAATCCTATCGCATATCCCTAGATTTTTCAGATTTTGTACAACAGCTTTCTGTGTACCCTTTCGTTTTCTTCTTCGTTTGACTTAATGGAGGTCGTTAAAAAATAAAAAATGTTGGTCAGTGTACCACCCCTGCTGGAGTAAAAAACACAAATTACACGTGTTACAAATGTCAATGTTGCCTCAAAAGTATCTACAGTTAGATGACCAGTGGTGGATGAAGTATTCAGGTGCTATATTTTATTTATAACATTATAAATGACAAATACTAGAATGTAAAACAGAATCAGAATCTTAATTTGCCGGGTATGTGTAAACATACGGGGAATTTGACGATGTGCTCATACAATCAAGAATCACACAGACACAGACTACAGTAAACAGAGCGCATACATACACACCATAAACCAAAACAACAACAATGTAGACAGAACGAGACAATGGTGCAATGAGCAGAGTGCAAAGGACGCTGGAGTAATATTATTATTATTATTATTATTATTATTATTATTATTTACTGTCAAAGGTGGATGTGATATCTATACATATATATAAATATATATATATACACCATACACACAAACACACACACACATGTATGCACGTGTACACATATATTCATATAGCCTACATATATACTTGCAATGGGGAAGCGTGCAAGAGATGCTGGAATGAAATAAGTATTATGTGCAGATGTTATGTAGGCCTACATGAGGTAGGTGTATATGATATGTACAGTATATATAATCTGAAAAGGAAAACACCTCATTACAAGTAAAATCCTGCATTCAACATTTTACTCAAGAATAAGTACAGAAGTATTTTGAGCCAATGTTTTCTAAGAATCAAAAGTAAAAGCAGTCATTATGCAGAATGCTCCCTTTCAGAGTGTTATCAAAGCCTATTATTTTATTGGATTATTATAAACATGTAGGAAATAGCTTATGTATGTAGGGTACTTGTTGTTCAGTGGTTGTTTTGTGTCTTTTTGTTTTGTCTACCTGACGAAAGATGCAAATTTGCTGCTAGCTAACTCTGGTGCAATTACTTTTAATTGCGCACTGTCCCTGCCAAAAGAGTAAAAAAAAAACTGTTGTGGGTGGTCAAGGTGGAGCTAATTTAAAGCTGAGGTAGGCAATTTATTTCAGAAGCATTTTTTGTTATAGCCTATTTGTTAAAATTCTCTTTACATCCCGACAGCAATCAATAAATCAAATGCCCGGACACAAAAATGTAGCTGTTGCTACATACTTTGTACAGTATAATGGTGGGTAGTTAAATCTGTAACAGTGCAAAATATTTTATAAACTTTGCATGTAATATCTTTAAGTTACTAACAGCCCATATACCACATAAATATAGTGGGGGAAAAGTACATTATTTATCTCTGAAATGCAGTAGGGTATATTAAACAGCATAAAATGGAAATAGTTGAGTAGGCCAATACCTCAAAACTGCATCGATTTACAGTAGACTTCAAATTATATTTTAGAAATTCCAAATACCATAGATTGAAGCTATAATAACACACATATATTTTCCAACATAATCAAAAACATTTTCCAGTTACAATTTTAAAAAGGTTTTTTCAACACGGGACATTATTATTAATTATCAGGTCAGTTCGTGTACACAGGTCCGAGAAGCCAGAGACAAAAGTACCAGAATACACCGGAAAACCAGACAGGTTTCCTTCAAACTAAAAGATCAAACGTCATGGGGATTTTATTTTTTAATTGAGGCTGACGTGACTCTTAACTATTTGTACAAGATGTGTCTGAAACTTTTCTCGTGAGTAAAGAGATCCATCCAAGTTGTCTGTTAGGCTACATGTTTTGTAACCCAGCTTATCCTGTTATAAAGGCCTGTGACTTTTAAAGTGTAGGCCATAGACTGTAGGTGTAGACCAATGTGGCTGTAACTATGTAGTGAAACAGGGGACAATAATTACCATTTTGTATTATTTAAATAGTCTTCTATTTGTAGTCGGAAAAATGTCATATAATACGACGAGGCTTTTACTTTTAAAACCTCAGTCCGGAAGTACCTCTTACTTGACTTGTGATTCACGCTCAGATCGGGCGGACAGCTGAGGGGGGTATTAACCATCAGCACGACCACCGAGCAGCTCTGAGTCTCTGTCCTGAACCCTCATAATGCATGGGGGCAAGAGAGGACTGGTGGCTCCGCAGAACACTTTTCTTGAAAATATTGTCCGTCGCTCCAGCGGTGAGTTTTACTCTAACAGGGAAAAAAGAATGAAAGGATTTTGATTGTCATGTCAGTCAAGGCACCACACAGGACTGCATGGGATGCTTAAGTATAGCCTACCTATAATAATATTAAATGTAATTTACTAGAAACCATCAACTAACACATTCTTGTCATTTTCACTTTTTATTTATTCATTTTTTTACAACTACCAAACAATATATACATCCTGATGAATTGTGCAATACGGTCCAAATCTCCGGGATTAATAAAAAAAATCAGTATATTAGCCTATTATTCCATTAGCTATACAAACAGTGTTCCCTCTGAAGAGAAAACACTTTGTTATATGATTTAGGTGAGACTGTATTGTTTTATTTATTGATTTAAGGATCATTCTAATACAATGGCCTTTATTTCTGATGACTTCCTCAGGATAAGAAACTTGAGCTGTGTTTTCTCTGTGGCTGATTTTTTTTGTGTGTGTTGTGTGTGTGTTGCATTTAAAAATGCATGTGGGCTGGGCACTTGTATGTGCATGAGGCAGAAGTGCAGGTCAATTTGGTCAGTCAGACAATATTTATTTATTTTACCTGAAGACCAAAAGTGCTCATGATGTGCTGCATGGTGCCTTTCCAGTGACAACCCAGGGTGAATTTGTCTTATTGATTTTTCTAAACATCAACGCTCATATAAACATAAACAGTGAGACAGTGAATATGAGAACAGTCTTACAAAGATTGGTTTTACAGCCATTAAGAGGGGCCTTTTTAGTTAAGTTTTGTTTTTCATAAAAGTAGCATTGAAAATTAATTGTTGGATTGACAGTCTGTTATGGCAGGCAGTTGCTCCCCTGTGAGATTGAGGCTTATTATGTGTGAGATTTAAAGTTTTCATTAGAGGTACAGATTAGGTGTATGGCCTACACCTGCAGAGGGGCTGCATTTATCATAACATAAACTCATCCAACGCTCAAGCATTAAGTTCAAGATAAACAGGCAGTTGTTAATGGGTGTAATTTGGAGAAAATGTCCTCAGTCTTTTCTCTCGAGACCACAACTTCCACCAAGCTGTTGTAAAGCTGAGGAACTGTACGGCTCCTCATCAAAATTTCATTAACATTAAGGGTGGAACATGAACATTTCATCAACAACTATTTCTTTCCAGAGACTCATCTGATTACCATTGTTTACTGCTGCTTTAAATATTAATGATCTTTTTCTGTTATATATGGTTATTAAAACAATTTTAGTAGGAGAGTTTGCTTTTCACTGATTTGAATAATTGCACAGAATATGTCAAGTAAAGATTTATATAAATGCTGAGGTTATCAAAAATTCACAACACTGGTCAGCAGGGACTGTTATGTAACTCCAGTTGTAATGATTGGAAGACAAAATCCCCAAAAGGTGATCAACAGGTGCAGTAGTCTCAGGTGTTGTTAGTAGAGACTAGTTTTGTTTGCTGTATTTTTTGTTTTGTTGCAGAAACCAGTTTCCTGTTGGGGAATGCACAGATCGTGGAGTGGCCGGTCGTTTACAGCAATGACGGATTCTGCAAGCTGTCTGGATACCACAGATCTGAAGTCATGCACAGGAGTAGTACCTGCAAGTAAGATGCTTCTTTGTAGTCTATTGGCCTGAAGGTGAAGATACACTGGACGGTTTATATTTTAAGAAAAATGTGTTGGTTGGTTATGTGGTCTTATGGTGCAGGTGTTCTTTATGTTGATGCTTAGAGGTCACCTAAAGCTTGAGAATATATGGCACAATATGTAAGCATTTATTTGGTGACCAGTGAATTAATATATTTGGCAGGGACTTTGCTCATTGATCAACAGAAAAAAAAACTTGTAAATGATCCAGATTTTTACACAGAGGCAAATTTTCATCAGTCCTGTTTTGTCATGTTCAAAAGGAACCCTAAAATCTGAACTGATCTTTATATATATATATAAGAAACATATATTGGAACTAATTCAAAAATATGGTTAAATGAACCAGAAATAAAATACAACTTCTGCTATCTCTAGAAAATGTGACTGTGGATTTGCTGCAAGTACAATGCAGATTTAAAGAAACAAAGTGTTCACTCCACTTTTAGTTATTACACTCTCCCTTTTGCTTCTTCCTTATTTTGCAGTTTCATGTATGGTGACCTGACTGATAAGAAGACTATAGACAAAATCAGAAAGACCTTTGATAACTATGAGTCCCATTTCTATGAGGTGTTACTCTACACAAAGAATAGTGAGTATCACCAGTAAGCTCTGTGTTTTTACTAGAATAATCATCAAATGCACTATTAAAAGTTAGTATTAACAATAACCTTTACTCCTTTTTGTCCCATTTTCCATCTGTGCTCCCTCACAACTCTTATTTGAATTGTTTCCTACAGGAACACCAATATGGCTTTACATGCAGGTAGCTCCGATCAGAAATGAGAATGACAAGGTGGTGCTTTTCCTCTGCACCTTCAGAGACATTACACTTTTCAAACAGCCGATTGAAGATGAGTCAACTCGAGGTGAGACAGTTCATATTCTTGTAGCTAGACTAAATGGTTTCCACCGGAGTGTATTCAGTATTTCAGTGTAGTTGTGATGAACTGTTGGATCCTCATTTCTTATTCCACACACTGAAGGGTTAGAACACGCATTCACGTCAAAGCTTATCAAAGCTCGGTTTAACCCGACAACACCATGGAGGGTGCAGCGCCGCCGAAAGTCACCAGCACACATGAGTGGCTGTGACGTAACAGACGTTTGTTTCCTGGTATGTAACACATACAGCTGTCCAGGTGTTGTGTGTACGGGTCAGTGAACACTGGTCTCTGTGGGTCTAAGCGGTGATTTGTCCCAGGGGATTAAGTGTGCCACTAAGACTTGAACATACATCAAGCAGAAACAAAGGACACTCAGACCACACAGAGATGGTAAATGTATGAAAATACACAGGGAATAAAAGAATATTAGTCCATTTTAACACAAAATGTTCCAGCTGACAGGGTAAAACTGCATTAGACACAATTTGACTGATACAATTTAAACCCTCTCAAGTCCCACTCAGCATACAGTATACCATATTGTGTTGTTAATTTTAGCGAGAAACCTAATTTGTAGTATTCAGTAGCATAACATATGCAGTATTCCCACATTTTACACCAATACACTTGCCAAGATGCAAACTGAAGGAATCTTGTAGTCCTGCCTCTTCGCTCCAGTGTGGACAACTACACACTGAGTTCATGCTCAGTAACGTATCCTCAAAGTGTTTTCTTTGTAAGGGGGAATGAACATTATATTGTTATTGTGAAATTAAAAAGTGAATGCATTGTTCTCTGCGACTGAAAACATTCCTTGTACCCATTCAGATGTGGGAAATTTTTTGAGGAAATCTGCATTTATAAAAAGGAGGTAAGGATTCCATGTGGTGCAATAAATTGTCTGTCTTTTTGTCTCTAAGCAGGATGGGCGAAGTTTGCCAGACTGACACGGGCGCTGACCAACAATCGCAACCTGGTGCAGCAGTTAGCACCGCTGAGCAAGACCGAGGTCAGCCACAAGCCTTCCAGATTGGCTGAGGTGAGGTTTATCGGAAAAGTTTGTTTTCAAACGCCATGTATCTACTTAAATATACCTCAGGTTCAATCAGGAAAGTCCCTTAAAGTAGTTTCCAATCAAGAAAATAGTTACTTCTCAATTTAAAGGAAAAGTTCAACCTAAATGTGTATAGCATGTAAAAGACATTTCTGGGGCCATATTGTTATTTGATGATGGAGACAGCATGGTCTTACACTATGTCAGCATTACCAACACAGCTACCATGACGTCTAATGATAATAATCAGGCTTTGCTATTAGCCAGGTGAGATTCTAGATAGTTTCTTTCTAGACTCAGCATCAACAGTCTTAAAAAGAAAAACAGATTATAAATAATACCAACTCTTAATAGCCCTGATCTGTCCTTAAACCATTTGTCTGACCCTTTTCACACTTAGGATGACTTCTGTTCCTTGATACACTTTACATGTGATTCTGTACTCATGATGATAAATGTTCCCTCTCAATAAAAAAGGCTCTCCAGCTGGGATCAGACATTCTCCCTCAGTACAAACAGGAAGCCCCTAAGACCCCCCCGCACATCATCCTCCACTACTGCACCTTCAAGACCACCTGGGACTGGGTCATCCTCATCCTGACCTTCTACACCGCCATCATGGTGCCCTATAACGTCTCCTTTAAGACAAAGCAAAACAATTTGGCTTGGCTGGTGGTGGACAGCGTTGTAGATGTCATCTTCCTGATCGACATTGTGCTCAACTTCCACACCACCTTTGTGGGGCCTGCAGGAGAGGTCATTTCAGACGCCAAGCTGATAAGAATGAATTACATGAAGACGTGGTTCGTCATCGACCTGCTGTCCTGCCTTCCGTACGATATCATCAATGCCTTTGAAAATGTGGATGAGGTGAATGAATTGTGAATTTCCTTTAATAGATAATAACTTGTTGACAATTCTTTTCACTTAGGATTGATTTAAAATGGCTCAGGCATTGGTACATGACACTGGACTTTAATATAAAAACACTGATTTCTTGTTTCTATGAAGGATATCATTACATCTGCATCTCCAGCAAGTCACCTCCGAGAGTCTTCACATTTGCACAGGAATACCACACGGACAGAAGACTCTGTACTCCCAGTAAGGAAATCCATGTTTTAATCAATTAAATTAATAAAGTTACTTTAATCAAGTTTCTTACATATTAAAATGGATGGATCAAATTACTACATGTAATGATAAAGGAGTCGATTGTAGTGACAAACCTACAAAGAATTGTCACGCTACCTGCTCGACACCAAAGCTGGTGAACATAGTGGAGCATTTAGCAGCTGAAGAGAGTTGGTGGAGACCCAAACGAAGCTAAAGGAAAGTAAATGCTTTGTAATGTTATTTAGGTGACCCGAAACTAAACTCAAAAGTATGCTAATGTTGCCGCGGATCTGCTGGATGTGTAAATAAGCTAGCTGTTTGCTTACAAGTTTGCCATGTCAACTTAAGAAAGTGCTGATATGTCAATATTGTGTTCACAGCTTGTTGCAGGTTCATAAGCTGCGATTTCTGAGAAATGTGATATGAATCCTGCAAGATTAAATTTATTTTTATTTCAAACATCAACAGTCACTGTTATATGGGGCTTTCAAGTAAACAACACATTTGTTTATCAGCTCTTGAGGTAACCAGAAGTATTGTTTTAATTTAACTGTGAGAGTGGAAAAATTACTTGCAATCTTAATCTCCTATTGAATTAGTGAGGAAACATTTCGAACAGTAAATGCAGCAGGGGCTATTTTCATTCAACATTTGATGATTTCTTTGAACAAATAATGACATTTCAAAAATGGTATAAACTTAAGTTGACATATTCAAATGGATTTTTTTTTGTCCGACCAACAGTTTAATACCCAAATATTTTCTGTGTATTATCATAGATAACAAAGAAAACCAGCAAATATTCACGTTTGAAAAGCTGAAGCAAGTTAGTTTTTGTGGCTTAATTAACTGAATCGATCATAAAAATATTTACTATTTCATTTTCAACCAGTCATTTCCCCTCAACATCGCTGCACGTCTGAGTCACGTCTTCCACCTGTCTCTCCCTGTAGGGTCTCAGCAGCCTCTTCAGTTCCCTGAAGGTGGTCCGCCTGCTCCGGCTGGGCCGAGTGGCCCGGAAGCTGGACCACTACCTGGAGTATGGAGCAGCCGTCCTGGTTCTGCTGGTGTGTGTTTTTGGTCTGGTGGCCCACTGGCTGGCCTGCATCTGGTACAGCATCGGGGACTACGAGGTCATCGATGAGACCACCAATACCATTAAGACAGACAGCTGGCTCTACCAGCTGGCCCTGAGTATTGGGACTCCTTACCGCTACAACGCCAGTGGTACAGGACAGTGGGAGGGGGGTCCCAACAAGGATACGCTGTACATTTCTTCTCTCTACTTCACCATGACGAGTCTCACCACCATTGGATTTGGCAACATCGCTCCGGCCACAGATGGAGAGAAGATTTTCTCTGTGGCTATGATGATGGTGGGCTGTAAGTACTCTATCTCTTTCCAACACCGTATTATTTTAAGTATTTAAAATCTTCTATTATATTTTAAGCTACATTCTCTATTCAGTTGATGTGCTTTCTTATTACTGCAAAATTGCAATCTTTTTTCTAAATCTCATGTTAGAAAACAACAAGTCTAGTAGATCTGATATTACATAACAGTTGGTATCATTCTATCATTACTGTTCTCAGTTTAAGATATGGTTAATGGAGCAGTAAATGGAGATGGCATTAGAAAGACAATAAAGTCACACAATTGTCTAATACAGTTACACACAAGCTCTTTCTATTATACACACACACACACACACACACACACGTATTTAAACAGCCTGCAATCAACACAAAGGCTCCAGTTTTTCTTGTGTTCTTCCAAGCCTCTCACAAATAGCACAAACCCCCAATTGTATCAATTGCCAGTGGACAGTTTGTCAAGTGAAATTCAAGGGAAGCTTTTCAAAAGCAGCTTAAATCAAAGTGACCAATGTTTTTTCTTCTTCAGTGAACACAAAGTACAGTACAACCTTAACAGTCTCAATCAATCTGAGTAGAGGACAGAAGAACAGCAGCTGCACTGTTGTGGTGTACAGTATGAAGGCAGTGTGTGCTGAAACAGAAAAGATGTGTGTTTTTCCTCACTGACATACCTATTTCTACTGACGTATACCACTTTACTCGCTATGGAAGTTAATGCTCCAATAGGATGTTGTACATTTACCACTAATCTGCCAAATATCTATAAATAATTCAAAACATAACATAGAATTCAACAATTTTATGGTTTTGCCCTTCAAATGTTATCTAAGCTGGATCACACAGGGCTAACATTTAACTATGGCTTGCCCAGTTAGCCATCTGCCACATGGTGATCAGTTTAACAGTGGCCGCTGCCTATAAAGAGCGATTATTAATAAGCTACCAGTTAATGTTGGAAGCTGCAGGTGGGATGGTCATTTATAACTGTCTTATGCCAGCAGAACAACAGCATTATAGTAATAGACACTTTTTGATCTCCGCTTTGAACATCCTTTGATGCAATTTTTCATTTAATTCATCCATTCATAATATGCCTCTACAACCTCGCAAGAGCCGAAACAATCTGGATGCATTTATTAAACAAAATAATGTGCTCCACAGCCCAGCTGGCAGATAGCCAGCTGCCAGTAAAGCAACATATGGTGGAGACGTGGTACTTGTTCAGGAAGATCAGCACAGACGCAAAGCAAAAATTAAGCTCACTATGATAAACACATGACTGCTTTTTATGGACAAGTACACGGTGTAGCAGAGATCAACATTGTTGTATGCTAATTTATTTTAATTTATTCATCATAAATCACATATAGACACATGCACTCACAAATAAATGTATGTATACATACGTGTAACAAGTAAGCAAGTGACATTGTGTCAATATACTTCACATTAAAGCACAATAATTCTAAAACACAATTAAAAACATAGATAACCCGTTATTTCTTACTGCCCTTTGAGCCTCTGCTAAGTATTTTTAGCTGCAGTCCTGCATTAAAGGTGACATTTTATACTTTTATACAAAAACTGTATAAAAAACTGTATATATACTGTTTTCTGTGCTTTTCCCTCTCTGCAAAATAACCAGTCCATGTGACTGCTATACTCTCTATGCTCACACGGTTTTTGTTGAGCCAGGTCATCAGGGACAGCACTATCCTCTTTCCTCCTTCCTCTACAGCTCTAAAGCCAGAATTACCTTGTGAAACTATGTTAATAATATCACCAAGGATATATCAGCTTTTCGATGATAAGGCATCCATGGCTGAGGCTGAATTAATCACCCAATCTTTCAACCTGGTTGTAAATGTATATTCACTTTATTAATCCATCAGGCATTCATTGACTTTGTTAATTAATTATGATACAAATCTGCCAGATTTAATTAAAAGAATAGTACATTCCTTTACAATGAAATAATGACCTACCATTTAAAATCTTTTTTAACAATTGAGAGAATTTTGTGTATATAAATATCTCCTTAACAGTGTTCGGTAATTCACAAACTCTCCTGACTCATGTAATTCACATTTAGCTGCAGACTCAGTGTTTGAACCACTGGGGAGTGTTTAGGAACTCGGCTTTGTCGATAATAAAAAGTGACATGTTCAGCGTCCATCACAGACTGCTCTATGAGGGTCTGTCTGAAGGTTAGTCACTACCCGGCATCAGAAAAGCATTGTCTTTGTGTTAACCCACTCATACTGACATTATGAAATTATTTTCTCTGCTTTAAATAATTTGTTTAAAACATTGCTCTGTCACTGATGCTTAATACAACAATACTAGGGACACAGGGTACAGGTAAAATAAATTATCTACAACAACCACAAAACAGTATTTTTTCAGTCTGTATAATTTATGGTTCTGGATTTCAGGTCCGGCTGGGTTGCAGTTTTTGATGAGATGCAACTGTAACTTGCTGTAAGATAAAGAGCAAGCTTATTATGTAGAGGCTTGTGTAAGATGAACTCACAAGTGTTGTACAGTACAGTATAGCATGTAGTCTAGGGAGTGGTGAATGTTAAAGTCACCAAATCTCACCTACCTCAAATGTTCCCAATGAGTCTATCCACCTTAAAAAGTGATTTTCACTATGAGAAGTTAATATATCTAAACGTCAACCTCATTTAAATAACTTTGAACATCTGCATAAAAATAGAAACCTAAATCTATTTTTATGCAGATGTCGGTATTATTTTCATCACCCACTGCAGTTACAGTAATAGATTCACCCTTTGTGTCACTGTTTCCACTGTCAGCCTTTGCTTACAGTTCCTCCGTCACGACTCGCCTTTGTGCACTAACCTTTGGCCCACTCCTCTAAAACAACATGTAAAGTGATGCAATAAAAACATGTGAGGGAGACGTAAACTGACAGCCACGCTTCAAGGTTTGTACTTCCAAAAGCAAACACCCAGTTCTCTGGTGGTATTTCGATCACGAAGATCCCTCAGTCACACCGAAGTGTCGGGTCCAATTACGGCCAATAAATCTCCTGCTACAGATACAGTAATTATGCGCAAGGAATAGAAGAAAGGGAGAGTTCGCCTGCAGGCTCCAGTGTAGTAAGGACAATGAGCCATCACGTTAGATATGTATCCTAACCTCTGTGATCCTGCTGGGGCGACTGGAGAATACTCTTTCCTCTTGAGTGGGTAAAACCTCACGATAAGAGATGCTGACTGACTCTTTGAGGTCACTGCAGCACAGCACTTACTGAGGAAATGTGCATTATGAATTACATTATAAAGGCTCATTCCACCACTGTGTGTGTGTGTGTGTGTGTGTGTGTGTGTGTGTGTGTGTAGAGGGGCTAGATTTACTATATCTGCGATATAGTAAATCCTTTTAGGACGAGGAGGCCACTATATTTGTGGGGTCTAACAACTTTGTGGGAACCAACCTCTGAGACTGACAGAGGCTCACAGTTTGATAACAGGTAATACAGTACAGAGGAGGTCTTCTTGCTTGGTTTGGCTCATGGCATGGCTCTCATCTATATCAATGACACCACTGAGCAGTTTTAATTCTCCCCTGCAGAGCGCTCCTGTCCTGGGCCGTGCACATCCCATGCCAGTTAGTGATGTTTTCAGTCAGGATGCTTTCTATTGCTCCTCCGTAAGAACATGGCATGGGAATTTGACCTTCTTAATTTTCCTTAAGAAATACAGTTGTTTCTGAGCTTTCTTCACCAGCGTGGAGATGTGAGACGACCATGTCAGGTTCTCTGTGATGCTGATTTCCAGGAACCTGAAACTGTTCACCTGCTTCACCTCTGCTCCACTGATGTAGACAGGAGTGTGTGTCTGAGCAGTAGGTTGTTCTCTGAGAAAGATTATCAATTTCCTCCCAATATGAAGTCTCATTGTTGTTGGAAATCCGGCCGATGATATTGATGTGGTCCACAAACTTCACAACAGAGTTCTGTCAGCCCTGGGGGACTCCGGACGTTGTTCACCACTTGAATGGAGACAGCTAGTTAGCAGCAGTTAGCGGTTACTTCAGCAACAAGTAAAACTATCTGGCCATCAGGACACTCTGATTTACCTGACACACAATTCATGGCTCTCTCCAGGTGCTCCGGCTTCCTCCCACCGTCCAAAGACATGCGGAATAGGTTAATTGGTGACCCTAAATTGTCCTTAGGTGTGAGTGAGCGTGACTAATTGTTTGTCTATGTGCCTACGTTGGATTGGCGACCTCTCCAGGTTGTACCCCGCCTTTCGCCCGATGTCAGCTGGGATTGGCTCCAGCCCCCCATGACCCTATACGCAGGATAAGCGGTTGACGATGGATAGGTGGACAATTCATGGCTGGAACAGCTGGAAAAAGTGTTGTGTTGCAGGGTGTGGGCCACTTTTTTTTTTTTTTTACATAGAATTGACAGCATAGCGATATCTGCATCTGAATTTGACAAAAGTATGTGTATTGGATTAAAACTGCATACTCCACCTTTAAGATAGACATTTTGCTTACCGGTATACTGAGAAAATTGTGGTAAAATTTGTATTTTTATATTTGATTAAAGCAGTATATAATAAAAATTGTGACATTATTTTGTTTTAATAGGTTGAAAATGTATGTATCAAATATTACAGTAGGTATTTTTTGAAAATTGGGTTTTAAATTAATTGTTAATTGATAAATTAATGGAATGGGTTATTTAGATTGAAAACTTCCTTTTATAAGATACAAATCAGGGGGGAGGTACCTGTACAGTAATGTTGTTTTGTACATTTGTAGAGACTCCTTGCAAAGTGCACAATCCATTAAAATGCCTTAAAATGTTGATTATTGATTATTTCCATGTCTGTAGTAAATGCATTAATTTATACCATAATTGAAAAATGTAGATACAAGTTAAAGGGTACATGTATTGTTTTAACCCTCTAAAACCTCCCAAAACTCATATAATCCATTAAAATATTGATGACCAAATGACCAAATAATTAAAAACAAATCTGAGGTGTAATACCTGAAAAACGGTTCTGGATACTAGTATATTATATTTTTTTGACTTGAAAACATTTCAGACCTTCATTTGAACCAAAATCCTGGATCCTGATTTGCTAAAATAAAATTTATCCTCTCATCTTAAATTGAATAAATATGCCCTGCGTGTCAGTCTGTTTGTAAGGCTGCTTTGTTTTCCATTTCTTGTTTTTAGCTTTGCTTTATGCAACCATCTTTGGAAACGTCACCACCATCTTCCAGCAGATGTACACCAACACAAACCGTTACCACGAGATGCTCAACAATGTGCGCGACTTCCTGAAGCTTTATCAGGTTCCTAAAGGTCTGAGTGAGAGGGTCATGGACTTCATCGTCTCCACCTGGGCCATGTCGAAGGGCATTGACACAGATAAGGTATTATTATAGATCCAAAACAAACATCTCTTACCATCTCATGACAACACCTTATACTATTCTTATAGCAATAATAATAAATAAATGATTGGATAGAGGTATAAAGTTAAACTGATGCACATTTCTGTCTCTGACTGTCAAAAAGTAAAAACGATAACATTTTAAACAGTATCGTAAAAAAAAAAAATGGGTGGGGTTGAAAGGTGGATGTGGCGACATGAACAATAACGAGCCTCAAAGGTCACAGCAGATCATCAAGCGCACTCATTGACCCTTAGGGAAACTAGATCTTGTGCAACTTTAGGTCCTGCAGCTCTGGAAAGTGATATTTTTGCTAGGCTTTGGCAAAATAACAGCAGATTGATAGTTTAAATGTAATTACCAATACTTAATGGATCGTACGAGACACCCTGAAGAAGGCAAGTGTGCGCTGGCATGTTTGTAAAATGTACGTGCCCATATTTTAAAAAAAGTGTATTTGTAACCATCCACTTGAGACTAAAGTGTTGAGTACCTAGAATTGGACGGTTTATGCCACATCTTACCTGTGGATGAGGGCATATTTTTACCTTTTTGAAATTCCTTTTCTCCTCCAAGAGCATCAGAAATCACTTAATTAGTTGCTGGAGTTTCTGGACCTAAAACATCTTTCTGACTTATACTCTGTTTTGTAAAGAAGCCCTGCCACTGAAATACTGTCACTGCAACATGTAGTAATTCAGCTACAACAGACTATTCATGTTTCTGCTATAGTTGTTTTATCCTATCATACTGAAATGCCTCCATAAAAACTTTTGGCTGCTTTAATGTTGACCACTAAGTACATAATGATTACCTGCTCTGATATCTCTACAATTTCTCCTAGGTTCTCTCAATTTGTCCCAAAGACATGCGGGCAGACATCTGCGTCCACCTCAACAGGCAGGTGTTCAACGATCACCCGGCGTTTCGCCTGGCCAGTGACGGCTGTCTGCGCTCTCTGGCTGTGGAGTTTCAGACCACACACTGCGCACCTGGAGACCTCATCTTCCATATCGGAGAGAGCGTAGATACCCTCTGCTTTGTGGTCTCCGGTTCCCTCGAAGTCATCCAGGATGATGAGGTCATCGCAATCCTAGGTAATCCAACGTAATATTATGAAATAGATCAGGCCATGGTTTATTGTGGCATAGATAAAACTAGAGCAAAGGTTGTCTCAGTGCAAAAGACTTACAGGATGGCCTCTTCTCTTCCACTGAAAGCTCTTTTTGTGCTATATTGCCACATATTCTGTTTGCTATTATGCTACTGTGTCCCCCTTAAAAAGGAAATGTAACGTTTGTATGTCACCAGAGATGCTTATGTCAGCAACACTTTCTCCCTGTAATAAACTAAGTGACTCACTCCATCCAGGTAAAGGCGACGTGTTCGGAGACGTGTTCTGGAAAGAGACCACGCTAGCCCGGGCTTGTGCAAATGTCCGAGCTTTGACTTACTGCGACTTGCACATCATCAGGAGAGAAGCTCTGATGAGGGTGCTGGACTTTTACACGGCATTCGCCAACACGTTCTCCCGCAACCTCATCCTCACCTGCAATCTACGAAAACGGGTAGAAATGACTGTTGAACTCTTAACGGAAAACATAGCAGTCGTTTTTTTCTTTCCAGTTACTTACCAGTGTATGTTAAACATATTCTAGTGGAGTGAAGCTTCCAAACACACCAGATATGCCAGGCTGAAATTTGGGTTCGCTGCAAACATCATAAAGCTACAATAAAGAGCTGGAACAAGCTGATACAGAACATATATGATACTGTGTGCAGTAGCCGGATTTTAAGAACCATAAAGCTGCTTAAGTGGATACAAAATTGTAGCTCAATGGATTTTGTCATCAATTCTTACCTTTTAAAAGGAAAGTTGCAATTTGACCAATGTGTGAAAAAGATCCATTTAAATAGTATACACTGCTCCTAATAACATTCAGATTTCAGAAGCTTGCAATAGGGCAATCACAAAACTATAGTGAGCAACTAAGACTCTTATTAATATTGATAGAGCTTATCCAGGCTATAGGCTACACATTAATCAAGGCAAATGGCTACATGTTAAAAGATTTATGGCTAGAACTTAAAATGTATTTAAGGAAAATAAAGCCATCTATTATTCATTTTAAGAGCTTTAAAGCTGTTTGTTGTAGCATAGGTTTAAGATTTACTCTCTGCCCTCTTTACCGTTATGCAAGTAAGCTATAGGTGTTTGCTATGTTGCAGTGCCCCTATTTGCTTTTGGTTTTCTTTTTTCTTGCTATTTTTTTAGTCAGTTATGTGTTATAAAGCAACATTTTGAAATTTTGTTTTTGGTTTCAGTGTGTTTTTGCATTTTGTGCAGCTGACTTGATTAAACAGATTTCTCTTTGACCATAAACTTGTCCTAGACCTTGTGTACATGCTGTAGAGCTCTACTATTGTCATTTAAAGTGTGTATATCCCACGTCACCATCCTCATGCACGGATTCTCCCTCTTGCAGGTCATCTTCAGAAAGATTGCTGATGTGAAGAGAGAGCAGGAGCGCCAGAGAAACGAGGTGACTCTCTCCATTCCTGAAGACCACCCGGTCCGCAAGCTGTTCCAGAGGTTCAGACAGCAGAGAGACTCTCAAACCTTTGATCATAACTGTGTGCAGGTGGAGTCGCAGCATTGCCATCACTCCGACTCAAACTCTTACGCACAGTGTCAGTCTGTGTCTTCTCAGCAGCAGGGGTACAGCTCCTCTGTGCAGAGTAACACACCCTGTGCTGGAGGAGGGGGCAGCGTGGCTGCGCCTCCACAAGCATTTATCCATGCTGAGGAGTCAGAGCAAAGCTGCACAAAAGAGGCTGGGGACTCTATATCAAGGCCTTGTGCAGAGATTCAACTTTGTCAGAGGGTCAGCAGCCCTGTAAGGAGCAGTGGTGCAGGTGGAGAGGGAGCTGTAGGTGGTGGTACAAGTGGCAGAGGCTCTCGAGGCTGGGCAAAGTTTAGAAAAGCAGCTGCACCACTGCCTCCTGCTGTCGAGCAAGAAAAGCAGCTGCAGAAAGCAGAGGAGTGGCCCGGGGGATCCCAGTCCTCAGAACAGTCAGCAGCTGCCAACAAGAACCGGGACTCGGCGGAAAGCGGAGAGATAGGGAGCACAGAGGGTGGCAACAGCGCCGGAGAAGCAAGTGAAGAAACTAGTGCCCTGCACAAAACGGACTCCTGCGACAGTGGTATTACAAAGAGCGACCTGCGCATCGACAGGGCCGGAGATTCAAGAAACTCCTTTGAAAGGAGCCCCCTGGAAAAGAGCCCGATGGAGAGAAACCCTTTCGAGCACAGCCTCGGGGTCGACTCCCTCAAACACTCTTTCGTCCAGCCGGCTTCTGAGCAAGCGTTCCTTCAAGCCACCCTGCATGCGGCCAAGCTGGATCTGAAGGGAGACATTCAGATCCTGAGCGGCCGCCTGTCAGTCCTCGAGTCTCAGGTGAGCGAGATCCTCCGGCTGCTGTCGATTAAAAGACGACTCTCCCTGCCCCCGACGTCTTCCCCGAAGGCCAGAGTGAAAAGTCAAGCCCCGGTCGCCGCCTCCAGGCCTGTGACGCCGAAAGAGGATGATGGCCGTTTTTGAACGAACTAAAAACTAATTTTTAGAAGCACCAGTTTGCATGTTGTGCTGGCCTGCCAAAGACATTTCTTGCATTAAAAACTTGCATGCAGGAATCCAATCCCCTTTAATGTAACCTTAGCACTACAAAAACCCAGGGATTATTCTAATAGTCTTTGACTTATGAGGCACTTATATGGTCCTGTGTGTGCTACATTTGAGAATACTGAAAAGGAACAGGAACAATTATTGAACAAATAAAAACATTTTTACTGTTATTGCTACGAATTTACTAAATTTTTTTTAACCAGCATCATAAACCAGCGTAGAGCTACATTATCTCTTGTATGATACTCTGATGAAGGCTTATGTTGAAACATCTCAGCCTGATAGGACGATCAGTAAAAGTCACATTTGAAAAAAAAGAAACATATAGGCCTACTTATTTCGAGACTTTTTTTGTAAAGCTGTAATTTTCATGATCTCCTTGGATTTTTTTTTCTTCTGGATGTTAATTTACAGTTTTCGAGCAGAACACCTGACCAAAGGGTTCAGCGAGAAGGATCTCCTGCCATAATTTTTTAAATTATTTAAACAAATTTCACTTGCTCCTGTCTTAGAGAAAGCAGGAGCAGCTCAGACTTTTTATCATCCTAAACATTTCCACATGTTAAATAAATGTCACCCTTTATCTAATTAAGCTGGAGACTCATCTTCAGTGGAGTGACAGTGGTAGTCGCTACTGGAGAGTTATTTATTGTCAGGTAATGATACATGTGCCTTACAATAATGAAGCCTCATTCAGATTTGGTTTGATGAGAGATAATCAGCTCTTTTATAACAGAAATGTTAACTCTGTTGGTGTTTTACCAGTTTTTCACAGGATAATAAATAACATGTACTGTATATACACACAAATACAATATGAAATGACAGAATTGGAAGATAATGAAAATGTATTCTTTAAATTGTGTTTGAGCTTCATTCCCACGCATGTAAAATAGGAACAGGAAAGCAATAATGGCGGTTAATAATTTTTATTGTTAATTATCAAGTTCTCAATTTTCCTGTGAAAGATTTATTTTCCTCAAACAAGCTGTGAATATTTCAACAGGTAACAACTTACTGTTTATTCCTTCATGTAACTTTGCCTCGTACTCAGGTATATTTTCTCTAATGTTGAGTTTCAGTATTTATTTCAGTATGAGGGATTTTGCCTACTTGTGAGATGAAATGCTATGCAAATGTAAATGAACTGACGCTGCACTTGTTGATGCAAACACTGGCATTTGTTTATCTGTTTGGATAAAATGATAACGATCGTGTACATGAACAAACAGCGCGGTTACTGTTTCAGTTCATGATGTTTTCAGATTTTCTGTGTGACTGTGAATCATCTCTTTGTGAACTATAAGGATGTAAGCACGAGACTGTTCGTGGATTCAGCACATGTATTTTATATTAGATATATAAATGATCTTGCATGCATCCAGGGAACCTGATAACAGTGAAATGAATAATGAAAACTGAGGCCTGCTCACCGCCTGTTGTTTAGTCTCCTCAGTTGTACAACACTCAGTCTTTGTTTACATCAAAGCATTGAAAACTGCAACTTGCAGGGTTTTCTCTTGTTGATCCAGGTGAGTCAAAGCATACTCAATTTGTTGTGTTTATTTTGAAACTCTAAATCCACCTAACTTTCCTGCAGTTACTGATATTGTTATTCCTTCACACCAACTGATGTGGAAATAGTAGCTTCTAAATTATTAAACATTGTTGTCCACTTCTTCGAGCATGCGTTCAAATGTCTGCAAAGAATGGCGTGCACTCCACAAATCTGGACTTCTATTGCATAAAAAATGGTTTATATGCAAGTGCATTGCTAGTGTTTGATGGACGCAGCCCTCCAGAACACTAGGTGGCACTATTGTCTCGTTTTAGTCTTGTGAACTCAAACACGTCTGCACTTCACAGGAGAAATAAAAGAAGACTGAAGGCTGCAGAAGTTTTAACCCAAAATACAAAGATAATCTAAAGCAGGTAACGTTAAATATAATAATCCTTTCTGGTGTCGTACTAATTGAATAGACAACGGCCTTTTGCAGTATTTTACCGACGACTCTGGTCACATGGCGCCTCAGTCATACGTCCCGTTCATTTCCATTGAAGTAAATCTTTACTTTATGGTAATTGGTTCTGTAATAATAGAATCCAGTTTGAACGTGCAGACAACAACAGCGGTACAAACATTTGCAGATAAAATGTGTTTTGGTCTCCAAACATGCAAACTGTCCACAGAAATAGTGTTTTTCAGTCACAGCAGGCTAACATTTAAATCCACATGGAGTCTACCAAAGATTTTTTCTTTCTAATGAAGTACAGGAGGTACTTTCTACATGGTACAACCATTTTCTACAGCAGAGTGACATCTGGGTTGGGTCTAGACACGGAGAAACTGATAATATTGTCTGGTTTTAACAATTGTGATTAAAAAAAAACAAGCAACAACAGTTATTGTTGTAATTTGAACTGAAAAACCTCTAAGAGGAGAGAGGTTTCAAATCACCTACAATAATGAGCCAAATAATATTTAGAAAACAAGCTTTCTGCTGAATTTTGTGTTGGAAAATAGTAAAGATATAGCTGTATTTTGGCTTAAAGCATTGTTTCCAATTAGTTTTTGTTTCTTATTAGCACTGAGATGGAAATGCAGCTCCCACCTCACGAGGGAGACGAGCTCTCAGTGGTGGACATGCACGCAGGTGGAGAGCCTTTACGGGTTATCGTCAGCGGCTATCCAGAGGTCAAAGGTGACAGTGTGCTGTCCAAACGCCGCTACGTCGGGAACATCTGGACCACCTCAGGAGGGTGCTGATGTACGAGCCGCGGGGACACTATGACATGTACGGAGCCCTGATCGTGGCCAGCGAGATCCCCGAGGCTGACCTTGGGGTGCTGTTCATGCACAACGAGGGGTACAGCACCATGTGTGGCCACGCCGTCATCGCACTGGGACGCTTCGCTGTGGACTACAAAATAGTGAAAGAGCCACAGTCACCAGAGACCCAAGTGAACATACACTGTCCCTGTGGCCTGGTGAAGGCGTTTGTCGAGTACTCCGGTGGTAAAACAGGAGGAGTAAGGTTTCTCAGTGTGCCCGCGTTTGCATTCGCCACAGGTAGGGCCCTCAAAACTGTCCTCTGGTATTTCTAATCTTCTGCAGGAATGTAACTGCGGAACTTCTCCTCCCAGATGTGACGGTGACTGTGGAAGGGTTTGGTGATGTGACTGTGGACATCAGCTACGGAGGGGCCTTCTACGCCTTTGTAAACGCCCAGAGGTTTGGCCTCGATGTGGCCGAGTCCAGGACTCGAGATCTGGTAGACGCAGCCACAGCAGTGACCAACGCCGTCAAAACTCAGGTAACAAGTTCATATTTCAGCCTGTGTTAAATCCACAGTAGTCTCTGTGCTGACACAGAAACGTTAGCAACAGAATGTTACAGGTGCTAGATGGAATCTAAAAAAAGCACATTTCCTAAAGTAAACCATTGTTTCCCTAATAAATAATGTACCTCTTAACTCTTAAAATAACATCCATCATTTAGATTTAGTGGAAGCCACAGTGTGAAGAATGTGAAATAAAGGCCAGTGAAGGAGGGCTGATTAACACAGAATATCTTGTGTACTGCACCTTTTTTTATTCATGAAATAAGCATTTAACAAGAATATACACAGATGAGCCATAACAAAATGACCACCTGCCTGATATTGTGCAGGTTCCCCTATTGCCGGCAAAACAGCCCTGATCCGTGTAGTCATGGACTCCACTAGACCTCTGAAGGTGTGCTGTGGTATTGGCACCAACACATTAGCAGCAAATCCTTTAAGTTTCGAGGTGGAGCCTCCATAGATCGGACATGTTTGTCCAGCACATCCCACAGGTGCTTGATTGGATTGAGATTTGGGGAATTTGGAGGCCAAGTCAACACCTTGAACTCTTTTTTTGGGTTTCTCACACCATTCCTGAACCATTTTTGCTTTGTGGCAGGGCACATTGCTTCTTCCCATAGTGCATCCTGGTGCCGGGTGTTCCCCAGGTAGCCTAAGCGATGCACACGCACCTGGCCATCCACATGTTTGAAAAGAAAACGTGATTTATCAGACCAGGCCACCTTCTTCCACTGCTCTGTGGTCCAGTTCTGATGCTCACGAGCCCATTATATGCGCTTTCAGCAGTGGACAGGGGTCAGCATGGGCACCCTGACTGGTCTGTGGCTACGCATCCTCATATGCAACAAACTGTGATGCACTGTGTATTCTGACACCTTTCTATCAGAACCAGCATCAACTTTCTTAGCAGTTTGATCTGAAGTAGCTTGTCTGTTGGATCGGACCACACGGGCCAGCCTTCGCTCCCCCCGTGCATACATGAGCCTTGGCCAGTCATGACCCTGTAACGGTGTACTGCATTTCCTTCCTTGGATCACTTTTGATAGGTGCTGACCACTGCAGAATGTTTTGGAGATCTGAATCAGTCATCCAGCCATCACAGACTGGCCCTTGTCAAAGTCGCTATAAATTTGCTTGATAATTTTTCCTGCTTCCGACACATCAACCATGAGGACACAATGTTCATACGCTGCCTAATATATATCACACCCACTGGCAGGTGCCATGGCAATGACCTGTCAGTCAACTACCTCTCCGTGTTCATAATGTTATGGCTGATTGGTGTACATGACAGTGTCTTTAGAGGGCTCTTGTGTGCATTTGTTCCAGACGTATGCGTTACATTTGCTTCAGTGGGGTTGAAGTCAGGGCCAGGGAAAGAAGTATCAGGAACCAAAGTATATGTAAAGGCGTTGTCCACATTGTGTATGTTGATTCAAAAGCCTTGCTGTTTTCTCCCCTAGGTGAAGTTGCACCACCCATCCAGTGAGGATCTGGCCTTCCTCTATGGCACCATTCTCACAGACGGCAAAGACAATTACTCCTCTGATCCCACTGCCAATATCTGTGTGTTCGCAGAAGCACAGGTACCCGACTGACACTGCTCCTGAGCAAATACCAACTCGTCGTTTGACACTTAAAGGAGCGATGTCTGAAACATTTACCATCTACATTTAGTGTACTAAGATGATGATGTTGTGTTGGAAGAATACTAAAGGAGGACACTAACTGTGTTTTTGTATTATCTTGACCTGGTTTTTAACTGGTTTAAACGTCAGGTGGACCGAAGTCCTACTGGTTCCGGTGTTACAGCCCGAGTGGCTCTACAGTATCACAAAGGTCTCATCCAGCTGAACCAGACCAGGATGTTTCAGAGTGGAGCTACTGGATCCCAGTTCACAGGGAAAGCTGTCGAGGTACCAGAGTTTTCATCTTCTGCCTCGAGCTCGATGTTTTACAGGTCCAGAGTCGACTCATATGTGTATGGGCAGGGGGTGGGGTGAGTGTTCTTTTGCCCCGCTCTTGCACTGATAAGATGGGTGAAAGGTTTCTGGGTCGGCTGTCACGGTCAGAAAGTGCCATTAACCAAAGATCAGGAGATCTTTATCCCTTCCTTATCCTCAGTCATCAGTCGCTTCAGTGTGTTAAACAGGTCAGAGCGTTTGTTGTAAAACACTGCGGAAAGACTGTAAACGCTTTCTTCTAAAGCACTAAACTGGTTTTAATACTGAGTGAAAGACACATTTTCTGAACACTAATATTTAAATCTCTTGTGGACGGTAAAGTCAATATAAAACTATATGCATATATCACTGTCTTAAGATAACAAGTCAGATCATCAAGACCCAATTAGATGGTTGGATTTACATTAAATTAGGGACTTTGTAGGCCCACTGAATATTTGTTCAACATATTACAATATAAATGAGCTTTATTTTAATTCATGAAAACAAATTGTTGTCAGCTAGGGCAGGGTGATGTGGCCATAAATGATTATAATAAAAATTATCATCATGATAAAAATTTCATCATTAGATATCAATAATTAATCCTGAGTGAAAGTGGTTTTAAAACAATTATAATGATAAACATAATGTTATCGTGAGTAAAATTAAGTAAAGTCCTTTTTCAGTCCCTTTTCCTCAACAAGATAAATATACTAATTGAAAAATTAAGTGGTAATTAGCTTGTGATTCAAATGAATTAAATCAAACATTTATTGGACATTTGTTATATTGTTATTGAGGAAAATTATATCACAATAATTATCATTATTGTTTTATTGCCCAGCCCTATAGCATATTATTATATTGTACACATTTCTATTTCATGGTGGACTCTCCCTGTGGCATTTGAGCTGGCTTTATACTGTGATCAGACGACCTTGACAAGTCACTCATAAATGTGGTTTATGTACCTCGCTAACCGGTGATTGGTTCACCTGCGACCCATAAACCCTCAGAAATAGACAAACGTGAACCTAAGTGATGAAGCCGGAGTGCCAGAGACGCTTTGTCTTACAAACTTCTGTTCACGTAGGTGTGTTTGTGATTCTCCTTTCTGTTCAGGAGACCAAGTGCGGAGACTTCAAGGCTGTAGTGGTGGAAGTTGCCGGCAGAGCTTTTTACACCGGATTTCCCGATTCGTGCAGGAGCCAGACGACAAGCTGACACGAGGTTTTCTGCTGAAGTGAGCCTCAATTACAGGTTATTAAACATGTTTATACAAATATATACTGAATCCATAATAAACAGCGTTGAAGAGATGGTAGCAGTCATTTCTGTTTTCATAGTTCATTATAACCTGATTGACCTAAATTAAGAAATGTTTTGCATTCCATTGTGCATTACATACATGAACTAGGATAGAGACAGCACATTGAGAATCTGTTCAGCATGAGAAATTGTGTTTTTATGGATTGTATTTTACAGAAATGTAATCGTTTTAAATTGGTCATTTATTTTATTTGATACTGCATTGACTTTAATAAATGTACTGTAAGGCCATCTCGTGTCTGAGCCAATGCTATGCTAGCAATTTTGAGGGATTTTACTTTTGAAATGTAAAATGTTTAAATTCACCAAATTCAGCAATTCCGTATTCCTTAAACTGCATTGTCACTTTTGACTTCAAGGTTGTAATAATCAATAACTGTTATTGAGCTATTAAGCATTGAACAACATATGGAGGAAAAAAAACTTAAAGAGCAGTTTAAAATGTATTTGCTGACAACATGTGAATGTTTGCAGACTGTAACATTGTTGGATTTGTCTTAAATTTAAGAAGGCGGCAGTCAGGTATCCTGTTCAGTAGCAGTCATCGACCACTAGATGGAGCCAGGAGCCTGGCTGCCGTCAGGATCATGAAAACATGATCCTCTGTCCTATTCAGAGTCATGGTGGTAATAAATGACTTTTTGAACCTTAGTAAATGCTGAATAAGAATTCATTCAAGTGCTTGTTAACTAAACACAAAAGCTCATAAGTGTTTTCTCCCATTTATTATCATCAGGTCGTTGTACAATGGAAGGCAATATTTAAATTATAAAAGTCCAACGTTGGTGTTTGACACTGGATGGATTGACGCAGCCAAGGGGACAAATTAAAATCAAGGGTTTTTACTTCCACATGTGACGTTTTCTACAAGAATGAAAACATCACATGTGGATCACAGAGTTTAAAATCAGGGTTTGGTTTCTTGTTTTGTTTCGCGGTGTGAATCCAGCCAGTGTAAAGAAAACATTTCATCTTTTCAGTAAAAACGTAAAGGAGGGAACTCCCTTCAGATGGGAAAAAAACAAGTGTATTGCATTGATTGGGTATGGTTTTAATGGCATTTAGCATAGTAATTATGAATTTATATGTGCATGTGTAACAACCTTATATATAGATATATGTAATCTATGACATGAGTTTCCACACTTATTGAGAAATTGGGGATTAGGCCCAGGCCTTTGAAAGTACCCTTTCAACAGTTAAAATCAACAGAGTTAAGGCCAGCTCTTAACAGGGAAAAGGTTCAAATAAAACATACAGTGATCAGATATATAAATGCTGCACGTCAATGATGAATAGAAAAGAAACCTGCCTCTCAGCTGCGCCCCTTGCAGTCAAAACCACGTCTGTCTAACAACGCTGCGTCTCAGTCTTGTGATGGTTCTGACTGCAAGAGAACGGTAGCGTCCAGAGGAAGTTCGGATCCAGTCTTTCTCTGAAAATGATCTCTTGGACAATTCAGGCGTGTGAAAGCAGCCCCTCTCAATCTATGAAATCAGTCCATACAAAATGGCCCCTTGTGTTTTTAATGGAATCATCTTCCTGTTTGGATCGAGCATCAAGCCCTGAAGGAGTCTTACTAGCTGCACATTTCACTCTGTGCATAGATTCTGACGTACAAAAACAGCACAGAATAGTTTCTATCAGACAGCCTGTAATCAAACGCATGTCTTACACCTGGAAGGGAACCTTTCTCCGGTGGGGAAAAACAGCTTCTTAAAACATTTCATTTGACCAAACTGATCCTCCAGCGGGAACGATCCGATTTGGTCGTTAACAACAACTTTTGGCTTCTGTTCCACATCAAACTCTCAGAGGATGAAAGATCTAAACGTGCTGTGGGTGGTTCTGCAGCGGTGAAGCCGAGCTGGGTGGGAATGGAGGAGGGTGCAGAGGAATGTGCATGTCAGTTTGACCCAAGGCAAACTAAGGGGTGGGTGGGGTGGGGAGAAGATGACCTCAACCCCACTTAGAAGTTGAGCTTTGTGACCGGTCGCTCTCTGCTTGAGTCTGTGGTCTGGCTGTTGATGCGCTTGCGGTTGCGTTTCATCTTGGACAAGTCCTTGTCGAAGACCTCGCCTGATCGCAGCGCTGACACCAAGTCATCAAACTCGCCTCCGTCGTCCTCACCGTTGGCCTTCGCTTTCCGGGCCTTTCGCTCCTTCTCCCTCTGCTCTTTCAGCTGGGGAAACAGAAATAAAAATCATTGTAATTTAAAGAACAACTCCCTCTGTATAAATTTACCTTTGCATCAAATAAATAGTTTGACATTATGGGAAATTCATTTATTTGTTTTCTTGCAAAGAGATATTTGAGAAGATCGATAACATTCATATCTGTGTGTTCAATATGAAGCTACAGTCACAAGAGTGGCATCGATCTTCTCGTCTAACATTACAGAAAGCTAAAAAACATATTACAGCGAACACTGTGGCCACAAGTGGATATTACAAAATAATGACAAATTTGAATTTCCCTTAATTTCACAAGAATCTCCATAATACTCCATAATTATACACTAAGTGTTTTATAACATCTGTGGATCTGATAATATGGAAACTGGGAACGGTCACATACTTGAGCTTCCATTTTGGCCCTGCGCTCCTCCTCCTCTTTGCGTTTTCGTATGTTCTCGTTCTCCTGCTGAGCCTCACCGAACGACTGCAGGAACTGGTCAAAGATGCCAAAGAACTCATCTGGCTGCATCTTATTGGCATCCTCACCAAAGTGCTTTACTGCCCTCAGGAACTGAGGGACCAAAGAGAAGGGGGCAGACAGGATCAGATTTACAGCAGGACACAGTAGAAGCATGTTTTACTCAGTCTTTGACTGTTTTATAGGAGACTCATTAGGTCTCAGCTCTTTGAAATAAGAGCCTGGTACAGAGTAGCTGGGCTTTGAAGCCCATGTTAACCCAGATCTGACCAGCTACTGATTACAGCTGAGGCCAGAGACCGGAGCCAGAGTCCAAATTAAGGCAAGCAGAACATCCAGATGTGAGATCATGCTGAGAACATGTATCTTCCAAGATGTGTATATTAACAGCAGCTCTGTCTGTGACACACACACACACACACACACACTCTCTCTCTCAGGTGGAGCAAAAATGCATTTAAATTACTTAAATTATTTGGTGCCCCCCCCCCCAATAGGACATTATCTATATAATTATAAAAATGCCTAAAAAGGTCACTTTTATACTTTACATCCTGATAAATCTGCAACAACTTTATTATATGCTCACATACACAAACCAGATGCGTGTTCTCTGTTTCAGAGGACCACTGTAAACGCTCTCAAATATTTAACTGTGGGACACCGTAAATGATTCACAGAAACTAATGGTTGCCATGTGACCAGCTGAGCTCTTGGGTCAACGTAGCACACAGACACACTATGGGGCGAAAAACATGCTCAAGATAAAAACTCCTCCCGGCTTGCACCAATAAATGTGGACAGGCGCATAAATATAACGTCAAGCTCTCCCTAGAAAGGTGAATATTCTCAGGTTTCTAGTAGTAAAAAGCCTGTGTCCCTAAAAATGGCTGCAAAATCCAGTTTCTTATTCTTTTGCTTCAGCCTCTCATTTTCACAAAGGCCACCTACAGTGAAATGTAACAAAGTTTGATAAAAGCATTCAGAAAATGACATGTTAGGTTGGAAGGTATGATTAAGCCCCACAAAACCATGATGCATTGAGACACACAATGTCCAAACAGTGCTGAACATATTGGTGTAAAATAATGATTGAAAGATAGCGATATCTGGCATTTTGAATCGGTCAATACATCACGATGGTGATATATAAACCCCTGCAGGCAGACTTGTCAGTGTGGCTGCTGTGGAACAATGTTAGCGCTGTAAGTTTTGGGAAGGTGGTGAAAAAGTTGGTTTGAAACCCTAAATGTCTTCACTCACCATAGTCTTTTCTAAAATCTAATCTGAAACCATTACTGGCTAGCGTTAAATATATATTGTTATACTGTAGAAAATGATGCAGTTGAATGACATCACTTCAGACTAACTGTACCTCACTCTCCAGTAAACGGCAGTCACGTTCTGAAATATACAGCAGAAACAGATGTATTTTAATAACAATTCAGTCTAAAACAACACGTTACTGGCTGAGCTAACCATGTATATTAGATTGTACTCTGCATGGACTAATATCTAACACTGTTCCTGGTTTCTGTCTTGACCTGGACACATGGCAACAAGCAGGCTGACCAATGAAGTGTCAGTGGTGCTGCGGCAGGAAGCTGAAAACACTTCACTTCTGCTGTTAGCTTTCCTACAAAAAGGTGTCAATGAAGCGTGTAGAAACAGCTGCGTGGAGAGGAAATGGGATGCAAGCTGTCAGCGTTCGTGTCTACAAGTGATAGTGCTGCTGTCCGGTCTGCTCAAAGACACGTACAGACGCAATGACTTACCAGTTCCTTGGCCTCCGTGAGAGAGTCCTCCACGTCGGAGAAGCTGAAGCTGGCCACGGTGATGAACTGACTCACCACCGACACAAACTTGTCGCCCAGCTCCTGCGGTCGATTCTTCTGGTATTCCAGCTCCTAACAGTGAAAATGATCCAGGAGAGGAAGTTAAAGGAAATAATGAGAGGAGAGCACCGGCGCTAAACATTGTATAACAGCCCGACCGATAGGGAACATGTTATCTCATAGATCTGTGTGACTCACGCTCTCCACACTTTTCAAGCCGCTGCGCAGGTTGCCAATATCTTTTTCCAGCTCAGTCATGCTGCAGAGAAAGAAGAGAGAAGAAGTTTAATACAAAACAGAAAGCAAACAAGAGAAGCAGATGTGTGTCAGGCAGCAGGTTCTCCACCTACTTGACTTTGGCTGCCACTGAGATACTCTGCAGGTCCTCCTGGAACATCAGGACTTTGGGGTATTTCTTCTCCAGGATGGTGATCAGGTAGTGCAGGAGAGTGATGTTTCTGCAAACGTGCAAGAGGCACAGACACACTGAGGCGGGCTGACCTTCAAGGCAGCAATTATGTCAAGTGTGCAATAAATTGCTTTTATTATGTAGGATCAGATATGAATAACCATACGGCATTTCATAAGAATCCCATTCCCTGTTCCAGATGTGACTTTTATCTATTGTTTTATTTCATGCCGTTCTCTCCGTTACTGCCTGAAACATGTGATGTTACAATTGAAAAAGGTTCTTACTTGTCGATACTGGATTTGGTATCAGCAATCTTGTTGAGTGAAGACACTTTGAAGCCGTAAGCGTTCCCCCTCTGACCCTTGTTCATGAAGTTTCCAAAGGCCAGCACCACCTCCAGCAGCTGCTTCAGGTTTCTGCTGTGTAAAATCTCCTTAGACGCCTTGGCCAGAGCTGAGATGAAAACATAACCATTAATGTTTTCAGGCACTTTAAGGGTCCACGCTGATTTACTTTCAGACTTAAACCATCAGTGGTTAGATAGATAGATGTAAAATTAAATACAATACAAATATAATTTCAGATATCTATATCTCTATATATATATCTATCTATCTATCTATATCTATATATATATATATCTCTATATATATATATATATACATACACACACACACACACACATACACACACACACACACACACAGTGGGTACGGAAAGTATTCAGACCCCTTTAAATTTTTCACTCTTTGTTTCATTGCAGCCATTTTCCAAAAATCAAAAAAGTTCATTTTATTTCTCAGTAATGTACACTCAGCACCCCATCTTGACAGAAAAAAACAGAAATGTAGAAATTTTTGCAAATTTATTAAAAAAGAAAAACTGAAATATCACATGGTCATAAGTATTCAGACCCTTTGCTCAGTATTTAGTAGAAGCACCCTTTTGATCTAATACAGCCATGAGTCGTTTTGGGAAAGATGCAACAAGTTTTTCACATCTGGATTTGGGTATCCTCTGCCATTCCTCCTTGCAGATCCTCTCCAGTTCTGTCAGGTTGGATGGTAAACGTTGGTGGACAGCCATTTTCAGGTCTCTCCAGAGATGCTCAGTTGGGTTTAAGTCAGGGCTCTGGCTGGGCCATTCAAGAACAGCCACGGAGTTGTTGTGAAGCCACTCCTTCGTTATTTTAGCGGTGTGCTTAGGGTCATTGTCTTGTTGGAAGGTAAACCTTCAGCCCAGTCTGAGGTCCAGAGCACTCTGGAAAAGGTTTTCGTCCAGGATATCCCTGTACTTGGCCGCATTCATCTTTCCCTCGATTGCAACCAGTCGCCCTGTCCCTGCAGCTGAAAAACACCCCCACAGCATGATGCTGCCACCACCATGCTTCACTGTTGAGACTGTATTGGACAGGTGATGAGCAGTGCCTGGTTTTCTCCACACCGCTCCACTTCTATCTTGGTCTCATCAGACCAGAGGATCTTATTTATCACCATCTTGGAGTCCTTCAGGTGTTTTTTAGCAAACTCCATGCGGGCTTTCATGTGTCTTGCACTGAGGAGAGGCTTCCGTCGGGCCACTCTGCCATAAAGCCCCGACTGGTGGATTGCTGCAGTGATGGTTGACTTACTACAACTTTCTCCCATCTCCCGACTGCATCTCTGGAGCTCAGCCACAGTGACCTTTGGGTTCTTCTTTACCTCTCTCACCAAGGCTCTTCTCCCCCGATAGCTCAGTTTGGCCGGACGGCCAGCTCTAGGAAGGGTTCTGGTCGTCCCAAACGTCTTCCATTTGAGGATTATGGAGGCCACTGTGCTCTTAGGAACCTTAAGTGCAGCAGAAATTTTTTTGTAACCTTGGCCAGATCTGTGCCTTGCCACAATTCTGTCTCTGAGCTCTTCAGGCAGTTCCTTTGACCTCATGATTCTCATGTGCTCTGACATGCACTGTGAGCTGTAAGATCTTATATAGACAGGTGTGTGGCTTTCCTAATTAAGTCCAATCAGTATAATCAAACACAGCTGGACTCAAATGAAGGTGTAGAACCATCTCAAGGATGATCAGAAGAAATAGACAGCACCTGAGTTAAATATGAGTGTCACGGCAAAGGGTCTGAATACTTATGACCATGTGATATTTCAGTTTTTCTTTTTTAATAAATTTGCAAAAATTTCTACATTTCTGTTTTTTTCTGTCAAGATGGGGTGCTGAGTGTACATTACTGAGAAATAAAATGAACTTTTTTGATTTTTGGAAAATGGCTGCAATGAAACAAAGAGTGAAAAATTTAAAGGGGTCTGAATACTTTCCGTACCCACTGTATATGTGTATATGTGTGTGATATATATATATATATATATATATATATATATATATATATATGTATATGTGTGTGTATATATATATATATAAAACATGTTTGAGTTAATGTCATTGGTGTATGAAACTATGAGACTTCTCACCTTCAACTTTGGGTTTGATCTCAGCTATCCTCTCTGCAAACTTCTTTTTGAAATATAGAGACTGCAGCCTCTGCTGGTAGTGGTTTATTCTGTACACGGGATGGAAAATGCATGTCACAGGAGGATGAAAATAGACAAAAATAATAAATTATAAACAGGGAAATCCACAATTTAGACAGAAGCCACAAACATGGACATTGTGCTTGAGCAGAACAAAGCGAGCTGCCTGTGTGCTTATTAAATGGCGCATATAAAGTTTAAGTTGCGGTAATGAAGCTTATTTTTGGCAGTGTTTTTGTTATTTCAGCTTATAAACCACGGACTCTGCAGCTAATGAACGCCACAGTGACATCTGTCCTCCAGACCATTCTGTACTGAGTAAACTCAAATGACAAACTGCCAAACTACATTAAATCATTAAAAACAAAACATAAAACAAACTGTACTATTCTGCATTTAACTGACACGTATGTTTCTACTGTCCCTGTGCTGCAGGAGGGTCAGTTACTTTAGTTTCTCAGTTGTGACACGTTTCCTTTGTTCCCCTTATCTCACAGGACTTTGTTTAGTATAAACTGCAACATAAATACTGTTATTACATTATGGACTCATTTATTCTCCAACACAATTTAGAAATAGTGATTCACACACATAGCTATTGTTCCCGGCTAAGTCGAAACCCATGTCTCATTTCCTTTATCTGCTCTGACTAAGAGGAAACAATGGCTATTGTTTGTCAGCACATCTGATTTGCAGCGTGCTGCACTGACCTGAAGATAGCAGTTCTGAGGTTAGTATCCAATTACTGCAGAATTCAAAAAGGCAGCACATGAGAAAGAAAAACTGTATGAGTAAAGTACCTGCTCATTTCATAGAGGAAGCGGTCTGGTTTTGCCATTCGGTCGAGCTCATGTTTGTGCTCCTCCAGAAGATCCACATCGCTCTTCTCTGGGATGAACTTCAGCAGCTGACGGGGCAGTAAAAGTCCATTTTAGTATTTAACACACATTCATCTGTACGTCACCAGTTAATGACAGTGGAAGGATTTATCATCATGTGTCAGTCTATCGTAGCATTTTTTCATACACTGGTATGTTTCTCAAGTGAGAAACTTAAAACATACTGTTATCAGATTTATAACAATGTATGTCACTTAGCACAAAATTTTGGCACAGTGACAACGCATGTTTCTGAATTTCAAATCTTCAGTGGCAGAAACCGACTTATTTAGACTTCTTGAAGCTTTTTTGTGTTAGTTTCAGTATTACTTTGGATTGAATTATATTGAATAAGATGATGTATCGCTACATTATGATCTTTCCTTTCTTCCTGTTGACTTCCAGCTTTCACAGATACTTTCCCTGTCTGAAGTCTTTGTCCTGCACATGCGAACATATAAAAGGTCGTAAAAAGGCATGGTTATCTATACATCTGTGATCTCCCTGAGAAAATCTACCTTGGGAAAACAGGTTTCTCTAATTCCCTACCCCAATAACGAAAACCAGGAAGCCTGCTGACGTACCTGCTCCAGCATGTCTTTGGGAAGGTCCTCCTGTTCGTCCATGGTTAGAATGGCTCTCTTGATCTCCTCGTTTGAAAGCTTCAGCCTGCAGCACACAACAGATGAGTCCAGTTTAAATATACAGGTGAAACTTGAAAAATTTGCATATCGTGCAAAAGTTCATTTATTTCAGTAATTCAACTTAAAAGGTGAAACTAATATATTATATAGACTCATTACATGCAAATCTCAGAAAATTTCAATATTACATGAAATCAATAAAAAAAAAGGATTTCAAAAACAGAAATGTCAGCCCTCTGAAAAGTATAATCATGCATATGTACTCAGTACTTGGTTTGGGCCCCTTTTGCATGAATTACTGCCTCAATGCGGCGTAGGCATGGATGCTATCAGCCTGTGGCACTGCTGAGGTGTTATGGAAGACCAGGATGCTTCAACAGCGGCCTTCAACTCTTCTGCATTGTTCGGTCTCATGTCTTTCATCTTTCTCTTGGCAATGCCCCATAGATTCTCTATGGGGTTCAGGTCAGGCGAGTTTGCTGGCCAATCAAGCACAGTAATCCCATGGTCATTGAACCAGGTTTTGGTACTTCTGGCAGTGTGGGCAGGTGCCAAGTCCTGCTGGAAAATGAAGTCAGCATCTCCATAAAGCTCGTCTGCTGAAGGAAGCATCAAGTGCTCTAAAATGTGCTGGTAGACGGCTGCGCTGACTCTGGACTTAATAAAGCACAGTGGACCAACACCAGCAGATGACATGGCTCCCCAAACCAACACAGACTGTGGAAACTTCACACTGGACTTCAAGCATCTTGGATTGTGTGCCTCTCCATTCTTCCTCCAGACTCTGGGACCTTGGTTTCCAAATGAGATGCAAAATTTGCTCTCATCAGAAAAGAGAGACTTTGGACCTTGGACCAGTTCTTGTTTTCTTTAGCCCAGGTAAGACGCTTCTGACGTTGTTTGTTGTTCAGGAGCGGCTTGACAAGAGGAATACGACATTTGAAGAATGTCCAGGACCCGTCTGTGTGTGGTGGCTCTTGATGCAGTAACTCCAGCCTCAGTCCACTCCTTGTGAAGCTCCCCCACATATTTGAATGGCCTTTTCCTGACAATCCTCTCCAGGCTACGGTCATCCCTGCTGCTTGTGCACCTTTTTCTTCCACACTTTTCCCTTCCACTTAACTTTCTATTAATGTGCCTTGATACAGCACTTTGAGAACATCCAACTTCTTTTGCAATTACCTTTTGAGGCTTTGCCTCCTTGTGGAGGGTGTCAACGATGGTTTTCTGCACAACTGTCAGGTCAGCAGTCTTCCCCGTGATTGTGAATTACACTGAACCAGACTGAGAGACCAATTAAAGGCTCAGGAACCCTTTGAAGGTTTTTTGGATTAATTAGCTGATTAGAGTGTGACAATTTGAGCCTACAATACTGAACCTTTTCACAATATTCTAATTTTCTGAGATTTTGAATTTGGGGTTTTCATAAGCTGTAAGCCATAAACATTATACCAAATAAAGGCTTGAAATATCTCACTTTGCATGTAATGAGTCTATATAATATATTAGTTTCACCTTTTAAGTTGAATTACTGAAATAAATGAACTTTTGCACAATATACTAATTTTTGGAGTTTCACCTGTATCATAGCCTAAGATGTGTCAGTAAGTGATGCTTGATGATGATGCAATAAAACGTACCGCGAGAGGAGGATGTTGCAGTTTTGAGCTCGACGGCCATCAATGAGTGACAGCTCCTTGACTTTTTTAGAGCTCAGCGTGTCGTCCTCTGCCTCTTTCTGTGAGCAAAGTGACGAAGAGCTTAGAGGGCAACAGGCTATTTGAACACGCACCTTTTAGTTTTAGGTTCAGACGGTCAGACACACAACGACACGTGCCCTAAAAGCCCAAACATGAAAATACAGTACAAAGGCTTTGAGAACACACATTCATGAGTACATGCAAACACGACACACACAAAAAGTCTCACAGGCTGCATATTCTGTTGGACACACTTTAAGTAATAAGATGTAGCTGTAAGTAAAATAGACATGAACATAACATATAAATAAAGTCTGATTGAATACACTTGGAGCGACACAATTCCAGACTGTACATCTACGGTACTGTAAGTGCACTCACCTGTTTGCTGTTATTGATCATAAAGAAGTCCTAAAATGCAGGCAGGAAGCAGGGAAGATGTAAGCACTCATTAGAATAAGTAAAGCAGTTACATGATTGCAGCCCATAAAAAACAAACAGCAAAATGAATCAGAGCTCATTCAGCACTTAGATGACGGGTGGTCAATCAGTAATGAAGTAAGAGGCAGTGAGACATGTGGTTGTTCAGTTGATGAATGCATGCTTATGATTCACATGCTGGGCATGTAAGAAATCTGTCGAGTATGTAGTTTTTGTTTTGGCATTTTTCTGTTTAATCAGGCTAATCAAGTCAGGATCTATCTTTGTGTTGGTGAAAGTCACATTTCCAGTTAATTATCTTTTTTTTAACATCTTATAATGTGTGTTGGACATGCTGAAGGTCATGTTTGAACACTGGTTGGGTTGAGCTGGAACAACAAGGACATGCTCATTCTCCTTGGTAATGAAGACACTACGTATTATGGAGAAATGGGAACTAAATGAATTGCAAACTAAAGCCGAGCAGCTCACTCATGCACTTTCAATCATATATGGCAGAAAGTTCAAAACCACAAAGAAAAATAGCAAAATTTGCATTCCAGTAGATGATTCAAGCAACGTTTTGCATCTAATAAACCCTTAAATCTATCTGGCAATTTCTCCCTTCTACTTTTTTGACTTTTGAAAATGCTTCGACCTCTTCCCTTCTCCCTGCTATGGATGACCTGAGAGGCAAGTGAGGGAACTTAAGAACAAGTGAAAAAAAAAAGGTTTTGTCATGACAATCTTTATAAGTTTCTTAGATGTTTTTTTTTTTCCATCTGTGAAACAGGCAGAGAAAAACGTTTTGGCAGCTGGAAGAAAACACTTTTGGTCCTATTTACAACATAGGGTAATGGTAATGGTGCACTTCAGCCTCTTGTGGCCAAAATAATTATTACAACAACAAATGCTGACAAAAACAATAAAATGTTTTCACAGAAATTAACTTAGAATAATGATCCTGGGTTTACCTGTTCTTAAGTCATAAACACAGGAGAGATAACTATTTAGATCAGACTTAGGAAATGGATCACCAGAATAATTTTTTCTCACTTGCCTCACAGTACGTCCATACCCTTCTATAACTTTGCTTGAGAAATTTGCAAAAACGAAATGCAGACCAGCTGAGCCCACAGCCACCCATCCCACCCAATCAATTGGCCCTTCCCCGTCTCTCTCTCTGACACTAGACGGCGACATTTGGTGAGTTTGGGAGATGAAATGCATCATCCTCAGTACCTGCTGTCTCTGATAGGCTGAGAAGGTCTTTTCAATGTCATCCAGATCCAGGATTTTGAAAACCTTGGCATCGTCCACCTCCATCCACACAGTGCCCTCCAGTTTGTTCTGAGCCGAGGAGAATAAGACATTTTTATCTCCTATTTTAACACACAGCATTACTATATTCTATAATATTGTGACTCTCACCTCAGCTAATTTGGACCAGTTGAAGGATTTGAGCGGATTGGCTGGCTGGGGAATGTTCTTTGTCTTCAGGGACGGTCCTAGGGGTGCTCCTGGAGGGGGGGGGATACCCCCGAAGGGTGGGCGTCCAGCAGGAGGCAGTGGTCCACCTGGAGGAGGGGGTGGGGGAGGTGGAGGAGGCATCATGCCCCCAGAAGGTGGCGGCGGGGGAGGTGGACCCATACCTGCAAAAGCAGGTGTGGGTGGAGGAGGCAGAGGGCCACCGGGGGCCCGGGGGGGAGGGGAGGTCCTCCAGGAACAACAGCTGCCTGTCTCTGCAGGGAGAGATTAATGCCGGGCAGATTTGAAACAGAGAGATATTAGAGCTTCTAATATTACAGTTATGGTAATATTAGCATAACAAGAACACACAATCATATATATTGGTATATAATATTTATATTATAATATATATTTCATATATAATATTTTCTGTACAAATCCCTACAGATGCCTTATGTCCTGGAACACTGGTTTCGGACCTGAGGGATCAGAAGATAATTAAAGAAAAAATTTTGTGGTGTTTCTTATCAAACCACAGTGTACTTTTCCCTCTTCAGGCTTCTAATATAGAATACCAATGTCTGGGGGGCAGAGTACTTGCTTTTTGTAATAACACGTTTTTTTTTACTTTTTCAGTTTGCATATGCCTTTGTGAAGTTAAAAAATGGATGTCAAATAATTTCCTCCAGCTGAACTCAGACAAAACAGAAATCCTGGTCATCGGGTCTCAGCAGATGGCAAATCAAATACTGCCATCTGCTGGTTCCCTAGTAAATCACATTAAGCCTGTGGCAAAGAACCTTGGTGTTTGGTTTGATAGTAATTTAAATTTCGAGCAGCACAACACAAAGCTTGTTCAATCATGTTTTTATCAACTTAGAAATATAGCAAAATTCGATCTATGTTAACCTTTAAGGACACCGAGACCATTTTACACGCCTTCATCTCATCACGCCTGGATTATTGCAACAGCCTTTTCACCTGTTTAACCCAAAAATCTATTGATCGACTCCAGACTGTCCAGAACTCAGCTGCCAGGCTTTTAACCAGAACAAAGAAATATGACCACATTACTCCTATTTTAGCTTCATTACACTGGCTCCCAGTATGTTTTAGAATTGACTTTAAAATTCTATTGATCACTTTTAAAGCTCTTCATGGCCTCTCGCCATACGCACCAGCAGGTACCTTGAGATCCTCGGGCAGAGGTCTGTTGTCTGTTCCAGAGTCTCGACTTAAAACTAAAGGGGACAGAGCGTTTGCTGTCAGGGCCCCGAGGCTCTGGAACAGCCTGCCTGAGGAAATCAGGTCGGCCGAGTCAGTGAACTCTTTTAAGTCCCTTCTTAAAACATACTTTTATAGGAGAGCCTTTCCCGATCTTATTTGACTTTATTTTATCCCTTTTATTTCATTCTATTTTACTAATTTTATATGAATTTTTCATGCTCTTATCTTGTTTTTTTGTATTATTCTTTACACTTGTTAAAGCACTTTGTAACTTGTTTTTGAAAAGTGCTCTACAAATAAGGATTATTATTATTATTATTATTATTTATTATATTAGTTTCTTTCTTAAATTCCTCCTGCTTCAAAAACATAGGTCTTTCTTAATGTATACATTTCAGGTGTCCAAATTGTATTCATTGTACAAAATGGCCCTGCGTATTTCACTGACGGGTAATTTGTACTATGGTGACATACTAATGTTACTATTAGTGTTACTATTTTGAGCAATCAACAACATAAAGTAATAAATTAATATGTTATAAGATTGAAGTGTGAAATGGTTTCTATTTTTGCATTTCAGCTTTTTAACTAGGGCATCTGAACATCTGTCACTGCTCTGGACCACCACTGGCTGTGGTGATAATATTCAATCAGGTTGTATTTTAAGGTTATTTTAACGTGACTCCAGTGAATATGAAAGACAACGTACAGTGCTGAGTTCATGCAGTTGGGCAGTGAGTTCGGCCACTTGCTGTTTGACATTCTTGTGCTCGGTGCTCTCCTTTTCCAGCTTCTCTTTCATCTTGTTGAGCGTCTGCATCATGTCCTCTTTCTCTTGAGTCTTTGCGTCACATTCACGCTCCTTCTTTTCAAACTTCTGCTGCAGCTCGTGGTGCTCTGTGATGAGAAGTCACAGCGATATATAGTTTACTAAAAAGGTGAATTTAATGGGCGACCACCTTTAACAAACATATTCTATTTCAGGTTCAAGTCATTTACAGTCTTACTAACCTTTTCTCATTTTCTCTGCCTGCTCTTTCCACTGTTTGACCTCATTTTCATTGACCAGCCTGCAGAGAGGATGACACACACAATCAACTACAGTGTCCACATGAACAACTCCAGTGATTGTTTATCCTAACTTAAAAAAAGGGAAGCTATTTTTGAGCCAACACGGGTGAGCACACAGCGTTTTAACTTCCCAGGAAACACAACACTGTTCTCCATTCTTTAATCTGGCAGCAGAGTAATCTGTTCCATGTACTCATTCATGTGTCTGTTCAGTGGAAATCAGAGGACTCACATCCGGACAACGTTCTTCACGTTAAAATTCTCCAGTGGTGTGACGTCGGGGTCGTGACCTTTGTCATTCTGCAAGACCATCTGCTGGACAATACGGTCCAACAGCAGCCAGTACTGCACAGTGTTACCGCTCCTCTTGTCTGAGGAGAGAGGGAGAGACAGTTTATTAGCCTGCTGGCCTGATTTTTATTATTCAGGATTAGTATGTCCAGTAGCCTCTCAGAAAGCAAAGATTTGAGTTGGATCCACAGCGGCTATTTGATAATGATGAAACAATGGAACGATGTGTCAAGACATCTTCTAAAATTACACTGATGAGCCAAAGAGTGGCGCCATAAATACAGGTTACAACAAGGTGACAAATGTTGTGTTCCTGCTTGGCACATCATGTTAACACACACACACACACACACACTATATAATATGAAGTTAATATTATTTTGATTCCTCTTTCTATTTGAGTACCATAACAAGCTTGCACTTTATGAACTCTTGTATATAACTGCAACACTCGTATTTGCGGCTGAAGTGTTAATTACACTCTTGATGTCCCAGGAAAGTAAAAGAGGGGGAGTCTAATTAAAAAGCCACAGAGAGGGGAAGGAGAGCACTAAAGGAAAAGGGCTACTTCAGCTGTTTGGTGGCTCTTTGATTTCAAGTGAAATTATGTGGGAAAGCTGGCTAACTGTATTCTGACTTGATGCAGTCTCTAGTTTTGAGGAAGCAAAGTATTCAGTTTGGCCTGGAATGTGTTTATCCAATTTCTGGACTGACTAATCTGGACAAAGTCAACATCCTTGGCTAGAAACCAGAAGGTCCAGATGTACTGTGTATTTTGTGAGAGTATTAATACTACCGTGTTTGCCTCATTATATCACAAGATAATTTAAATTCACCGGCATCTTTTAATCACATTTTACACATTAAAGATTTTGAACCCTTATTTTTGTGCGACAGAATTTGTGTATGATGCTGAATTTTAAAGTTTGCAGCCCAGTAATGAATCATTTAAAGAAACACTCACGTGGCATGAGGAGACAGTGGTGCAGGACAGACATAAAGTGCGGGTATGCATCGGTGTGGTTCATCTTCTTGCGGATGAGGTCAAAAACTTGGGTGGCACTTTTCGTGTCTATATGTACCTGGAGGAAAAGCAGTAAAACAACAGCCCCGTGATTATCTACCGCAAAATATTTCACAGAAACAAACGATGCAGGAATTAAGTGAGGAAATTATCTCTTTTTCTCTCCATACCGTCTCATATCGTTTTGACAAAGCCAGCTCGTCCTCGTTCCGCAGCATCTCAAAGTAGTCTAAATGCCTGAGTGTGAGCGGAAAAGAAATTAGAGAGGAAGCCTGCAAATGTGATGCACTAACTTTAAGTTTTACTTGGAAAGATGACAGTCAAATACATTCTCTCTCTAGGACAGTAGTGTTGTCTGCCTATATAAATTGACATGACTAGAGGGTACAATTGCGTTTTTCTGTATTGATACATGACTAAAAGGTTTTCTGGATTACTAAATTCAGACAAACCTTTTCTTATCTAACTCTTACACCAAACTAATCCCTCATATCTTTGATTTCATGCTGTTCAGCTTCTGACTTTTCTCTGTTCCATCTCACCTGTCTAATGTGGAGTTGTCATGAGAACGAAGCTTGTCGATCACAGGTTGGATCCCCAACATGAGAAACTCATACCGTAGGTGGATACGGAATTCCAAACTTGTCTGTATTTGAACAAAATAATAAATTAGCAGAAAAATAGGATGCAAACAATGTTTAACAGTCTCTTGAATGAGTGGCTAAGAGACATGGTGACCTTCTAGTGTGAAAGGAAGCATAAAAACTGTCTAATGTGTATAATTCACCTCTCCAGCGCCTTGACTCAGCACAGCATTTATAAACGACATGATGGCTGTTTTCAGGTTGACCTCATCTCTGTATCGCCCCGTACTCCGGTCCAGATCGTTTATAAGTGTCTGTGGGAGGACAGGTTATTACAGGTGTTAAATATCGTCACACGAGGATGACTTTATCTGTCTGCAAAAGATTTAAAACCCCAACTGTGCACATTGCTTGCTCCCACCCACCTGAAATCGCGTCCTCTCACAGGCGAAGCGTTGGTAGTGCAGCATAGCCTCCAAGATCTTTTTGTGCCCACCAGGCACCAGACACACAGCACCCATGATCTCTAGCACCGCCACCTTGGTCTTGATGTTCTCTGTGGCCAGGCTCTGTGCGATGATGTTGATGCTCTCGGAGTGAGAGAGGACGTGGGCGCGGCCCTGCGAGTTGTTCATCAGAGCTTTGATGCAGCCGATCAGAGACGTGTGGATCTGTGACTCTGTGGTCTCGTAGTCCATGCTCTTCAGGAAGTTTAGGATGCACGTCAGGCCGTCCAGGTCGATAAAACGAGTCACGAACCTGAGGGGGGAGCAAGCACAAAGAAATCATCTTAGTTTAGTGACAAATTAGTTTTAGTGACTTAATCCCAGTACTTACTAAACTAAGACTAGTTTTAATATTAACTATAATTATAATGCTCAGATGTCCTGAAGTACAGCTGTCGTATTACATGCCAAAAAGCAAAATGTGTGTATATTTATGCATGTCCACTGGTCCAGTCTTTGTTTCCTTGTCCAACTAAATCATCTTCAGTAAATGTAATAAGCAACTCAAGACATTTGCTATTAAAGTGAAGTGAAAAGCTCAAGGTGCTGAAATAGAAAGCAAATGTTACCTAGTCTCCTTTTATGTACATTCACAGTACGGAAAAATCTTTAACCAACACTGCAGTGACCTTTATGGGTGTTCGATTCTTAAAGGACTCATTTACATACTGTTGTGAGGAACTAAAAAGAGCGACTGACAAGTTGAGATAAGGTTAAATGAGAGGAGATGTGATGCTAGAGGATATTATATACAAATGACAGGGAGGAGATAAAAAAAAAAAGACAGAACAGAGTGAGATGAGGGAAGCATTTGTCCACCTCATAGGTTGTGTCCTCAGAGCCGTCTTCAAGCTCTCAATGGTTTTGTTCCTCTCTTCCTCATCTTCTTTCTCCAGAGCGAGGAGCGTCTTTCTCTGTTCAGCAACCAAATTAAACATCAGAAATACCTGAATCAGTAGTACTAAATCAAATCAAACTAAAGTGAATCTAATTTTGAAATGAATTCCCAGAGGGCAAAATACTAGGTTTAGTTAAAAAGCAAAAAAGCTGCTTCTTGGTTTTTATTATGACAAACTGTCAAAAGATGATGAAGATGCAGATGCAGTAGGTGGGGGACAGTATGTGGACAATCACAGTATTATATAATTTAATTATTTAATTATTAACTGTTCTATTGTATTCCTAATGAATGCAAGAACTTTTTTTTTTTTTTTTATAATTTACAGATTTGTCTCAGAGGGCTTTATGGATAAAGAAAACTCTTTAATAAGGAAAAGAAAAACCTCAAGAGAAGCAAGAGAAGGATGATTCCCTCTTCCAGCACTGTTTTGTAACCATTTCTAAATCCAAAAAAGAATAAATGAAGTTAATGTTATTACTTACAGCTGCCATTGAATTGAGCTGATCAATGTAGTATTCTGGCCAACTGGTTGCACTTTTGTTTTCTTCTTGTTCCTGAAAAACAGAAAATAACAAGGAATGAACGATGCTGTGAAGAGATCCAGGTAGGCTTGGTTTTTAACAAGTCACCCAATGCTAAGAGAAAAAAGAACATGAGGTAAGTTCATTAGAAAAACGTGTTGTATTGTGGAATTAAAAAATGTTTCAGAAGAAGTTGGACTTGAAGGAAATATTTCAGAAAGTCACATGAAGGGAAGAGTTGTTATTTGGTTCATGTCACATGTTTGAATACATCAAAGTGAAACTGCAAACCAGATGGAGAACTTTGAAAGACATGAAGCATACAAACAGCAACAAACACAGAGGGAACAGAAGGCCCAAGGAATAAATGGACACAAATGTAGCAGGGACGCAAAGTGGGGCGACACAGATATCCAGCCCATTTTATCATCAAACGCTTTGCTGAATTTCAGGAGGTGGTGCTGAAAAAGAGAGCACAGCTGCTTGAGAAAATCTTGAGATTAGCAAATGAACGTTAAAACTGTGGATTAACTACATGGCCTGATTTATGCTGAGATTAATCTCCTGACAGGCACGTTTGTGTTACAAGTGAAAAAGGAAAAAAAATCTGCAAGACATTTCTTAGATGATTTAATTTTCTAACTCAAGGGAAAACACTGAGGATAAAATGACTTGACCATGAACTTGGCTTGTACATAAAAGGCCCCCCGGCTTTCATTTTAACTCTCGCTCCATTAAGCTCAAGCGAGCTGTGACCATCAGAAACTAATTGGGCGTCCGTTAATAAAGCGGCCGACAGAGACTTGGCTGCCCTGAAAGAAACTGCGGGCCTTGGCTGGTCTGCAGGGATCGTGCAGCGACAGGAAGGACTGATCCTGCTGTTCCACTCAAGGCCGGTGCCAGCCTGACCAGGCGGGTGCTGGAAGAAGTTCAGTCCATAAGCGGAGCAGACGCAGAGGTGGGACCATTTCCTTTTGCATCTTAAATAGTTCATCTTTCAACTCGGACGTCAGCATGCTGAGATGTCTCCAGTTTATTTAGGGTCGTGATGAGAGAGAAAAGTGGGGAGATTATTTCTGGAAGTTTATTTTTTTCCACATTTGAGAAAGTAAAGATCAAAGGCACGTTAGGAAACAGGAATCAATCGCAGTTATTTAGGGGTGAAAGGACAGCCTGCTTGAAAGAAAAGTTAAGTTACAGCTCTGTCCTCTCAGAAATTAAAGTTGTTTTTTTTTAATGATATTTGAAACCTAACTACAAAATCTCTGATAACAACCAGATCAGTAAATCTGCTTCTTGGCAGATGATGTAACCTAGAAGAGAGCTGACAAGGAGGAGGAAGAAGATTGATTCTCTGCAGCATGATTTCATCAGTTCAGGTGCCCGGCCAAACCAAACAGCTAAAGCTTTGCTGCTTTGACGGACTTATCTCCCCCCGGCTTCTGAAGCCAAGAAACGACTGCAAAAAAAAGCACGGCCTCATCACTGGTGCCCTGATAATGACCCCACCTTCCTCCTTATCACCCCTCTACACACACATATATACACAAAAGCTGCACCTGTGGAAGTGAAGCCTTCCTGTTTTCTTTGGACAACCGACCGCTTCCTTTGCCTCTTTTCTCCACACACCCACACACCCACACACACACACACACACACACACACCCACGCCTTCCTCTCTGAGCTCAGATGGTGGGTTTGTATCTGTCTGGGTCGTGGCCAGAGCCTGCTGCCGAGTCAGCAATATATTGATGTCTTTCTGTCACTCCTTCCGCTCTCTGCTGTGCAGGTCGATGCTGTACATAAAGATTTTGTTCCATCAAATCCTCCCCAACCTTCCCAGCATCACTGAAACAACCCTGCACACTCTTTGGAAAGCTGAACATAGGCGGAGCAACATTTTTGGGGTTTATTTTCAAAACGCCTTATGAGGCTACTTTGGGCCCAGAGACTACTCGTAATAAGGCCACTAATTTGGGACACAGCAGAAACGGGAGCAGACACCGTGCTGTTTCCATTTCCACTATCACTCGCCTTGTTGCTGCTGGCTGGTGGATGCTGTGTGCAGCCAAAACAAAGTGAGTTTCAGCTGAAAAGGGATAGTTCGTTGTGGCTTGTAATGTAGCTATTTAGGCCTCTTATCATAGTCATTGACTCCAAAATACTCAAAACCTACTAATTCTGCATTATAATGAGTTGCCGCCATGAATACACAATATGGGCAAACACGCAAATCTTTAAAGGAATAGTTTAGTATTTTGTGAAATATGCTTACATATTCACTTTCCTTGTGAGAGATAGATGAGAAGATAGTTACCACTCTAATGTCTGTATAGTACATATGAAGCTATAGCTAATCCAGTTACCTTAGCTTAGCATAAAAACTGCGAACAGGGGAAAAACAGCTAGCTTGGCTCTGTCCAGAAGTAAAAAAGATCTGCCAACCAGCACCTCTAAAGCTCACTTAACATATTTGTTCAATCCAGACATAAACATAAACACGTCAATATAAAAAGAAAAGAAAAAAATAAATTACGCATTACACATTGAAAACATATTTTTTTCATTCATATTTAAACTGTCTGGGCTAAATTTGAGATAAGATGGGTTTTTGCACTTTTGCCTTTCTGCAGCTTTTCTGCAGAGCTTTACCGTGAACTGCCATGCAAACTACCCATCAATCACAGTAAATCCCAATAATCCTCACATCCAGTATGTAACCGGATGTAGGAAAGCTTTCATAAATCTGTATGCCCTGTCTGCATATTAGTCAGGACAGGATATCCCTCACACTCATACCTATGGCCTTGAGAAACACTGCCGTACTAGGCACATTCAGTGGTGGCTGGAAAGCTCAACTCTAGTTGATCTAAACTAAAGCAGGCATCTGTGTTTTCCTGCATGCGGAGGAGGAATTAATATACAGGGAAAGAAGAATCAGCTGACAGTCCTTCAATCATGAAGACAGGACTCAATGAAATATGACACTGTCACACAGTGGTGGAGTATGTTCTGACTACACGAATGCTTTGATAGGACAGGTGTATTATCAAAAAAGAGAAACCGCATGATTAAAAAAAAATCCTCCCTTTAAGGAAATGTGCCAAGCTCTTTGTTTTTGAATCAGGGAGGACAATCAAACAATGAGACAAGAACATTATAGTCTAGGAGAAAATACGCTCTTTGAAACAAGACCCTACTTGTGAATTTAGTCTTGCAATATATTGTGTACTTTATAATTCCCGACACTATCCTATCTGTTGGTGGATTATCTAATGGAACAGGCTGAATTTAGCTTTGTCTTACTCCCTCTCCTAATGCCTATTTTTATATCCACCTTGTGTAACATTCACATATGTACAGATGTTCTTTGTAGTGAAGAACAGGAAAGTGACTGTAATTGAATTGATACATAACAGAATTATATGTTTTCTTTTCATTACAATACATTATATCTGGGTTTATACTGTTTTGTGAGCATGATGCTAAAATGTTCTCTCTGACTTACTGAACACAGCCTTTGAAGCTAATCTCTTGCCAAAATGTTGTTGATACCAATAATACCTGGTGTGGGAGTTCCAGTGCAAAGGCCTCAACATTGTAACGCTTTAAAGCACAATCATATAGTATTTAGACCTTTGTAAAAAAGAAAATCTCCCAAGAGTATTGCATAAAGGATAACTGCTGCATATCACAACCTGTGTATTGGTAAAAGCTTAGTTTCATTGGCGGCGTAGGGGTGTAAGATGCTGACCATGTAATCCTAATGTCTCTCTCTTTCTCCTCATTTACAATCAGCTCTTTACTGTGTACCAGAGGTGGGACCAAGTCATTGTTTTACAAGTCCTAAGTAATTCTCAAGTCCCAAATCAAGTCTCAAGTCAAGACTGACATGTCCATAGTCAAGTCTCTGTCTGGTAACAAGTCTTTGAGTTTGAGTCCTAAACAAGTCATAATGTGCTCTCTCACCAAATTTAGTACCATTTTGTATTTTTTAACAAGATTTAAAAATGAAAAAAGGTGCAGTTTCACACAACAAATGTAATTTCATTTAATGTATTAAATGAAGTGTTGATGTGCTGCATACATTTTTTTCAATATCATAATTTATATTTGGGCTAGGGGAGGGTATCAAGTCAATTTGAGTCAAAAGGCTGAAGTCCAAGTGAAGTCACGAGTCATTGGTGTTAAAGTCAAAGTGGAGTCTTTTTTGATTTTGTCAAGTCATCATATTTGTGACTCGAGTCCACATCTCTGCTGTGGAACATCTAATAAGAGGCAAAACACAGTTATATATAAATAATAAAAAACAAAACCTGTAACCATACATTGATGACATAACATTTGGGCATCAGTTCATCCACCGGCACAAATGGATAATGCTTCCTGCTATACAAAACTTCTTGCCCTGAATTTTAATGTGTGTGTTTTCATCTTCAGGTATCAACAAATCAATGAGAGAGGAGATTACATAAACTTGGCAGCTCGGATATATGCAGCAAAAGCAGCCAGTCGGCAGCCAGTCGGCAGCAAGCCTGCGGAAGCTGATGTGAAGTTTGACATAAAGCACATGGGAATCTTTTACCTTCTTCTTGCTACAGTAGATTTGCCATTTCTTCTCTGCAGGCAGGGCGAACATGGCTTCCCTGTGTTTCTCTGTAAGGTCCAGCTCATCCTGCAAAGTGGGAAAGAAATAGCAGAAAGGGTTAAGAAATGTTGGTGAGGAGGGTTCAAAGGAAGAGAAAAAGCTATTATGTCTTCACAATCCTTTATAATCATTAAATAATCTTTGATAAAGAGAGCATCATTCTCAAAACATAGCTCACAGATTACAGACTACCCGGGTATCAAACCATCACACTGCAAATTTTATTTAGTTTTCCCCCAAAACAAAAACATGTGAGTAGTTGCATCTCGGTTCGAGATCGGTTTGTGCTAAATCTCTTCATGATCAGTGGGATATCACCGTAAGTTCAATATGACTCTGAATCAAATCAGATGTCTTTGCAGGCTTTGGACGTGTGAGTAATGGTCGGGGGTGGGGGTGGGGTAAGGCGTGGTCTGTCTCCTCAACATGTGGTAACAAACATCTGGAGACAACATGCATCACTAGAGGAGCACAAAGGGTGCTGCTGGGAAGTTACCAAATACCAGAGAGCATTTCACCATTTTGACAATGTCTGAAGGCAATTAAAACCTATCAGCAAGTTTTAATTTGAGCTTTCACATGTCAAGAGCACAGAACAGGCATTTAAGTGGGGGTTAGGACATCAGTATTCTACATCATAGCATTTTAAAGGCAGTAGCGGACACAATTAATTCTAAATTAGTGTAGAAAAGTATACGTTTTCTGTGCTTTATTGTGAGTTAATCAAATCTTAAGGCAATTATGTTAAATGAGCTTCATGTGGAAGAAGGAGAAAGTCATGAGGAGGCTTTTAAACAATTTCGTTCCAGGAGGCAACACAGTAGGTAGTGTAAACTCAAGTCTAAATGCAGGTTTATTTAGTTTATTAGTTGCTATTTAAGCAACAAATGGAGATTAAGCTAATGTGGTTTACCCAACAGACTGACCGCTAAAGGTTTTATAGTAACTGCTCATCGTGGGAATTGTTTGAGGATGTTCTTTGCTTAAGCCATCAAGGCCTGTGAATCAATATGTGCAATGATCAAATGTAGTAAAAAGGTTGTGTGGACTATTGATTGGTCTCATGAATGGGAAAAGGGCAACTAATTCAATTGTGTGTTTTATAAATGGCAGATATAAGTTTTATGTTTGTATGATTTGTTATTAATGTTCTGTCTGACTACGAGTGAGAGTGTCTTGGCCTCTGATATGTAGGATGAGAAAAGAAGCTTTACCTTGACTAGCAAATTTTTAGAAAACTCTTTCAAAATAACCTCAAAGTTCAAAGGTCGGGTTTAATTGATCACAAGAGAGCAGATGGCCCCAACTTATTCCACAACGTGAGTCTTTTTTCCAGCAAGCCCATCCCGATTATACACGCACATGATGGCTCACACTGGGTGAAAAGACAAGCACGTGGCTGTTTTCATTTGGCAAACAGAGCAACTGAAAGCCTCCTTGTTGTCACACTCAACTTACTCAATTATGTCTTCATAAAGGGCGGTAGACAAAAACAAGCAATTAGCAGATGGAGGAGGCAGAGAGTTCCTGAATGAGGCCCATTGATGTGCAAAAATGTCATGCTTAGATTACTGTGGCAACCATGGGAGAGGAAAATGGGGCAGGAGAGGAGAGGAGAGCACGACAAATTCGAAGTGACAATAAGACAGAGACAGAATATCAGCCTGGCCCTGTAACTCACGAGACAGTGTAAACCTGGAGGAAGTGAATTTTTGTTTGTGAATCTCTTAAAATGTACAGTGTAAACAATGAGGTAGGTTATATTTTAAAGGCATCTTTTGAGTTAAAATGTTGAAATGTCTGCTATGCATTGTGTAAACACAAAGATTTGAATTATCTTGTAAATTCTGGAAAAACATTATTAGGTCCTAGTATTTCAGACTTAATAATTATCTTCCATTCTCCTCCATTTATAACACAGAATGGTTTTAAGATTATTATATTAACTGAACAAAGAGCTGTATTTCCAAACTACACAAAACAAAAACAAAACATTATCTTAACTATGTGTTAGTCCGTCTCTCAGTTGTTTGAGACATTACTACCCTGTATGTGGCTCACAATGGCTCACAAATATACATTTAAAAAAGCTAAGCTCAATAATTCCCTAAAACAGCTGAGCAAGTTTTTGGCAAACATTACAGAAAGCAGGAAACACATTTGTTGTAGACTATTTTCAGCAGTGGATTTATACACATTTGGTGCACAAGTGAGTATTTACAGCAGCAGGACCTGTGGGGTTAACTCAAAATAAACTACAGTGGTAGTACAATGGTAATAAAGTGCATTTAATAGTTTTTTGAACAACAATGGAGGTCTAAGGCTTCAGCCACTACTTGTTAATAGGATCAATCCATTGTCAGTTTTGGTCTTTTCAATGTTATGTTGACATTAAGGAAAATATAGTATATAACCGACAAATCCTTTGAGTCAAATCTAAAACGATATTTACAGAAACATGAAAAAAATACTTCTTTTGAAGTCTTACCATTACTTTGGCCTGGATTCAGCAAAAAAAAGGAGAATAATGTCTTACCACCAACTCGGAAAACATGCCATCCAGCTCGTCATATCCTGGCATCGGCAGTGCCGGCTCCATGGTCTGTAGGGCAAAGTCCTCCCGGAGCCTGTAGGTGATCTCCGGATGATCGTTGCGGTTAAAACAGCAGAAGATGAAGGAGAGGCCACCGCGGCCACTGCCGGTGCGTTTCCGAGGAGCCATGGCTGTCCGATGCGTCCTGCTGGTCAGGTAGGGAGGGTGGGAGGCTCTTTGAGGGCCTCTTTACAGCCTCCTCCACCTTAGAGTGTGGCCTCCGTCAGAGAGTGCTGTAAACACAGAGAAGGCACAATGAGTTTTCAACGCTTACAACCAAACCCTCTGCTCCTGGTAACGGTTAATGATGTAGGGTCATACGTTTTGAAGGGAAAGTATCTGTGGGGGCAAGCACTGAAAGATTCAATTATATTGTTTCCACAATAGGGCCCCGTCAGAGTGTGATGTTTGAAATGGAGACCATAATTTGCCAGGATTAGTGTATTCAGGTCTTTTCATCTCCCCTTCCTTCCCATTCAGCATGGGTGTCCCTCTAAAGACTTAACGAGCAATGATTAGAGGGGTGTGTTTACAATGACCATGGTGAGGGGTGTGTGAGGCTTATTGTTGTTTTGAAGACTTGGTCATGACAGGCAAAGAGGAAAAAAAGGCCTTCTTGAAAACCTTCAGACGAGTCATTATAAGGTGTGTCTCTAAGTCGGCCAGCGTGTTGTTCAAATGGCAGGTGAGATTTGCAACATTTGCAGCCTACGTCAAACTTAAACATACGTTGCCTCAATCGTCCTGATAATCATCGTCACCAAACTCTCCCTTCCAGACTCTCTGACTTAGCAGACAAGATTGCACATTTGGCCTGGTGTCTAACAGCTGCAATTTTATAAGTAATGTAGGAAATGTGTGCAATCCTGCTGGACTATTGCCCCACCTGCTCTGCTTCTTTATCACAGATAAAAATAAACAGAGATCAGCTGTCATAAATGAGCAGCATTGACGAGGAGGGTTGAGCACATAACAGAAAGTTTTGTCTTGTCAGTTGAAGTTCCAGTTTGCACCAAAGCATCACCATTTAAGTAGATCTATAATGCTTGATAGTATTTTTGGGTTTTAGTCATGCTAGCAGTGGGACTCTAGGGATGGCAATGTCAGGGTGTCAGCTGTTCCTCCACTTTGGTGCAAAAAGATCTCAACAACTCAATGTATTGCCATGAAATCTTGTGCAGACATTTGTGGTCATCTGAGGATGAATCCTACTGACTTTGGTAATCCTCTGACTTCATCTATTGCCACCTTGAGTTTGCGGAAGGACAAATGTCTCGGTAAATAAACAAATACTATTTCTAATAACTTTGATGGTCTATTAACTTTTCATCTCGCGCCACCATCAGGTCAAAATATCAATTTGTCCAACATTATGTTATTTTATAACCAAAATAAAGCGTGTTTAGTGCTAATTAGCAAATGTAAGCATTGCAACACGCAGAACTAAGATGGGGAACATTGTAAACAATATACCTTATGAACATTAGCACGTTAGCATCAATACTGCGAGCATGGTGCCATGATAGCTTTTGAATTCAGCTCATAGTACCGATATGCCAAAGTACAAAGCTGTACGTGACAGTAGATGCTTGGTCATTTTTACAGCCCTTACAGCATGTCATCTCTTACCTCAGAGGGTATTTTGACCTGAGATCAGACTGAACTGTCCGTGGAGCATTTGGTTCTCTGGTTACAGCTATTCAATAAGAGTGACAGTTTACTCTGTTGCTAAAGCTAACAACAGGTAAGATTTTGAGACAAGACAGACCTCGAATCTAACAAAAACATGAACAGGTTTCATTTATAACAACACACTAATTCATACCAAACACACAGAGTCCGAGAGGAGAGACAGCTGCAGTGAACGCGCCCTCAGACCTGCTGGCTCCACTCCAAACAGGAATAATGGAATAAAGTGTACAAGATGTCTGTGCTGTCTGGCAAATAAAGACGTGGTGTCGTCAGCATGTCACAAACACAGCTCTACAGTCTCCGGCCCCACTGTGCAGAGCGGTGTGATGCCAAGTATCATAACCACAGAGGCAGCGCTGACCTGAAGGAATTTCTGGACATCTTTTCCTGGTGACTGACCGCCCGCTGAGCACAACCAAGTTCACTTGACCTTTCCCAGTGTTTTCCTATAAGTCAGAGGTTTTGCCCTGACAAACGTATCATAAGCAGTGCGATGGCAGTCTAAATTTAACATGGTCAGATCACGTACTTCACTGTAATCGAAGATTGCGGGTCAGTATGGTCAGTGGACTGAGGCAACAGACGACAGCTAAAGTTATCTCTTCCAAAAGGGAAAGTGAGGACATTTCCTGTGGCAACTTTGTCTAAGTAGAGTCAAATTATAAAAACTCAATTTTGTGGTCTACCTAAATAAAGCCTGATGCCATCACTTGCCCATTTTAGTCTTTTTTTTTTGCTTCATCGGTGTTTCCTCTATCCAGCAGCTGTACTTTTCCAATTTGGAACAGTCGCTAGATTTGTCGGCAGCTTTTTCCAGCCACCACAAAATCCTGAAATCTGTCGTATTATTATTTTCATATGTCACCCTAAAGTTTTAATCTTTGTGTCTCTCTTTAACATGCTGATGCTAACAAAAACAAAAGAAGCAAATCCCAAAAAAGGAATATAATCACATAAACACTTATATAACAAAATAATATTTTGTTTCAGTCGATAAAGTTTGTGCAATAAACTTTTAATCAGACACACTAGACATTAATCCAAATTACCACTTGTGTCTTATGGTGGCCAACAAACTAGTAATAACTGGGCAAACTGTCAAACAAAACTAACAATAGCCAAATTTATCCCATTCCTAGAATAATCAGTCTTTCCTAAAGAAAGACAGCAAATGTACCCGTATATACAAAGTCCAGTCAATGAAAAAGCTTAGTGTACTACATAGACAAGGCACCTGAGGCCACACGTGGGATAAAGTACACAGCAGCTCACTCTAACTAACACACTGAATAGTGTATTTATTTTGACACATCCTTGACTTTTCCAAATAGACTACCCCAGGCCTCGGCAGCAGCTGCTTGGCTTCATGCTCACCATCTATTCTAGCATGAAGGGAAGAAGCCATTCAAAGCCCTCTTTGACCATATTAGTCCACAAAACTGCCCATCTTTTCCATTAGCTAAAGCGAGCTGTAAACTTTGTATAAACCCGTGAGCCAGAATGCGACAGCGTTGGCCCTCCTCCAGCTAAAGGAACCTGTGGATGCGCCACGGCTTGGCCAAGTGGGGAGGGTCAAAAGAGGCAGATGACAAGGGCAAAGAGGGGCTGCGTTTTTAAGGACTGAACATGCAGACAGTGTCACTGATAAGACTTTGTGTTTGTGCTGTAATGATTAACCTGTGAGACCTGAGTGCTCCGACATTAGCCCCAGGAGGTTGTCTGTCAGACGGTCAAGGTTCCCAACATAACAGGCCTGTTGGAACAAGATGACATTCTTCTCATAGCCAGGTGAGCCTTGTGACCCTGAACAACATCCACACAACAACAACACCTTCCACTGTCACCTGCTCTGGGAAGGAACACGGATTACTTCAAATCCCAAAATCTAGCACGCACATCTCAGCCAGTCAAACTGACCCCTAGTTGTCCAAGCAGTAAAAGTTAGAATTAATAGTAGGCATGTTGACGATAATATTATGTAACAGCTGCACTTTCCAAATAATACAAAAGAATGCAGTTAATACTGTTGATTGACTCCTTGACTGTGCAGAAGAAACATCATGACTCTTGTAGTCCACTGCTTACAGTACGATACAGATTCTTTTGTACCCCTTCATTCATACACATCCAATAATTAAACCCGCCCACCCATATTCTCACAAACACTCCTCTCTTTGTCTGTAGTAGATTTCTATCCTTGGATAGCCTTGTTGTTTTCGTGACCATGTGGTTTGGCGGGTGACCTGGACTGAGGCCAGACTGTAAAAAGATTCCCAGTGTTTGTAAAGTGAGTGTGAGCCCGTGCATGGTGCCTGTTCAAGAACTCTACATTAAACCTGCTCAAGTGTCAGGTATGCTGGAGAAAAGGCAGAAGCCGAGAGGAGCATCTTAAGCTAAACACAGAGAGAGGCTTGTGTTACGAAACACGTGCAAAGACGAATGGAGAACAGAGAGCAAGAATTTGAAGATGACACTTTTCATCCAGCTGTCTTCTTCCAGCTTTGCCAAGGCCTTGTTTCCTTTTCTCTCATTTTCTGTCCATTTTACTCATCTCTTTAGCCTCCCCTGCTGTTCAAGCTTACTTTAAGATTTATATTATTTGTTGAATGGCATCAGCAATGACGGTACATGGTGTGCAGTGGAAGTAATGTGGGTTAGACTTCTCTGGTGCTGCTTCGGTCGCTTATACACATTAGACAATCAACAGTGGCCTCCCTTGGTACACAATCTTAATTGCCCAAAAATTGGCCGTCACAGTGCAACGAAGTGAAATCTGTGGTGTTGGTAACCAAAGACTTAAAAACAGATAATAACATCAAGTCAAAATACTCAAAATTACTCATGAAAAATGGTTCTATAGCAAACAAAATCCAATTAAAAACATACAACCTAAAAGTAATTATGTGGCCTGTCATAAAAAAACTTCTGTTATAAATATGTGGATTTTGTGTATAATTTATAAATACTAACAGGTCAACCTAACAAGCCAAAATGCGCCTCACTCGGGAGCAGGAATTCAACCTTGGAGAGAGAACAGAGTGGACAGTAGTGTATTGAAAACAGATGTGTGAAATACCTTCTTCTGTAACAGCTGGCATCTCTCAGCAGTTTCTGGAGATTTACTTTTTTGTAATGTTTGAGATCAGCTGCTCTGGCTGCCTAAATCATCAGCCATGCTAATGTTGGTCAGGACAAGACACAGCAAAATAGCTCTTCTATGTTTGTAATTGAGAAAAGTGAAGTAGTTCTACAGCCAATGGCAACGGAGGAAACCTTGAATGACAATCAATACAAGAACCCCATATTAGGCAGCAAGGTTGCTTCACCTTGACTGTATGTCTCGCTTGGACTCAAGAGCTATAATTAACAATAATCTACTTTTTTGAAATGTCCTTGAGCAAGACACATACTCCCTCCCTGCTCCAGGGACTTTGTTCTGCCTGACCCTGTCCTCTGACCTTTTTGTGGAGTGAACAAATGAAAAGGAAATTTGCCAAGAAAAATTGTATCAATAAAGAGCCACGCTACTATTATTATCATCATCCCTACATTTTACCATTCCTCTAGCCTGAGACAGCACACATTTATTCATGCTTTTAATCATCCTGTCACATTAATAGCTACACAGAACCCAAATAATTCCATGTGTTGTTTTGGAGTTTAGCTGTAATGAAGAAATAAATAAATAAAAATATGTAACTGGTGTTTACTGACTGTTCGGGTTGTACAGAGTATAGCTGCAGCTTTGTTATAGGCGGACTAGAAAGGCATTTGGTGCACAGAAGTTTAATCTTCTTTTCTGATTTAGGATTTTAGGATGATCAGATCTGCAATTTGATGATCATCTCACCCCAGTATTTCCAATGCAAAGCAACTCGACATTGTATGTAGTGCTGTTTCATACTACTGCACCACACTGCATTACAGTGTTTCTCACACTTACAAAAACTAAAATCCATTGTGCATAAAAGGGTACTTATATTAAAAGAAAGCCACTGGAGACACAGTTCATGGTTTGGGAACTGCAGTGTGCTTCACTCAAGAGGTTTATGGACTTCTGGAAATCCTCGCAATTGTTGAGAACTACACTTAATTTATTTTGGATCAATTTGGACAGCGACAAACAAAAGACTCAGGAGTCACACAGTGAAGGCTGGTGGTGGTAGTCCTTTCATCAAAACACACAGCCGGAGCTCGGAGCTGCCCAGCTGAAAATCACTCAGCAGCAGCCAAGTATCTGGACACGGAGAAGTTGCTCAACTTGTGAAAGTAAAAACCGTTTTGACTCAACCACAAAATGCACAAGAGAAAGTAAACTGAACTGATCTATTGATCAACCCCATGTGATTTCTGAACACCGGTAGACGCAAAGGTGCCCAATTATCTTGCACAGCTGGATAGCATACATAACGCTTGTTCTGCTAATTACTTAATGGCGCCCTAAGTACACAATGAGTAAACACACTCAGACCTGGACACACATCAGAAAATAACTCGCCCCTGACAGAAATGCAGACTGGCAGGTTGAGAGGAGATTAAAATCAATCACATCTCAGTGGCGGCCATTTAGACAACACAAAGCTGTCAAAACTGTTGTTAGTGGAAAAGCAGCAGTAGCAGAACTGTTCAGCTCTGGTGCCTGTGGGCTCATGTGCATTTACGTTACAGGATTGTGTGTCAAGATATGACAAAGGCATTGCCTCTGGAGCATTAATGTCACATGGCAGAGGGAGCAGTGCTGAAGTGGCTCTCAGATTACAGGATTAACATACAGGGGCACAGAGAGAGTGCAGAGAAAGGGATAACAGTACAGAGACAGACAAAAGAAGCATTTCTTCCATCAGCTGATACATCTCATACTTGTTTACATGGCTGCAGGTTAAAAAAAGCAGATCTTGTAGGACTTTAAAATAGAAAAGTGGATTGTGACTAAGTTACTGACATACAGTGTAGTTCATCTTTGCAAAACCAATATTATTACTGAATGTGGAATTAAACCGACAATAAATAAAATGCTAAAAAGCTCAAATGTGAACTACCTAAACTTCTTCATCAAATCTGAAGATGAATCGTAATTTATCAAGAAAAGAAAATATTCTGGACCCAGCAAGGATTTCCTTATTTTGCCTGTTTTTCTTTTATTATTTTAAACTAAATACCTATCTTACATGTTGGTGGCACAAACCAAACATCTCATTGGGCTGCGGAAAACAGTGATGGGTATTATTCAATGTTTCCTCACATTTTACAGCCAAAATGATTAATCAAACAACAGGAAAAACTATACTATCTAGCTACTCATAAACATTTCACTTTGGTGCTGAGCCACATTTCAAAACTATTATGAAAAATGTTTCATACTTTAATGGACCGCTTCATTGCATCATTCTGTCTGTGTACTGTTTTGGCCTGTATCACAACTGTAATATTCACATTTAATAGTACACACTAAAGTTAAATACTGTTCTGTACACTATTACCAACACACAGCAGTATCTGTTGTAGCTGAAAGCAGGGAACTCTATTAGCCATGTCACATAGAGGTAATCTAATTGTTTGCACACTGTCACAGACTCGTGGTCTTAACACGTTTCAACCAGGGACACTGTCGCAGTCAGACTGTCATGAATCAGATTAGTTTAAGACCAGCCTCTGTATCTCTAACCACGCAACAGTTACGGTTAATAATCTGGTGAGAAATGACTGCCAAACTGGAATGGAAGATAAAAGCTTTGTTTAGTGCAAACTGACTAACTAAGTAATGGAGGCCACAGCATTATTTCGTGAACAAAATGCTGATAAAGAGATGTTTGTCAATGAAGTTGTTTTGTTGTTGTTTGATTCAATCACTGGTGAAGTTTTTCCTTAAGAGATGCCAATATGATCTAAACGCTTAGAGATGGTCCACTTACTGGAAGATGCACCAAATGTTAAATTACAGATACTGGATGTTTTGAACAAATGTATATGATCCCCCAAATGAATTTGTGAGGAGAATTCATGATCATATAATCGCCTATGGTGGTCACAGATTATACTGAATGTTATCTAGAACACACTGAACTGTCCACGCCTTACACAGTAATTCGGTGGCATTCCCCTTTAATTCTTACATGAATGAATAATAGCACAAAGCCAAAAAAAATGCACATTTAGGATTGGGGAGTGTGCGGCTGAAATGTAGGGAGGACAGAGATTAAAAAGCAGGTTAAAGGCTGCTGCTCTTTCAGCAGGCAAGGCTGTCAAACTTGTTCTGCAGACAGACTCTCCAACCCCCCACTCTTTACATGTTAGCATTCTTCCTCGGGTCAACCCTTCATGTGGAGGTTAGTCCCGGGGCAAAGAGGGAAACTACTTAAACATGGGACAATATCCTTGCCAGGGTATCATCTTAGTCATCTTTGTTCAGTTTGCTGGCTTTGCTCCAAAACAGTGAGAAAAAAAGAGAAGTTTAGTTTAAAAATAGCACTTAACAGTGACAAATCTGAACAAAAAAAGGCTAGCACAGCACAGACGTTAATGTTACAGCAATGTGCGTATTTCACAACAGCAGCTCAACTTTTATTATCTGTATTTGTCATGCAGGTTCAAGTTTGAGTTATAAATTATGGGGGGGTTTTTATGTTTTTTTCTCAGCTATATTAATTTGCAATTCGGATTTATCCAATATGCTCTAGATGCACAGCTCCTAAGAAGTGTATTGTAATGTCTTGAAACTAGTGAACCAAAACATATTATTCAGTAAGCAGAAGGAGAGAAAATGCTGTGTATCATCATTAAGACTGGAGAATCAAGAAATGATCTTAACTGGGTTGTCAGTCAGACTATTCCTGTTGCATCCTGTTATAAACATGACAGCATATTTAATCAGAAAGAGAACAATCTTCCAAGAGTGTTTGTATATGCAGATAATGCAGATTCCAACTAGTGCAGCAACTCGTACCAGGACGTGCATGGAAAGATTGTGAAATAGCTCAAGTCATTTGAAAAGCAGAAAATTACAATTTGATTAAAAAAAATTGTATCTACATATTGAGTCAGCTGTAACACCTGAACAAATGCTGCGATTGAGAGTGTGGGAAAACTAGTTAGCACACAGGAAGTTGAAATAGTTAGCTTAAAGTAATGGATAAACTGTTAAAATAATTAAAAGTAATAGATAAATGATTAAGTTAGGTAATGGATAAATGGCTGAAACATCCAGCTCCTGCCACCCCAAATGGTTGTACTACAAATGCAAACCAAATCGACCTAAACATTGAGAGTTCATCTGTATTAAATATTATATTCATATAATAACATGTGGGGGTACATCTGACAAAAAGGGTTGGAGACCATTGACGGAAAGGATCAATAAGCTCTTGACTATTGACAGACAGGGAAGAGAATCAGTACCTTCAGCGAATTAATGTCATCTAGCATAAGGTTTGACTATTAGAACATCAGCATCTGTGTAAATAAGCAGTGAATGACAGAAAACTGTAAAAATAATAGCTGGAAAACTGCTGAGTGTCACAAAAGAACAGAAAAGAAAACACCTCAGATACAAGCTGTGGACTCTAACGACAAAAACATCATAAAGCACCGACAGCCGTCATCTACTGCGTGGCAGAAGGAGTAGTAAACATTATTATGTGCAGCTGGACACAGTCCAATATTGGTCACAAAATTATTCCGAGTAGTAATACGGACAACCTCTCAGATCACCAGTAATGGGGCATGCAGAGCGCCATAATCTCTTCTAGGATACCCTCAGCTGCAGGCGGTCCTTCAAAAATCCTTACCTCTCCCTCAGTTGCTATGGTAACCGGAGCGGTAGGTGACGGGTGCGAGCTGGGTGGGTGATTTAATGTAAGCCCCTTTCACCGCACATTACCCTGCTTTTTAATCTGCTCTGGATGTTTATAAGGGAGAAAATAGGATTGTCTCTCTAATTCAGCGCACAAAAAACAAATAACAAAACCATTAAGGATTACAGGGTAAAAATCTAGCTTGCCTTCACTCAGCGGCACCATGAAATCCCACACAGTTACAAAGACTGTTAGTCCTCTGTTATACATCAGTCTGTGCAGCATTTACATGCGATGCAGCATATGCACACAGCCTCTCCAGGGAAGAACCTGAGAAGGATGGGCAGCGACAGGAAATGAGCGAGGTGAAAGAGACGACCCCTCTCTCTGCTCAAGGTGACTTTCCTTTTCATTGACTTGATTAGCTGCACTCCGCCCCCATCATGGAAAAAAGTATGCCATCCTCTCTCTCTCTCACACACACACACACTCACTTGACACCGATAACCGGCTGCATTCGCCAAACCGCAGAGAGAAGCTGGTGGGAGGTAGCAGCCTGTAGCCTCTCTGAGTGTGCCGCATATTTCTACCACCACCTCACCCTATCTACAGACCAGCCTTGTCATTATGGGGCATTCCCCGTATACACAGGACAACTCTCTCACCGCGAAATCAGCCCCGGGGCCCAGTTTGAGCACGCTGTCATCCCCCGCCCTCCCACCCAGTTTCTACAGCAACGCCGTTTTCTGCACCAACACCTCCTAATTAGACAGACATGATACAATCACCTACGTCTTGGTGAGAGGAATCCAGCCTCTATCCTGGGGAGTGATAAAGCAAACCAGCAGCCCCAACTCCCCTCAAGCTCACACACACACACACACACACAGACACTGATAGCCTCCGACTATCTACCGGTCACATGCACTCTACACACACATTCCTATCAGCAGATAGCTGGCTACTGCGCTCCTTTTCCTTGCACTCATTTGATTACAGGGTACAATAGGCAGATTCACTAAGCTCGTCTTACCCTGTCCAGGAGTGAGCACGCCTCTGTTGTGCTCTGAGCATTCCCTTTATATCCTCTACTCACTGCAGTATCCCTCTTTCTGCACAGTAGGCAGAAAAAAACGATGCTTTCCTTGTACACAAGACGCAAAGGAGCATTTCCTGCGCAAGGTATGTAATCCACGCAGGGTCAAAGGCGTCTGCTCAGGGCTGGAGCGGCTAATGTGCACCTTGAATCCCAGAGGCTGTCAAAATCAGCCGAGAGGAAAATCCCAGATAGATGGAGGCTGTTTTTCTGTGATGCCACGGGGTGGGGTGGGGGGGCAAACAAGGGATAAACTCGCCATATAGCATGAGCTGCTGTTTGAGATCTTGCAAACAGCCAGCTGGCCGGCGAGAACTTCTCCTTGGCGTATGCACTCCCTCCCTAACCTCCTCCTCTCTGCCTTTCTCTGCAGAATGCTGTGGGGGCAGAGGGGACAGGCACAGATGTTACTGGCTCCGGGCCACACCCCTTTTCAACACTCCCAGTCCTAATAGGATGCAGCCTAGCCGTGGCCGCCGCCCAGCTCACCCCCTCCCCCCTATGCTGGCTCTAGACTACTTGTTTAGGGTTCGTTTGCAGAGTGCTTGTTTGGAGAGCTTGAGGAGGGAAATAAAGCAAAGGTATAAAACGTAGGTTAGTGTGAAGCAGTGAAAAGTGTGAAAAGGTGACTGCAGGAATGACATAATGTCAAAAACATAAATACTTAAACTCCTCCTGTGTTTAATAAAAACCCATTCAGCCCAGGCAACTTAAAACACGGCACACATTCCAGCCTAACAGTCTGGCAATGATGAGACAACTGACAAAATAGCCAGAGGATTTTAATCTAAACAATCCCAGGCACTCCCACATGATTTACAGCACCAGCATCACTCCTGCATCTCAGCTAATTACTGACTCCCAACATCCAGCATCCATAAACATTCCTACATTGCAACATAGTGATATGTCTTGGACAGAATCGAGGCCAAAGTCAGGAAAATGTGTAATGTGTGTTTCACTTGGAACAAATGTACACAACGTCACAGTAATTTAGCCTTTTGCTTCAAGATTTCATGAGAGAACCAGCAATATAATAATATGACTACTTCAGTCTGGTCCGTCATTTCATGCGAGTTTTTTTTTATATAAGATTGACTGACTCTGTATAGGCAGATATTAAATGGACTCAGATCAAGATCAGGGCCAAAAAACACTTGATCAGGACATCCCTAATTTAAGAAGTTTATAAGGCCCCATCCACACTACAGTGTTTTTGTTTTAAAACAGTGACCTTTTGCTACATTCGCAACTTCCGTCCAGACTAAAACGGCGGAGAGGTTTGAAAACGCTGCCGACCCCATTTTTCATTCTAAAACTCCGGGTGGTGTTTTAGTGGGGACAGGGAAAAATGGAGGACTTTAGATGACGCAGATGTCAAGCAAAGTAGAAACAAGATGCTACTGACAGAGTTTTTGATATGGTATTTTTTCTAAAATATCTTTCACCATGCAAATAACCCTTACAGCCTTTGCAATGACTCCCAGTCTGTTTTCCGCTGCCACAGCCGCTTCACACACACAGAAACAGTCCCAGCTCCTTATTGGTCCATGCAAAAAAAGAAATCTGGTGTGATTCTTTCTCTGCATTTCTTTATTCTTTCCCCAAATCATCTGTAACTACGGAATAAACCATCTGCTTCATGTTTACACCAGCAATCGCATACCCAGTGTAGTGAACGGCCACTAGATGTGCATTTTAAGTCCTTAGGCAAGGATTATACTTTCCGCGTCCGCGAGTACGCGAGGGTCCGCGTGACCAAAAAACCGTCATCAGAGGGGTTACGCGTATAGGGTCCGATCTACTGTGCATTAACGGCCCTGCTGTATGTGTAGAACGGGGGGCACGCGGATGTCCGCACGGACCCTACGCATACCCTCTCTGATGGCGATTTTTTCGTCTCGCAGACGCGGAAAGTATAATCCTTGCCTTATGCGGCATTCAGACCAAATCGAATTTTCTCCTCGTGACGCTTTCCTCGCGTGAGTACATTTGCTGCAAGTGTTCACACACAAGGCGAAAAGGCGATTTTAACGCGATAACATGAATAAACACAACGTGCTAGTGTTGGCGAGATGAAGCCTCATGAAGCATTCAAGCATTCCATCCAATTGGTTCACTCATGGGCCGAAGCTTCACGGTGCTTCATTTGCTCTACTGTGCCATGAAGTGGACAATAAATGTAAAACAGGCAGAGTGATTATAACGGCAACATGGCTTTGGTGTGTGAAACTTTGAACTGAATAAATTAATGAATGATGTATCTGATGCCAATACATGACCGATTAGTTTTTTAATAAGGTGTCTGTCTTTATGATACAATGACAGGGTCAGAAGGAAAGTGGAAACAAGGGAGAGGGTTATGATAACTTGGTTTGTGACTTTAGATAATAGAGACAACATTTTATTCATCTTTATTTAAAAATAACACTTCCACAATTCTGGGCTTCAGGCGGTTTCTTTTCTGGAGATGATTTTACCTGCTTTAGAAAATTATTATTAGGGTAATATGGGCTGCGATGGACTGGCGACCTGTCCAGGGTAATACCCCGCCTTGCGCCCGATGTCAGCTGGGATTGAAACATATGAATTCACGCTTTGTCAGGTCTGTCAGTAAGACAGCAGGACAACAACTTCTAAAATGTTTGTTTTCTGAATGGAGTTTGGATCAATCAGGGCTATTCTATATTAACTTGGTCACAGTAAAGTACAACGATAGCTGGAATAAAGTTACAGACACATGTTTTCTGAACTCACGAGGTAGTTCAACTTCCTCGCTTTCTTTTCTCCAAGTGATGTCCAGTTTGTCCGGTTTTTATATAAATATGAAGTCGTAGTCCGACAGAGCTAACGACGCTAACAACAACACTGGAACCGGATGTGCACGGAAACTAGCTGCTGAGAAGCTCCAGTGAAGATAAATCAACGTTGTAATCCCAAAAACTAAAGTAAAAAGCTAATTTAATAAAAGCAGTTAACTCCGAGCTCCTCCTGCAAGTAAACGGCGTAGTTGTTAGAGCAGAATCCACACCGACTACAGGGATTTATTTGTCCAAAGGTTGCAGCGCTGCTCCCTGCTCCTCTCCCCCCAGTTTAGCAGCTCTCAGCCGGCCAGCAGATTTTCAATCCCCTGCTCTGCCCGGCCCTCTCCACACATGCTCTGAAGCAGTTGGTGACGTACGGACAATCTCAACACTGACTTGGCGTCATGGAAATCGCGGCTCTACGGTCTTTGCATTGACTTTGTATGTAAACTCACCGCCCCGAACGCTCGCTTCGCTTTTGGTCTGAAAGCACCAGGGTCGAGATCCGGGGGCGGTTGCATACATGGACCTTTTCTTTTGTAACATGGATGGCTGGAAGAGTGAAGTCCAGTTCTCTTTATACATCCATGTGACCTTGTCATACTGCTTCAGATGCAGCTGTAGACAGTTTAGACCAGTTTGTTAGGTTAGCTTGTAACTTCGGGAGGATGAATATAAATAGGACTTTCATATGACTTTCCTCTGTACTGGACAACCCGTCTTCTCACTGCGGTGAAACAAAGTACCATCATGAAGTGTGCAGCTTAAAATCTGCACGACCCGATCAGTTTTGCAAAACTGATTTTTACTATGCAAGTAGAAAATAGAAATGTTTATGATTTTAAGGTAACATTTATTTGTTGAAGATTATAAATGTATGTCTGTTAGACCAGAGGTTTTCAAGGTGTGAGGCCGGCCTCCCCAGGGGGGCTCCAAAAAGTTTCAGGGGAGGCTCTGTGAATGGAAGTGAAACAATAATACATTAGTTATTATATTAGTTATCAAAAGGAGATCACATGGAATGGCCTACGTGTGTGACTATGTTAATGAGAGAGTGAACTGAAACTAATAAGTATCTGACCTTTTTTTAATGTATTTTGTGTAATCTGAAGTTACCTCAAACCGCAATATATATGTTTGAGTGTCTACGAGATCAAATAACATAATCATGATCCCACAGGCATCCAGGAATTGAGCGAAACTAAACAAATAAACTGGGGTGGGGCACCTTTGTCTGAGGATGAGGCCCACAGTCTTAGACTTTGAATAACTCTGTGTTAGACCTTTCTGTAGGCTAAGTATCAGCGAAAGTTTTCACGCTAGTCTATTTTATATTCAAAATCATTACCGCTTTTGCTGTTAGCATTTAACAGGCGCTTGCTTCATGCATGCGCTTGTGAAATTTGTATTATATAAAGGGTAATTATTACAGTTGTGTATTTCTCTGTAATGTACCACAGTGTAAACAATGTTCATTATAACAGGTTTTCTCAGCCATGGAACTCAAATATTTAAATAATTAAATTAATATCATAAACATGTGAAGACTAATGTCTTGAACTAACAACTACTAGGACTAGGAAAATCTTTGGTACCATTTACTTCTTTGACAATCTCTGTGAATACAGGAGGTGAGGAAATCGGACATGTTCTCATAAGAGAACAGAAGTCATCAACCTGATTCATGCCATACAGGTTTCTGTGCAGGTGTTGACAAAGTCATCAGTCAGTCATGAACTTTGTGTTCTCCAAAGTGAGTCAAGCATTACAGATGAGTATCAGTAACATCAAGTCACAGTACTTTTGTTGTTTATTTTGGTATTCAACACAGCTTTGTCAAATCGGCATCATCAGGAAAGTATCATGTACCCTGTAACCGAGACTATGGATTTACACTACACTCCAAAAAAAGTCTGGATTCGGACACATTTCTGCCAAAAGGAAGTCACAAATCAAACCTAACCGCAAATTTAAAACTTCTTCCTTAGCAACTGTGAGTGAGCTCTCAGCAACATTCAGTATTAGAAATGCTGCTTCGCTTCATCCCTTAACCATAAAGCTGCACAAACCATCCAGTTTCCTTAACATGAGGATGCTGTTTGGAGGTCAGAAAGGTTACATGATTTTTGGATTATTAAAACTTTACACTCATGCTGCCATTTGGAGATGCCAATGTGCAAAGTCACCTGCAGCTTTAATATTTCTGGCCCACTCCCAAGTCACATGTTATGCTGGCTGATCCAATCTTCTAAAGCACTGAAATGGTCTGCCTTGTATTGAAATGTCCACATTTGAGACACCACACTGTAGTTCCAAGAAACTGGGATTATGTGAAACAGTTTACTACAGTTACATAAGGTGACCAGATTTCTGAAATTTTTGGTCTGGTGGTCAGTATGTCATTAAAAAATATAATGTTATCATACATGAAATAAAAAAGGGGGAAAAGTTCGGTTTTATAATCTGTCACATATAACTCTTCTGAATGAAATCAAGTCATTTTGAGGCAGAAACTACCTTTCAGTCAATAAGTAAAAAGGCTGAAATCACTTTCAGGCAAGTAGAATACTGCATTTTATTTGTTGTTTTGTTTTTTACGTGAAATGCTGCATTACACGGGGTTGTATTGTCCATTTAAAGGTATTTCAACAGGTAAAAAGGACTGGATTGGTTGGTACACAGCAAGTCACTTTTCAGCACGACACCTGTATGCTCTGCTGTCCAGAATTTATAAAATCTGATTTCAGGTCTGTTAACACCTTATCCAGTCTATGATTAACATTAAAAATGGGGATATTTCCAGGGACAGGCCACCAAAACCAGGACTGTCCCCGGAAAACGGGGACATCTGGTCACCCTAGTGTTACAGACATCAGTGGCGAACCGCGCTGGTGCAGGCATGAACGGATAACAGTGGAAGCTTTACGGTTCTGGGTAGCTGCCTCTGTAAAGAATGTCATGCAGCTGGAATAACAGACAGGTCCTGTTCTCATGGAGGGCTTCTGTTCTGGTGGGACGGATCGTCCATGTCAACAAAAGCCAGGACTGTTTTGTTGACCTCAAGGGGCACCAGGTACATGCAACAGGAAATGTATGGGACACTGTGGATGGTGATGTAATATATTTTGTGAATCTTTGGCTGTTCCTGAATCAATGGTTTTGCCTATAGTTTTCAGGAACCCACAAGGATCAAAGTCTCTCTTCCAAGTTAAGAAGAGAGAGATTACCTTGTCTCATAGGTGTCTATTGTAACACAATAAAAAAAAGAAAGTACTTTTTAACAAGACAGCCTACTACACAAGCTAAAGCTATAGAACATTATCAAACAGAGATCTGGATTTTTCTAACCTTCCTGGTTCTGTCTGCAACCAATTTGAGATGCACGTGTAAGGTATGAGGTCACTGTCACCACCAGTGGGTGTTTTGGATGAAGGATCACTAGAAAATGTTCTTTAACTCTCACGGAGTCTGCCCTGGATAAAATAGCCTAGCAGGAGCAATCAAGCTTCAGTGACACAATGACACATGACAACCTCTTCATTCCAGTGCTAGGTTGAGCATCTGAGTGTAAGAAGTAGCTAATCTAAACATACTGTACTACAGCTACTCTCAGAAACTGAAGCCCAAAAAAGCTGTTTGTATGAACCCTTTTCTCTCTTTACTGAACTCTTCTGTAAAGCGTGTAAGGGCAGACAAAACTCAACTTTATCCTTTTCTTTCTGGCTTTCAACAGGTAGTAATACATTTTCTGCCTTTTATGATTTTGTGTTGATGCAGCAAGCAGGCCAGCAACACAGACAAAACATAACATATTCAGCACAATGCAAATAAAGCATAACAAAAAAATAAACAAATTCAAAGTCACTTTTGAGCTAGCCATTAACTCCAATGACAGATGAAAATGAAGTTAAAAGTTGAGAGCTGCTTGCTCAGAAATCAGTTTGCAGTACATCAGCAGTGATACAAGGAAGCGGGGCAATCTGATTGGCTGCAGACTGTAGATGACCCTGAAAAGGTCAGATGTGATTACAAGCCTGCTGACAGAGTTTCTCTGATCATATAGGGAATAAAGGGACTTTGGCGAAAAGTGAATCATTCTGTTTATAGTGTGAAACCTGGGGTCAGTCAAAAGCCACACACACAGGAACTGATAGAAATAGTGGAAAAGACATGTATCCAGAAAACCCCCTTAAGTGAAGCATCTCAATGTGATGAGTTTGTATAAATATATACTCAGCAAACTCGTGACTGACAAACCCCTAAATAAAAAACAGTTTCTCAGACTGTTGCAAAGGAATGTGTGAAGGGGGAATGTAATATTATGGCTCGTATCATGTGGTAGAGGGCAGGAGGGCTTCACCGTACATATGTTTCATTCAGGGTGGGGCTATATCCATAAATTCCACCCATGCAGCCCTTCCCTTGTAGGAGACCCTAAAGATCACAAATTAAATGCCAGGATTAGAAAGGGTCCTTCTGGTCTCTACCCACCCTCTGTAAAGCATGTAATTACCCCCTGGAATAGAAAGGTCCATCCCAGAAGGGCCACACGACTTTCTGCATTCACCAATCTCTAGCCAAACAACTGCAAACATGAAAAGGAAGTCCAAGTAAGGATACAACGCTTTACAGTTTAGACGCTGAAATAACAGGAGCAGTGTTTGTGAAAGCAAACACCAAAAGTGTTTTTACAAGAGGATCGATGTGGCAAACTCTAGCTTGCGGGAGGGAGATAATCATATTAACCTAATGGTAGGGATGTATATGTCATGGCTGGAGTACCTGCATGTTGTTTTCTCTTATCTCACCTAATCAGAAAGAGTGAGCCTCTATTTCATGATGCAGCATATGAGTTTTGTCTGCTACTGCTAAATATTTGCAGTAGCCTCCCTTCACATTTCAGGGTTTTTATAAATATTTGTTTCTGAACACATATTTTTATATATTATATAAAACATAAAGCTTTTCCCGTCAGTGTTTAACCTATCTTACTGTGTTCCACAGTGGATGGACTTTGATCAGATGAGTAAAATGAAATGTAAGCACTGGAGAGAGCTAGTAAGAGGACCATGAGTCAAGATTTTTTTTGTCTTCGGGTGCATTACATTGTCTTTCAGTAGTTTGTTTTCTCAGTTATCTGACAAAAACAAGGCTATTTCTCAACAATCCTCAAAGAGCCACAATTCTCATATTTAGAGTGGAAATGTACAAAAACAAATATTTATTTAATCATTTAGAACACGTGCATTTGACATGCAAAGAAATTACTCAGCATTTTAGTAAACTACACAAGTATAGTTCTTTCTAAACTGTAATTGTCTATCTATTATTTGACCCTCACATTTAAAACACTACAAAGATCCTCTCGGAAGAAGCGGAAGGCACTGCTGCAAAAAGATTATGAAGTGAATGGCTGCAGCTGCAGTGAACGTGCTCGTAATGGATTGACAGAATTTTAGGGTTAAAAGGCTGGGGCTTAACTTTTTGATCCCTCCAGATGTAGGCCAAGCTCACTGCGCTGAGAAATCAGTGGTTAAAGTTTCGAGCAGAGAGATAAAAAAAAGGGAGGCGGCATAAGGCAGTATTACAGTAGAGGTAGCAAATAAACAAACAAATCAAATAGAGTAATGTTAATCCAACATAATCCAATCAGTATCCAGTCTGCTCTGAGGGTGAAGACAGCTTCAAAGTGTTGTGCAGCTATTAGATAATGTCACACACGGATGCTCTGGTAATTAGTTCACCAGACTAAATCCATGAGAAAAGGTCTGCAGTCTCGGCCTCATCTTTGACCGCCAACACTGACGTGAGAATGGCTTATGGCCAACCGGACGCATGACTGACTAACTGACACGGAGGCAAAGTCTAAGGTGAAACCAAGCCGGCATACAGTGTGCAGCCATCTTGCATGGCTGGACGGCTGGGTTACAAGCTGCTTATCTCAGATCGTGCCCTAATCAGAGCTGGGAAAAACAACCTGAGACCAGACGAGCCAAAACGAAATATTAAAGCCAGGGACAATCTGCTGGAAACCCTAAACCAAGAGCTGGGCAATGCAATGAAAAATGAAGCTAAAGCGCAAACAGCAGAAAAAGGATGTTTTGGGACGTTAACAATGACACCTGCTGCTTAACAGGATCGGCCTGACAGCCTCTGCCCTGCGGCTTCTCAGATATGAACTCCGCAAAGCAAACTTCTGGGACACAAACAACACTGTGTTCAGGGTTGCACTGCACTCTAATGTTATTGGAACAGTTTGTTGAGTAATTATTTAGTTATAATCTGCTAATATCACTGTCATTTTGCTATAAACAGACAAACCCAAATTACACTTTTTTTGAAGAGTGAGAGTGCTGAAAGATGAACCAGCTGTTCTATCGTATCACCTCAAAACCATAACACTGGTAAAAGTTACATAACTGTGAGAGATGAAAGAAATATGGACGTGGACAATGGTCGCCACTAAAAGTTGTAATGCAATCACTCCTGAGGCTGTTGACGCAGCTGGTTTCGTCTGCAAGGCTGTTTTGACGGCTTTTCTACAGTAATGTTATCGCACAGCTATGTTATACTGTGGGAACCTGCTCGTCGTAGCAGCAGCCTAAAACCCTGCCCGAGGGAAACCAAGGACTCTTTCTGCTCCTGGAAGGAAGAAGGTAGCTACTGTGGCTATCTTTACATAAACACAAGACATTTCCTACCTGTCGACTTACTGCACCAGGAAAGAAGGAAGACAGCAGTTTCAGTCCATAAACGAGCTGAAATTCATCACGTTGGGCTTTCATGAATGTTGTCTGTAAGAAGTCACAATGTGCTTCACAACAAAAAAGCCACAGAAACAAAAGCTGCTTTTTTTTAAAAATCACAAATTCTACAAATTCAATAAGAGAGTGCGTGACTGACATTACTGGCTCCAGAGACGCCAACTCAGTTAACGGGAAATTACATTACCATGGTAAAAAATACCAATAACATCTCAGCTTAGGAAGTGTACAAACAATAGAGATAGATAGAGGTCTGATCAACCACACTCCACTTTGTAAAAGCAAGTTAAACTCCAAACACTTTAACATCTGCCAACTCGTCAGTGCTGTGGTGACCTTCTGAATTGATAAGAGTTGCATCAATTCATGAATGAAAGAAAGATAAGAGATATAGTCTAAACATATTTTTCTGTCTTTGCTCTTCTGACTTGACAACTTGTCAGAACTTGAGCATGCTTTCTGGAGGGTGGGACGGCATTTTCAGAGCAGGATAAAGCATGCCGTGCTCTGGCACAGTCTGCTGTTGAATCTGATATCTGTCGGCTGTTTTCAAGGCCTGTTTAGCATGCTTTGGTTTGTGTCTGGGGAAGTTAACATGCTGGCATCTGGCCTATTCCAATCAAAGAAATGAATCAAAGGCCCATTCTGCAAATCCGCATGTAATTTCTGGTCCATTGAGTATTTTTAAAGCATTAATATGTGTACCCTTGGGGCTTGAAATTACAAAACTGATTTGTGAAGCTGTAGCTGAGCTTTGTCTGGCATAGACGTCAAAACAAGCTTTATGTTTTAGTAGTGTTAAAGCTGCACCCTTCCCAGATACTGCCACAGTCACCTTTTCCTTCTGCTGAATCCTCTTTGTAAACATACCCTGACAAGATATCACATATAGGAAATGTTCTGAACTGTAGTGTTTGGCGTCATACGAGCAAAGTAAGAAAGCTGTATTGGTGAGCGTGATAGCCTTCGCTTTGATATGTTGAACCCGCGTCAGTATTCGGTTATTACCATAATTACAAGTAGCAGCCTGAACTGATGACTGCACAAAATTTGCTGAGACAAAATACGGGCACCAAACCAGCTGGAATCTCTCCTGCATGAATATAAAAGAAAAGAAAAGAAGATAGAGGCTCACACCAAAACCGCAAACTCATACAAAATTCTAATTTCTAGCATCTCTGCTTTGGGAATTAACATTAATAATGTGACCTAGACAAAGGGGACAGAGGCGAGCAACATTGAAACATGAATCCCACTTGGCCCGTAAAACCCCCTCCCATCCTCCCAAACCAACATCTCGGTTATGGGACTCCCCCCACCCCAAACACATGACAGGACCCACATGCTCCCTTTGTTTGAACCGCAGCATGGCTACACTCTCTCCACATCTTGCTGCCGAGGCACACAAGTGATTAATTTTGGTGCTCATTGTCATGATAATCTGCGGTTTTCCACAATTCTCTCAGTCTGGCGAAAGAACAGTCAGTTCGTTAACTTTACTAACCACAACTGAACGCCACTCTTCAGCAGGGAAAGCACAGCAGGGCTATTGTAAAAAAAAATTAAGTGATTGAAAGACTTCAGTCAGAAATATAAATAACAAAGCAAGCAAGTATAAATATAGGCTCTGACATGTGACTTACTGCAACAGCCTAAGACAATTAAGTCACTCAACAAGGAAAGGCTACTTCCCAAAACTGAAATGTTTATTAGATCTGTATAGTGCATTAATAACTGTGTTGAGCTGGGAGCAGATTTTTTTTTTTGGGGGGGGGGGGGGGGTCATTGCCTCTTTATTTGACAGCAGCAGTAGAGAGAAACAGGAGAGGCAGTTAAGAGAGACGGGATGATGTGCAGCAAAGGGCACGGGCCAGACTCCAACCCAGGCTGCTGAGGTAAAGCTGCTGTGTGCTCTACCAGGTGAGTCCCCGGGGTGCCCCGTCATTTTAGCTTTGTCTGGGGGATATTTTTTATTTATTTATAGCTTAATATGCACAAAAACACTGACTACTCTGTCCTCTGTTCTGTGATGTGGTTTTATTTATTTCAAAAGAGAGAACACTTTTCATAGAATAGATTTTATGTCTGCAGAATAAAACTGAAGATATAAAGAAAAGAATAAAGAAAGCTCTGGTGATTTCCTACTCCAAAATGCACCTGGGTGTGTGGGTGAGACTGATTTCTGATGACTAATGTTAAACAACCATTTATAATATAGCTAACACACGCTATCACAACCTCACATTTAAAAAGGTAATATCTGTATAATTCTGGGGTAAGGTTACATACTTTTTTTTTTCCTTAGAAAGATAATATGCTTTCAAAGCATATTATGTTTCTTGTTTGTTGATCAGTGTGTAAGACTAGAAGCTGCATTTTACACATTATAGCACTGATCATAAAGTCTTTACCTCCTTAAACTGCCTCAAAAAAGAAACTCTCAGCTGGCATCAGAAGTAGCACAGCTTGTACTGCGCTCTCGAGAGTACAACTGCAACAAGTTCAGATTGGCCCAAAATATAACTTCATAGGTCACCCAGTTCTAGTTATAGAACCATAAGACTGCAGATCGAGGCTTGTTTCTCTGGAGGGAGCTCTGTGGAGATGAGTCTGTGCTGCAACACCAGTGACTGGGCTGGAAAGCTCAACGCACCTAATAATTACACTGGTTTCAGTGGATGGAGGCTAATGTGCCAACTTTTCCGAGCATGTTAAGATTTACAATAAACTCTCACAGTGACATTAGGCTCTTCAGATTTTTTAATCGTATTAATTAGAATTTAAAATGATAGCAAAAAGGTGACCTGCAGTGACTGGGAGTGCTTTTCCCATGGTGTTTTGGTGTAGACCCAGTTCACAGCTTCAAGTAGCTGTGATGCAATTTTTATTGCTAATAAAAATTGGGGAAAGAGTGGATGACTCGCCATGAAGGATCCATTACTGACCAAAAGGTCTGAAAGCATGTCAGCCTAAAGTCCCATTAATAAAAAGGTCAAGAGTCAGTGGTCATGAGAGGGGACCAGCAGTGTGCAGCCACTGGGTAGGTGTCTAAAGTCATCCGCTAACGCAAATATTAAGGTTTCAAAATGTACTCTTACCACAAAATAAATAAAATTACTATTTTCTGTTTGCTTAAATGTAACTGGAAGTGGCAGGCTGTAGGCTATTCAAAGTCAAGCTCTTAGCATCAACTGTTATGTGTTTTAATCCAAAATGATGTCAGTTTTTCTCATTCTTTCTGAGATGTAAAACAATAACAGAAAAACTGCCACATCAAGAGCTATGACTAAGAGCTAAAAACTTTTCAGAGGAAGTGGCAAGGCACCATCATCATAACATTTCCAGTCTTGTGATCAAATTAATTTGTATCTACAATAAATTCAAAAGGTGTAATTCTTTATAAAATCAAAGGAGGTGGTCCTTAATTCCAGCAAGGTGGCCCACCTCTGATGTAAAACACTGCAGGTGACCCCTGTACTGTTTATTTCTTTCCAGAAAATGATATTTAGCAAGACTCCATCAAGCTAAAGGTTAGAGGTTAGATGAGCCTTTGGTTTATAATTCTATACAACCTTTCACAAATGGAAGTTGTAACGAGCTGAGAGGTCTTCCGGCTCGGCCACAGAGGAGCAACAATCCTCAAAATGTGAGGTTGGGTCTTGGGTGTGGCCAACAATGGCCGTCTAAGCCCAGCTGTCCCAACATCGAGGACAAGTGCAAAGCCGGAGCAGACTGGGGGCAGGGTGTGGCATGGCAGGGGTGCCATGGTGACAGAGCAGGCCTCGACAGAAAAGAGATGCTAAATGAAGCCATTGTCTGGCCCAAGTGAAGCACACTGCACAAAGAATGGCACATTCAAACAGTCATACAGGCCTATTGTTGTGGCTGGCCAGCAGAGTGCTGCGGGTCCACAGTTTATCCCACAGGATCCACTACACATCATAAAGGGAGAGCCTGATCTGCGAACATGAAGCTCTGACACCAGCGGGACCTGTGGGAAACGATACTGACCTGGAGGAACCTTTCCGCCAAACAATTGAAAGACTTTTTAGGTCACTTCCTCAATGTAAAAATCACAGGACTGCTTTGAAAATGATTATTCTAACTCTGATACATTTGCTGCTGGAACTGACATGATCTTATATGGGTCTAAAGCAAAGAACAAAAACACAACATCAGACAGATCAGTCTCCTTTTGAGCATCGTTACTGTGTATCGAGCACAAACAATCAGACGATGCACTGAAACATAATCTGCAATTACTGTGATTGGCAACGAATCATTTAAGTCATATTTCAAGCGACAAAGTTAAACCTTCTCTGGTTGTAATTATATTGCAATGTATTGAAAAGTCATATAAAATTCCATGAAGCACTTCCGCACACCTGCAATGACCTAATACACCTTCAGACATTACACAGTGTTTTGTCATATTGCCCCAACCCCTTTGTGATGAAGCAGTACAAAAAGACAATTAAGATGTGACACATGCAGCATGAGTCAATACTTAAACTGAAACAACTAACTATGGTATGTATACTAACTGGATTTTCCACCATTATTTTACTGACAAGTCATCCCTGAATATTTCGGTAAGTACACATCCACTAAAGGCTTACTTAAAGTAATTACAGCCATTAACACATATTTAACGCATGTGCAATAGTGAGACAGGTTTCCACAGTGCATCATGTACAGTAACAATATCACTTATATAATATGGCTCAGGAGGCTATGAAGACAGCTGGTTTAACCACTGACATCTTAAAATGATGTACATTTACATTATTGTCACAAACAGTCATCCCAGAGGTTCAACACCTGCCAACACAGCATCCAGAAACCATGCTGACATATGGCGGTTTTAAGGGCTCAGCTGTGTTACAGCCACTGCTAAATGACATCCATCCATTAGCCAATGACATCCCCCCTTGTTGGTGCTGTCCTTTACTCTTTCAGCACCCCCCTCCCCCCTGCATTGCCAGTCCTGTGAAACGTAACACTCAGTTCATTAACCCAGTTTCCCCAGAGAGGTTTAAAAGTGCACTGACACACAGAAGAGCACCAGGTACAATGCACTGCCACTGTTTATGGATTGGCATAAGACTCTGTTGTGACTGCTTTCCTCAATGGAACAAGAACTGAACTGAAGGCATTGCCAATTTTGATCTGTTTATAGGGATGACTTCTCACTTACCTATAGATAAGCCAGTTTTCTAAATGCCAACTGTTGCAGTTTTCTATCCCCGTCCACTGACATACTACAGAAATAGCTGGGCTAAGATAAGTCTGATTTTATTCACATTCCTGAACATCTTTAGAGCTCGGCCTGCTGTAAGGTTTAGATTAATCACTACTGAGAGCTGCTTATATCAGATTATTAACTTATGAACAGATACAACAGACCGATAAGGGCTCTGGTTCTCCACCGGTAAATTAAACTGAGGACAATTTTGTCAAATTCTGTGTCCGACAGCAGAGAGCGTTCATGTCTGTGACAACAGGAGGATGACTAGAAACATCAACAAACAACCAGTGCCAGCAAAACAAGACCGCGGCTGATGTAGCCGAGGGCTGTGTTTGTGTAAGAGGAAGCAATGCCATAAAGGTGACTGGCATAGCTGCTAACAGCAACTAATACGGTGAACTAACACAGAGCAAAAAGCTTGTCAGATGCAATGGCTATTGTATTTGCTGATCTGTCAGGAAGAAAACAGGCTAACAGCTGGATAAACACACTCACTACCTGAGCTTAGCTGGTGTGAGGGTTCACCATTAAAAGCCAATGCATAATAAATAAATAATGTAATTTGTGAAATTGGGCTATATAAAATAAACAGACATGAATACTGATGCATGCATGCATGCACATAGGACAGCCTGTCTAAACAGGAAAACACAGTCTTTGTTATTATGAACATCATCATATGGGTTTATGCTTTAATCTGGCTATACAGGCCAACAAGTGCAAACCTGAGCATATTCCTGCCAAGCTGATTTATCTGAGAGATAAGTCAATATCAGCCAATAATATTGGTCTATGGGTATTTATCATTCAGGCTCTAATAGAAAAGCTTAAAGAACAAATCACTGGGGAAGTCACGCAGTTACAAAAAGACAGATAACCGGCAATATCCACCTAGACAGAAAAACAAGACACGTAATTCAGATGTCAAGGCCTGTCAACATCTGTAACCAGCCAACTCCCTGTCTGAGCATTAACACTGTGAACAAAATAACAGCATGGTACATCATGTAAGGCTTCTCCCATGTTTACAGTAAAAACATGTCTGCAAATCACACCACAGCAGTAAGCCCACTCACAAGGCAGCAGCCCATTACAAGCACGTACAGGCCCCCTCGATGATTTAAGGCTTTTTAATTCTCGGGAATGCAAGCCTTTTCTGATAAGCGCTTAACTGGGTGAAAGTCTACCACTAGAATGATTATGCTGTGATAATCTGTGTGTCTCTGACTGACCTGTAACTTCATGGCTTTCACAAGTCAGCTATTTCACCTACCAGCAAAGCGACAAAAGTGAATATTAACTCAGAACAGGTTAAGTATCAAACTTCTGAAAGCTCCAGAGGTCAGCCCTTTTTTCAAGGGTAATTTGGCAGTCTGGGCCCTTTATGAGGACCAATCAACTGTATGGGACCTCAATTAACCAATCAAAGATGAGAATGGTATAGTAATGGGACTTGTTAAGAGATGATCTACCCTGGATATCAATATAAACACAATTAAAACATTCTGTTTTAATGAAAATGTGTTGTTATTGTTGCATATTTTACAGCTCAACTCAAATAATACAATACAGACAATACTAGCTTATTGCAGTTATATCGGTATCTCTGAGTATATCAAACAATACATCACTATAGGATTTTTTCCCAGGATCGACCAGACTATAATACAGGGATAAACAATTATTAGCCAGTCGCAATTCAGACTTTTATGAGCTTTAGTCTTTGCCTGTCTTCACAACAACAACCCTGACCCTAACCTGCTAGCACTGTGTAAAGAAGCCCAACAACATGAACATGACTCTCACACCTAGGAGAGTGAATGTAAAGACTTTTCAGTGTATCCTTTCTATGCTGGGAGGATCCTCTCAGGGACCTTGGAGGTCCCCGGATCCCAGCACGGACGGACTGTCGTTTTCTCGTTCGCCTCTTTAAGCTGAAGTGGAAGCAGCTGGAGGTGAGGTTCTCTGTGTGGACAGGTAAGCTTCCCCCACAAGCAGACGCAACTGACAAAACAAAAACAACTTGCAAAAGAGATGCAAATGTCCCACGACTCCTGTTTGAGGACTCTAGTCTGTACAAGGCTCAGGTCCCTGGAGCTGAAGCTCTAGGTGAGGAAGCTCGGTAAATGCAACAAAACACGGTTAACTCGCCACAGCTATCGTTCATGATGGCTGTTTTATTGACTGGCCACACCGGTACGGAGGTCACCACCGCTAACAACGCAACCACACGGCCCGGTGCGGGTATTGTTTCAGCCGGTATGGCAAGAGTAATGCTCCAACGTGACTTCAGTCTTCTTACCTCGCCACGGTGAACATTTCTCTTGTTAGCTGTATCCACAAGTTCATCAGGTAAGCAGGAAAGTGAAGCGCCAGAGAAACACAGAGTCCAGAAGGAGATGATTCAACATACTGGTTGGTCCGGGCTGCTCGTGATGTCATCGGTGCTCTCGGGGAGTGAAATGCGCATGCGCCATCCTTTGTTAGTCCTTTGCTCTAAGGATGTTGTAGTTTAGGTTGTAATCAATACTCTTAACAGAAAACGTAGACGTGCCAGTGTCATATTTAAAGTTCCAGCGCTGACTTTCCAGTGGTAACTCCTGTGTGTGAGTGGGCATGGTTTATCTTATCTGTCTAATTATTTTATTGTTGTTCTAATCACCTGAAGTGTAGACTTTATATTAAAGACCTGTAGCCTACATGTAATGGGGTCATAAGGCATTTATCTCTTGTTCTCTTGTTATATTTACACAAAATATATCTGGATACAGTTTATTTTTGACTGGTAGAACCTCCAAACTGCAGAAATCTTCTGTTCCTCTAATTGTTTGTGTTATGATAATAAACTAGATTTTCTTGATCAAACAATCAACTGTTTGATCAAGAAAATAACCAACAGATTAATCAATAATGAAATTTAGATAGTTGCAGCCCTAGTCTGCATTCATAGCTGACCTGATGTAATCAGGAAAGCTGTGTCTAAACCATAGGCCCTGAAAAGATCTTATGGGAAGTTTTGTTTACAGTAAGGCCAATTTAGTCAGGGAGACCCAGAAGCATTTTATTTTGCCAAGATCATCTTTTTAGGACAGGTATTGTTCTTCTCCTGTGAGCTATTGGTCAGTTGTAACTGTGGCTGTAACCTAAAATGTATAAAACGAAAGCGTAATACACAAACATTAATGTAAACAATATCAGCACTTACAAATCAAATTTAAATGACACGAATACATAAGGAGAATTTAACATGATAATATTTGGACACTTACATACAAATAATAATACATACAGGAATACACTTAGGAACACCATAGACTGTATTTATTAGACTTACACACAAATGTAAACATATTCAATTAGAGGTTTTAGGGAGAACAGTTGCATCTTTCAAAAGATTATTTCTTTATTTCTTTTTTGTTGTTTGATGGAGAATTCAGTTGTTGGAGACAAGGTGAGATCTTTGTGAAAAGACTAAAAAAGGTATAAAAACTCAGGTAACTGTGACTACTAGTTATATTTTTACCACAGAGTCTAGTTTTGTGTAAAACTCAAATATTGAACAAACAAACACAATGGGGTGAGGTAAGGCATAGCTACACTAGAGTGACTGGTGTTTTTAAATTACAAATGTTAACGCTGTTGTTTCTGTAAGATAACATTTCAAGAAAACTGTTTCTGGAAAGAGATGCTGCTGCCAAATTTTTATCAAATGTGATTTCAATTTTTCACAAAACTCCATTGATCACCACTTTAAAGACTGGAGGCAGAAATCTCAAAACCTGGAAACATGCAATCAAAACTATCAGCATGACTAGATGACTAGAATATCACTGAAAAAACAGAGATATTAGTTGTCATGGATAATGATTTGGTGTCCTCTGGTGGAGCAAAGGTAAACTGCATAATGTTTGTTGTGAGTTGATGCACAGCATACATGTGCTGTTGTCACATTACTAAATCACCAATGTTTTGAAATGATATGATATATTTCATCACAGGAAGAAACTCCTCCGGCTCTGAAGTGACTCGCCAGTTTGCGGTTCCTGTCCAGCACCAGATCAAAGGCAATTTGTAAGGTTAAGCTAGATTACTCGTCACATGTTGAAGACAACTAAAGAGTGGCTAGATTCAATGGCAAGAAAAAAAACACACATTACCTGATACATGATACATTTTCATTTACTCTCTAAATAAAGCAAAACAGACCTTGCTGCAGACAACATGAAGGACCTTAATCTAGAACCTCAGTGATACTGGAAATAATTTGACCTCAGCTGTGCCAATTGCTGAGAGATTATCATGTATTTTATCCAACAGACTTGCAGGGTCAGTAGTAGCAGCCTACTCAGTTCATGTCCAAATCTGGTAAACAAAATACTGAAACTGCAACATCACTGATCTTCGGTCTGTTTAAATTAATGTTACAATTTAGTTTTTGTGCATTTCAAAAAGTGGTTAAATTTACAAATTACCTTTTACAAATTTTACTGCCTAATTATGGTCATAATACATTACAACCAGTGTAAATATCCATATAGTGTATAGGCCTATATATAGACAGGGCATTAAATTCACTTGCCTCAGGTCTACATACAATGAATGACTTTCAAAGCCAAATGATATTTCAATTTGTTACAACTAAGTAGACACTTTTATCCTATTCCACTTAATATTCTGTCTACCTCTGAGATAAAATACTTATAAGATTAACCTTGCAGTCTTTTAAAATTATCATCTATCTTCTGGAGAACCCTTGACTGCTGAGAATTCTGGTTAAGTCCACCATTTTGTTTAACAGCTAGCATTTCTTACAGGCAGGCAAAACTTTAACTACATTACTATATATTTCCATTAATCAGAAAACATCTCAAATCAAATCAAGCTAACGTTACACGTGACTTTTACATTTAACATATTCCATAAAACATGAAACTTGGTTAACTGGCCTGACTTTTCTAGAATACCTAGTTTAGTGTTTTACACTAGCTCACAGTTAACTTTAGCAAACATCCATTCTTTGATGGTTAACCTTTAGGTAACATTAATGTAGAACCATTTAATAACCAAGGTTTCTCACATTATTCTACAATCACCATAGATCTAGAGACTGTGAGGTAACTTTATGAATATCAGGTTTTAAAGATCATGAGATTATTGACCCTCCAGGCTACTTCTCTGTCCTTGGAGGCTGCTTGTACTTATGTAATGAGAATAACTGAGTGCCAAAGAGGGAGGTGGAAGTGTGAAGCACTGAAAGGAGAGGGAGCGGCCGCTGGTGATGGTAAAGCCTTGTGAAGCTGTGAGGATTTTTTTCTATTTGTGCCAAAAAAAGACCAGAAGCTTTGGGCTTGAAATGCAGCAAGTATAAGGTAAACAGATTTCTGAAATTAAATCCGGGGACATTTTTGGTTTGGTCAGTCTGCAAGTATGGCACATCTGCTGGCTTTCAAACATTTCAGGGGCCCTTCATTACTGGGATACAATATAGACCACAACACCTTTCTGATTTATATAGTGTCATCGCTACAATAAAGCTCAAATGCTAGTATTTTTATTCTGTAATACTTTTGATCAGAAGTGTTGCATTAAATGTAGATTTATTGTGCAATATATTACAGGTAAATCATTAATGTGCATTTTTAAAGTAGTTTAGACCAGCGGTTCTTTTTCACATCAGGGACCCCTAAACACAAATTAGACCATGGACCCCCATTTGATAAGATTTTGTCCCAGGGTTCCCCATCTGATAGGATTTTTGCTTTTAGATGTTTTATTATAGTGTATGAAACCTATGACCAAAATAGTCAAACATTCTGTCACTGTGCTACTTATGGACAGAATTATAATGAAAATGAAGTATTCCCCTTTTTGCTAGGGATCCCCTAGAACCCCCTCAAGGACCCCACTTTGACAACCACTGGTTTAGACTGTGTCCACTGTTGGCTCATGCTTTTTAACTTTATGGTTAAACTACAAACCAAAACATTTATCTCAAATAGCATTTAATAATTAAATTAAATACTATTTTTAATACAAGAAAAATTTGTATTGACCAAAGACTCAACTTCACATGCCACATGAACTTTATTCAATTCTCAAAATGACAGGTTTGATAGACAAAACATTAGATACTGGAATTAATTATATTTTAAAAAGCCTTCTTTGGAACATCCAAACTTACATTTTCAGAAATGTTATTCAGAACATGACCAAACTGGTATTTTATAAGACAAACCTTGGATTATAATTAGAGCACACTGGAACAAACTGTTTCCCATTTAAGCAGTGGCTTTGTTCTTTTTTAATACTCCTCACCCTCCTCCTCTCCTTCACCCTCAACGGAGTCAACTCCAACCTCCTCATAATCCTTCTCCAGAGCTGCCATGTCCTCTCTGGCTTCCGAAAACTCTCCCTCTTCCATACCTTCACCTACATACCAGTGAACAAAAGCACGCTTAGCATACATAAGATCAAACTTGTGGTCAAGCCGAGCCCAGGCCTCTGCAATAGCAGTGGTGTTGCTCAGCATGCACACGCCCTCTGGACCTTAGCCAGATCTCCACCAGGAACGACAGTGGGCGGCTGGTAGTTGATGCCAACCTTGAAACCAGTGGGGCACCAGTCCACAAACTGGATGGTGCGCTTGGTCTTAATGGTGGCAATGGCAGAATTGACATCTTTGGGCACCACATCTCCACGGTACAGAAGGCAGCAAGCCATGTATTTGCCGTGACGAGGGTCACATTTTACCATTTGATTGGATGGCTCAAAGCAGGCGTTGGTGATTTCTGCCACTGTTAATTGCTCATGGTAGGCCTTCTCAGCAGAGATGACAGGGGCATAGGTGGCCAGAGGGAAGTGGATGCGGGGATATGGCACTAAATTGGTCTGGAACTCTGTAAGATCAACGTTAAGAGCACCGTCAAAACGAAGGGAGGCGGTGATGGAGGACACAATCTGACTCATCAGCCTGTTCAGGTTGGTGTAGGTAGGACGCTCAATATCCAGGTTCCTGCGACAGATATCGTAGATGGCCTCGTTATCCACCATGAAGGCACAGTCAGAGTGCTCTAGGGTGGTGTGGGTGGTCAGGATGGAGTTGTACGGCTCCACCACAGCAGTGGACACCTGAGGAGCTGGGTAGATGGAGAACTCCAGCTTGGACTTCTTGCCGTAGTCTACAGACAGACGCTCCAACAGCAAGGAGGTAAAACCAGAGCCGGTGCCACCTCCGAAGCTATGGAAAACCAGGAAGCCCTGCAGACCAGTGCACTGGTCAGCCTGGGGACAGACAGACAAGACGTTGCGCCCAAATATAAGACATGAGTTAACACAGCTTAGATGATCAAAATCCATAAGAATTAAGGCAAATTAATAATTAAAACATAAGAAATAGTAACTTCAGATTTGATCTATAGCTTATATGACAAGTGTTGCTAGCCGATTTAATCAGCTATATCCAATAAACATTAAATCTGTGAACTGGCCAAATGACAAAAAAAAGCTTTGCTGTCATTTGTTGACACTGAAATTTTCACTAGTTGCTCTCTATATATGTTATATTTATAACAAATATAACAAAATTTGCTATATATGTTAATCTCGGTCAAAGCTTTTTCACAGTCACTTGGCTGGGTGGTGCTCTCAGCATTTGAAAAAGAAAAACAATAAAACAACTGAAACATCTTACCAGAAACAATGTCTACTTTGGATGGTCCACAGACTCTTCCACCCCCCAGAAATAAATAATAGAATAATAGTCCCAATAATTCTTTTGACCTTGTTATGTGATAAGAGTAACTGGAAAGACTGTTTCTGCTGAATTTTATTAAATGTGATTACAATTTTTTCACAAAATCCCATTCATCTCCACTGTACTGACTGGAGGCATCTGCATGACTAGATGATTAGGACATTGCTTAAAATGGGCAGAGGTATTAGTTGTCATGGATAATGACTTGGTGTCCTCTGGTGGAGCAAAGGTAAACTCCATAATGTTTGTTGTGATTTGATGCACAGCATACATGTGCTGTTGTCACATAGCTAATACATAAAATCTTTAAAATTATATCATATATTTCATCACAGGCTCCCCCTCTCATCAGGAAGAAACGCCTCCGGCTCTGAAGTGACTCACCAGTTTACGGATCCTGTCCAGCACCAGATCAATGATCTCTTTGCCAATGGTGTAGTGTCCACGGGCGTAGTTGTTGGCAGCATCCTCCTTGCCAGTGATCAGCTGCTCAGGGTGGAACAGCTGCCGGTAGGTCCCAGTGCGCACCTCATCTGAGGAGACAGGTTAACATAAAATGACTCAAGGGTTTGATGAACTCAAGCAGCAACTATGGTCTATATCTAATAAAGAGCAGTGTTTCCCACAGGATTTTAAGAGACTATGGTGGGTGGGCCTCGGGCATGCTCGGTGGTTCGGGGGCATGCACCCCCAGAAGAAGATTTTGTACATTTTAAAGTTAAATGCATTAATTTGGTACAGTATCTATGAAGAACTTTGTACACTTGTAAACAATGTTGTGCTCTAATAAACTATTTGATCATAAACCCATTGAAGAGCTATAAATGGTGAAAGTCAACAATTTATTTTAATTTTATTTTTTCCAAAAACCCTAAATCAAAGAATAGAAAATAGAATAAGTAATTCCCCTAACATGTTATTGTTGGGTTTTTTTTTATTACTTTTAATGGACACATGTAATATGTTTTATACTTTCAGTGAATTTAATCCAATTCATTTTATTTCCATACTGTATAGATACCTTATTTTGAAAACCAGGTGTTCTCACATTTGTATCCTCGGACTAAATTCATTAAGTCCGACCAGAGTCCGACCCAATTTGATAATAATGTTGCATCTGGTTCTCATATCGCGTAACATGAAGACTTCATAGCCTCTCTTCAGGTAGGACTTTCATATAACAACACTTGTCTTTGTAAAGAGAGAAACTGACAGGATAAAGTCGCTAACCTGCCTGTCAGCTCACTCTGGTCTGTTTCAGTGAATTTATCAGAAAGGCTTTAATACGTGTGCACTCCAAATGTAGGCGCGGCTAGCTTAATAATTAATTAATGGGAAACACTGAAGAGTTTACCAATGACAGTGGGCTCCAGGTCCACAAAAACAGCTCTGGGGACGTGCTTTCCAGCTCCAGTCTCACTGAAGAAGGTGTTGAATGAATCATCTCCTCCTCCAATGGTCTTGTCACTGGGCATCTGTCCATCAGGCTGAATCCCATGTTCCAGGCAGTAAAGCTCCCAGCAGGCATTGCCAATCTGGACACCAGCCTGACCCACGTGCACTGAGATACACTCACGCTGGGGGAAACAAAGAGTTTTTTTTTAACATTTAGCTTGACTACTCATCGCATATTGAAGACAGTTTAAGAGCTATGGCAATATTAAATGGAAATTAAAAAAAACACACGTCACCTGATACATGCAGCATTTTCATTTACCCACAAAATAAAGCAAGACACTCCACTCCTGGCTGCAGAAAACATGAAGGACCTCAATCCAGAACCTCAATGGGCAAATGGAAATTAGAGCTGCAGCTAACGATAATTGTAGTACTCGAAGCTTCTACAGATTATTTCATTGATTCATTGATGCATCAATGAATAAATGCAAATATTTTTACACCTCAAAATAACGTTTCAGACCTCTAACGTTGTGTTTTGTGGGAGTTGCTCCGACCTGCTGTAAGGTCGCACGCTCACACACTTTGACATCCGACTTCAGACAACCACTTTTCTTTTGAGGTAACTACAGTAACCTTTATGGTCTGTTTCTATCACTCGTTTGTGAGAAGACGATTTCTCTTTTTACAAAGACAAGTCTTGCAGTATGAGAGTCCAACCAGAAGAGAGGGTGTGAAGTCTTCATGTTACGCGACAGAGAACCGCATACAACATAATTTATCAAACTGGGTCAGACTTGATGAATTTAGCGCGAGGATACAGATGTCAAAATAAGGTGTCTATACAGTATGGAATTAATATTAATTGGATTATATCATATTCACAGAAAGTATAAAACATATTACATGTGTCCATTAAAAGTAAAAACAACAACAACAATAAAATGTTAGGAAATTACTTATTCTATTCTTTGATTTGGGGTTGCTGGAAAAACATTAAATACATTTGTTGACGTTTGTTGCTGTTTCATCACCATTTATAGCTATACAATGGGTTTATGATCAAATAGATTACTAGAGCACAACATTGTTTACAAGAGTGCAAAGTTATTCATAGATAGCCTCTTAATTTTGCACCAAATTAATGCATTTAACTTTAAATGTCCAAATTTTCTACAGGGGGGCATGCCCCCAGACCCCCATATAGGGTCCGAGGTCCACCCACCATAGTCTCTTAAAGAGACTAACACAAAAATAACACTTCAAGTGCTATTTAAGTTATACTAAGGTGCACCCAGTTAACCCATGACTGTGACGTTACAACACAAACTCACGACAGACTGTAACATTATGCTGTCGTGCTGTTGCGGTAGGCCACATAAGTTTCTTCTACGGTGGATGGACTGTAACATTACAGATTTGTTGTTTTCTTTTAGTTGGAAATAATCCCATACTTTGGACTGTCTTCTTCGTCACATGGTGTTCACACAGCGTAAGTGCGATGTGCGACAGTAATAAATGTCCATGCAAAACAGTGTGCTATAAAGTTATATGGATTAAATGAAGCTTTTTAGTAATCGAAATAATAAATTTAATCGTTGATAAAAATACAGTATTTTATCCAGACTGGCAGGATCAGGAGTGTTGGTAAAAGTGTCAGATTATATCCACATCTGGTAAACAAAGATTTACTGTAACATCGTTGATCTCAAGTCATTTAAAACTGAGTTTTTGATCATTTTAAAAATACTCATGTTAGTCCAAAGTTTTATGTTTCTATTAATATCCTCACCTACATTTTTATTGTTCTGTTGTTGTTTTTTTAATCTTATTTTATTATATTGTGGTATTTTATTCTGTTTTATTCATTTTATATGTAACATTTGTGTACATCCTCAATAAACAGATGCACCAGTCATGCTGGTTGTGTTATTGTCTTTGGTTTTTCTATTTGTGCCTGCTTAATATGACAACATGCAATGGGACTGTTAACTGTTGATACTGCCAGCCTTTAATATCCAGCTTTCACTGTTGTGGAAACATGCATATCAAGATTGGAGTTTAATTTTAAAAATATATATGTAGTATTATTGGAGGTTAATATTAAATTAATTATTATATTTTTATATATGCTGTCAACTCAGAACTACAATGTCCACAAATGCGTGGTGCAAATTGGGCGGGAATAAGTATGCCCTGTGCAAAACAGACCATACAGAAAGGTGCTGCGGCTACAGCCAGTCATTACAGACTGTACCGGGGGGGGCGTGGCGTGAGCGGTGCTAGAGTCCGCAGCCGGACGTTATTGCAAAATCTAGCAGTTTCCCGCCTGGTTCTCCAGCGTTGCTAGGCAACCAAATGAAATGATTGGTGGCGGACAGCCGTAGATACAGTTATTTTATTTCATTTTCATGTGTCTAAGTATTTGGTTTATTGATTGCAGTTAGGAGTACAGAGAATTTCAACAAATATAACAAAATTGGCTCAATAAAGACATTTAGGTTTAGGGTGGGTTGTGATAATTTGAGCAAGGGAAAGTTAGCTCAGCCGGTGCTCTGTCCATCTCAATACTACTAAAGTAATGTTAAGTTACAGTTACAGACTAACGAATTACCCTTGTACTTACAAGTATAATTAATGTAATTTTATATAAATCTTTATTTAAACAGGAAATGTCCCATTGAGATGCAGTCTCTTTTACAAGGAAGTCCTGTATAATTATCATTATACTGATAAAACAGAGGACCGGATTTTTTCTAACATTAAGGGTTAACATTACCACTGAGAACCGTTGACAGTTGAGAATTCTAACGTTAATTCAGGTCTGCGGTGTTACCTTTTAATCGGAAAACATTACAATCCAAATAAGGTAAATTACACCTTATGTACAAAAAAACCCAATTAAGATTGGCATGAAACTTGGTTAAGTAAACTGTTCACTGCCCTCCTCCACCAAGACTTTTCAGATAACGATAACGTTACCTAACGTTAGCTTGGTGCTAAACCTCTGACCGTTAACGTTCGCTAACGCTAACACCGATTTAGTCACGTCAACTTAAGTTACATTTATATCTAGCGTTAACAGTAATGTGGGCTACTACATACGACCAATACAATTTTCAAAAATAAACAAGAGAAAACTACTACATACTCACCATGTTTATTCAGGTTTTCAGGTAGCGTTATATAACCGTTGCTTTAGAAAATATGAGTTAATACTTGATATCTCCCCGAGATAGTAGCGGCCTTCTCGTCAATCCTCTAAGACTTGGGTTTTTATACTGGTTTACACGGGGATAGACCTTGAATCCGATTGGTCGAATGCCACATTAACTTATTTCCTATTGGTTAAACATACTAACTGTCATCTTGTATACTTTCAAATTAAATATAATTTTAAAATTATAAACCGTAATCGGTTTTTTTTAACTTGCCAGATATCAAATTCATATGTGCATTTACTGACTTAGCTTATTATATTCAAAAGTGATATGATATACTATATAGATTCAATTCAGGTCATTGAGCTCAAAACTGTATTTATTTCCTTTTTGAATTTTTGACATACTTATTTTACTTTTTAAGGACCTTTAATATGTTTACCTCTGTATAGTTAGACTACTGGATATACTTGGCCCCAACGGTCTATGGCCCCCACATAGAGGCTCGATGTAATTGGGGGACCGCAACATGAAAACATTTGGGGTGACTTCAATCTCAAAACGTTTTGCACCGGTTGGCAACGTTTTCGGATTGAATGACATGTTTTCTTGCAAACTTGCGCAACGTTCTGCAACGGGCTTTGAGTTATGTTTTCTCCTGTTTGGTGGGCGTGTCTCAGGTGTTACCCAATAAGCTGCGACAAGTTTGTAAACACAACGATGTTAAAAAGGCAGTGAAATGCAGTACGCTTGCGTACACAGCAGGATGTTCAAGGCGCCACTGTTTCCTTTGGAATAAACCTTTTGTCGGCGCTGAACTCGCCCTTGTTAACATTTGGTGCTCATTCCCAGTTGCCCCTGTTCATGCTGTACACCTAAGACTGCAAACCCTGACATGGAGAGAAATCTGTTGTGAAGTTTCCTGTGCCAAGTTCTTGTCCGCTTTTACAGAACAATAGAAAGCATCCTGACTGGAAACATCACAAACTGGCTTTGGATGTGCACGGCCCAGGACAGGAGGGCTTTACTGCGGGTGATAAAAACTGCTCAGAAGATCAGTAGAACCCATCTCCTGAGGATCAGTGAAATCGGTGAGGTGACTACGTAGAGCCTAAAGGATATTAAAAGACAGTACCCACCCTAGCCACAGCCGGTTCACCCTGCTGCCTTTTGGGAAAAATGATATGGAAGTTACTGCTGCCATAACCCCCCCCCCCAAAAAAACCCTTTTTCACTTTACAACCTTTGTAATATCACAAATAAATCTTCTACCTTAGTAGCTCAAATTTCTCAAATTACAGCAGCTCATCAGTAAATCCTAAATCCACCATGGATGGTCCTGCCTCATGATCATGTTATTATAGAAAAGGGGAAGCAAACATTCTTTTACAAATTTCATTAAATTTAACACTGCACTGTTTGCATTATTTTGCGGATACGACAATGAAAGACATTCGTCATGCCAGAGCTTCTGTTTTATTGTTGACATTTACAGAGTTGAATGTGTGAGTACAGCGTTTATACAGAAAGCCCACTTGTCCATACAGCAAACAGACATATTACACATCTCCTCACACTATGTACAGGTTAAATCATGATAAAGCCTGGGCCACTAGCACACTTGGCATAACACTCAGTCACTCAAGGTTCAGAACAAGTTGATGGACTCTAGGTGTTCAATGATGTGACAGATAACAAATGTATGGTAGTGTTACTGGAATGGTGTACCTGAAAGGGGGCAGCTGGAGGAAGAGACCTGGGCAAATTCAGGATTGTCTCAAGCGAATTTAAAGTCTGAATTTCTCATTTATAGTTCAGCCACAATAACGGTCTCTTCATCTATTAATAATTTATGCCCATGGCTGTACTGTAAATTTGGACTGTTTCTCTTTTGTTTTGTTTGCTGCTCAAACAAAGGTGATGTTTTTTGAGAATGAAAATAGAACGATGATCACTAGTTTAGTGGTGGAACAGTGTCAGCAGCACCATGTTGGTCCTGAGATTAAGTGTTTCAAGTGGGGTTTGTCAAAGCCACAGAAAAACAACTGCAATGGTAAGATGACCACAGACCTACTTTGAAGCAAGTAGAAAAAAAGGTTATTAAAATTGAGTGTTAACTTTGTCAAGTTGGGGGCACGATGGTCTGGCTGATGATTTCAGTGATGTGCAGTGTCTGGATTCAATACTTTTAATTTACTTTTCACATAGAGATACTGCTTGCAGGTCTTGTCAAGTTAAATTACAAGTGCTAGAAGTCAGAAAAAGTGGCTCTCTGAAGAGAGGTCCAACTTTTTCTAAATGTCTGGATTAATTAGAATCACTATACAGAATGTAAATTACTTATTCAATATTAAAGTATATGGCAAAATTGACATCTTTGTCTCTGTGTAGCGGATTCTTTCCTGCCTCCCCACTGTGAAATTAAAAACTATAAAACTACCATTTACCATTTTCCTTATTCCTGCAATACTTTCTTCCAGAGATCTTTTGCATGTATAACATTTATACACACTCTACAGATGTTGCACTTCTCAATTTGGCAACCTTTTTCGGTAAAGCAAAACACTGTTCTTTACCCATTTCCGTGAAAATATAGCAGCAAACAAGCTGTTCATTTCAGGGATAATCAGACTAGCAAAAATACAAACTCTGAGTAAATATTTAAAATGTTCATTTGAACAGAGCTTGATACGTCTTGAGATCTCACATTACAGAAAAAAATTTGGTACTTGGTTACAGGTTATTGATGCTGTTGCTACAGGTCCACATTAGCCTTGCATCCAGATTCTGAACAGATGACAGTGAATGAATAAAAATGTCTTGCAACAATGTTCTTGACAAGCGATTCATGACGACATGAGCTGTCAATCTATATACATCTTTGCTTCAACACGGATTTGTTCTGACTGGCCTGTGTAGTTAATACTGAGGACTTAATACCATGACAATATCTAGAAGGACTTTTAATGCTGGGAGCTGTTAATCATTAGTGATAGCAGCAACCCAATAGATTATCTCACTTAAAGATCTTCTTAAAAATTCTGCAAGGTTTTAGGGAGTAACAGAATTAAAAGAGTTAAATCTATTTTCATCTTTGGTGGTTGGACTACAGCAAAATCAAACAAGAGCACATTTTTCTGTGTTAGTGTTTCTTTGTGAAAGGAGATCAAATTGGCATAACAGCCCAAGTAATGTCTTAGAACTGAAATTACATTTCACTAACATAAATCAGCACTTTCTCACCCTTAGAGATGATTTTCCAGTCACCATTTACTGCAGTGCCACTATAGAGCTCATTAGGGAGATGAAAATGAAGTGTGAACACTGTAATTATAATACTTAGACAAGGGTTAGTGTTTTATTCTTTAGTTGATGTCTGATACAGAGCAGACACTGAATCTGGGTAAAATCAAGTTGGGACAATGACAGAGCAGTAGGTTGAACAAAGGTGGTGGTGATGGGGGTGTCAGGATGGAGTGGTTTAAGAGATTTTGGAGTGCTTGTGTTTAATTGTGTGTGTGTGAGTGAGTGAGTCTACGTGTGTGCAGATATAAATATGTGTATCACAGTTCGGTGCCCACTGCTTCAGAAAAAAAAAAAGAAAGGATTTTGTGAGAAGCACAAGGCCGGGGGAGGTTATGGCCACAGGGGAGAAGACGGAGCGCCAGGCTCCTTTGTTCTCTGCTCTTGGTTTTGTCACAAGTCCAGCTGTTAGAGGTCAACGGAGTGAGACACTACGCTAGGGAGCGCTGACGAGGCTTGATCCTAGGATAGAGCTGCAGAGAAAACAAACAGAAAGAGGGGAAACGTTCACTAATTTGACATGCTCATGTTTGTTTTCATGTACTTTGTCACTGACATCATTAGTACAGTTATGCATTTGTCTTTTCAGTGCCTTATCTAAAACCCCATGATTCGAGCTGGACATCACACCAGATTCACTGACTTACTGATATTATCAATCTTTTCCCAACCAAAATATATCCATATTATTAATATTTAAGCAGTGATTAGCAAATGGGTAAAGTCAATCATTAGAACAGGTCGTACCGTCATTTAGGGCTGCAACTAACTGTTATTTTCATTATCAATGAATATGCCTTCTTTCAGAGGTCAAATAGTCTTGAAATGTTCAACCAGAAAGTGAAACACTGCTTTTCAGCCTAAGTTACTCCTGAAAAAGCGTTACGCAAACAATTAACCATCCATAAAAAGTAGTTAATTTGTTTCCTGTCCATCGACTGATCAATAAATCCTCTTATTTCAGCTCTACAGAAAATCTGAACAAACATATAAGAACACAGCGGAGAAGAAGTGCCAAGCACTAATAATTTGTCCTACTTGTGGCAAGTTAAGTTAAACATATTGGTGAGACATGTGTGACAAATAATGTATTTTGTTGTTACCCCCAGCAGGTTGCGGGGCACGTAGCCCTCGTTGTCCTCAAGTCGCGCCCACCACCACTCCGTTTCACTGTCGTCCTGTCGTCGGAGAACAGTGATGGCGTCCCCCTCGCTGAACGCCAGCTCATCCGGATTCTGAGCTTTGTAATCCCACAGTGCGTACACCGTCCCCTTGTTCATCACACCCAGCTTCTCCTGAACGCCTGCAAGAGAGAGTCCAATCTGTTAATATTAATCTTACAATGATATTGGATCAAATCAATATCTTTATAGATAAAGTAATCCCAAGTTGTTAAAACCAAATGCCGTACAAGCACCCGGTCTGATTTGCTACGTGTTTGTACAAACCTCAATGACATTTGGACTGACTGAATTGGGGCTATAATGACAAATGTTTTATTTTTAAGTGAACTAGTCTTTTCAGAGTTACACTTGTGAACGCTACACAAGACTGATTGCTTCTCACTGTATAGAAACTGGGAGCACTGGATGTAGCCCTCTTCCATTTCTTCGCATTTGTCCGCAGCAGTCTCCACATCACTAATGGTGCTGGCAAAGATGGCAGCCCCCGACTCAACCAACAACTTGCAGAGATGGACACTGTTGCAGGAGGCGGCACAGTGAAGCGGAGTCCTGTCCCAGCAAACACAAACAGGAAAACAAACACGATAAACAAAAAAGGGTACAACGGCAAATCAGTAAAATCAAACTGAACAAAATGTATTTCTAAGCGCGTCATCGTCCAGCTCTCCTGTGTCGGAGAGCTTGGACTCACCATCCATCACTGTCTGCAGCGTTGACGTTCACACCAAAATCCAGAAGGAACTTGACTATGTGGTGATGTCCTGCGCACACTGCATTGTGCAGGGGTGTGATGCCCTCATCATTAGGGGTGCTAGGATTCTCCACCTGGAAAAAAAGAAGGCCCCAGATGAAAAGATGAGTGCTTAGCGTACATGCAAATTTAAATAAATAAGTAAAGTATACTCACACAGTCGCGACATACCTCATAGATGATCCTCTGGACAAGGTCAAACTCTCCCTCCAGTGAGGCATCCAGCAGGAGGGCCAGAGGGTTAAACTTCACCCTGAAGCCGTGGCCTGTGCGCTCAGAGTTCGGCTTCTTCAGGTTTGTGCGCTTCTCCTGTCACGATAAAGAGAGGAATTTAAAACTTTGAAAATTTAACTAAATGTAATAACAAGTCTGTGTGTATGCATCTCTCACCAGCGGCTGCGATACTGCCGTGCCGCTTTCTTCTTGAGTGGTGACCTCCGGGACAGGGCTGGGCAGTGACGCCTCAGAGCTTCCCACGTTGTTGTTGTTGTCATCGTCCTCCTCTGGCCCCTCTGCTTCAGCAGGATCCCCCAGGCCTTCTGGCGGCAAGGGCAGCGGCTCGTTGTCATTAGCGTCAGTAGATGGAGCTAGAGCCTCAGAGCCCGGCTCCTCTGCCCCCGGTGGTGGCGGTAGCGGCGTCTCAGATGGGAGGTTGCCATTGTCTGTATCAGCCACAGAGTCGCCTCCCAGATATCCAGGAGGATTAGCTGGCTGATAAAAAGGTGTTCCATTACCTGCACTGCTGCCAACTCCTGTCCCACTGACTCCGTTTCCCTCTATGCCTCCTGCTAGAGTGTTGAACCTCTGATAGAGCAGTTTCTGGATGTTGGGTCCACTGGGGCCCTCTGGTTCTGTGATGGAGCTGCGCTTCTTAAGCGGCCTCGGAGCGTTGGCCAGCTTTTTACGGAGCACCTCAAGATCGGCGTCACTTTGGTAACGCAGCGGGGAGTGCACCATGGGTGTTAGCTTAGTGGGGCTGAGTGGTCGTGGGATGTTTTCCACACTGGGAGGAGGCGCTGAGGGCTCTGGGGCCTGGAAGAACTCATCAAATTCTCCCTCAAAAGTGTCTTCACCACTGGGTTGGCCTTGGAGTAATGGGAAGGCCCCTCCCGCCTGGACGAAAGGAAGGGGCGAGGGGGGTGTTGAGCTGGGAGGGAGAACCGGCTTCCCATATACTAGAGACAAACAGACAGCGTGGAATTATAATAGAGGCACTGACACCATCATCATATATTGATAATCAATTCACTTGTCAGATTATTTTAATTAATCGATTAGTTAGATTATCGGCAGTCTAAAATGTCAGTTAAAGTTGACCATCACTCTTTCCCAGAGCCTGAGGAGAAATTCTCCTCAAATTCGTTGTTTTTTGGTTACAGTACAAAATCCAAAGAAAAGGTATTCAATTTTAAATTATATAATTAGAGAAAAACATGTTAATTCTCGCATTTAAGGCTGAAACAAGTTTTAAATTTTTTCTTAACACCTAATGTAAAAAGATAAATCACAAGTCAAAACTGTCGATTCCTTTTTGTTAACCACAACTTTCTTCTCCTATATTCTGACATTACAGACTACTGATCTGACTAACGGCTACTTTTAATTTACCACAGTATGCCTGTTTGCATATTTGAATACTTGTTTATTAACTTCTTGTTTTCTTCTTTATTGTACTGTGTGTTGCTGACCACTTTCTGTTTCTTCTGATTTTTTTGTGTAACTATGTCCATATTTATATATGTATAATGTATGTATATATATGTCCTTGAAGGGTCAGAGAAGACAAAGTCTAAAAGATGAAGTGACTGGTTCCTATACCATTAATTTTTATCCAAGAAGACATAACTGGATCTTTTAAGTTGCAGCAACACTGAAAGAGACACGACAATATACAGCATAAATAATAAAAATAAATGATTCAATATTTAACTATTAAACTACCCAATCATGAAAATGCATTTTTCTCTGACAATCTCTTCAAACCCAGGTCTTACCTGCTTTGAGAGCAGGCTTGAGTGGCTGGCTCTTTGGCGCTGCCTGCTGGAGGTACATGTGATAGATGGAGCTGGAGTTCATGGTAGGCGGGCCCTTTCGGGGCGACTGAGGCCGCGATCCTCTGTCTGGGATGAAGGGGCGCACTGCCACAGCTGGTGGGGGATCCAGACGCTCACTCAGCCCAGGGGGGAAAAGTGGTGCATTAGGCTGAAAGGTGGGGCTTGGCGGCACTGAGATTCGCTGCTGTATCTGCTGTGAGGACGAGCCTGTGGAGGGGGGTACGCGGGGCCAAGCAGGAGCTGGCGGGGCTGGTAGCGGACGGGGAGGAGGTGCGTCCTTGCGGCGCTCCAAGGAGCTGGCAGAGTTTGCGGAGGTGAGATGGGAGCCATAGGGGGGCGGCTGTGGCTTGGATATGGCAGGGGAGGACACAGCCATTTTGGAATCTAGCACCTGTGTAGAGGCATAAAATAACACGGCAACATCCAACCTTTAAAAACACAACTTTTGTAGAGAGAAATGTGACTAAATCTCAATTTCTTGCCCTAAGGTTATTATTAATCAAGATGCTATGACAGTTTATCTCTAGCACAATCTCAAACATAGAACTTTTTTATTTATTTATTTTTTTTACAGATGTGACATCTACAGCTACAAAAACAATGAACACAGATTAAAAGGGAATTAGAAGAGCTACCTTTTCTGCACTTGGAGTGACAGGGGAGCCTGAGGGAGGGCTCTTGCCCTGGGTATCGGTCCCTGAGTCTCTTCTCTCAGGAGGCTTTAGAGATGTGTTGGTCTTGCCTACAGTAGGCCAACCAGTGTCATTAGCTAGGGCACAAACAGACACAGTTAAGTGTGTTGCAAAAGAGAAAAAAAAGATCATAGCCGGTGACTGAGGTGGTATGAGAAACATGAACCTCTTTTACAACTCTGAGTAGTGACGAAGCATGTCCACCAGAGCTAGGTCTAAATGGTACCATTTTCATTTCTTTATTTGAAATGTGTCACTTAATGCGCGATTAACCACATCATGTGGAATAGAATGTATGTATAAGACTTTATACACACAGAACACATGTATCAGTACCATTTTGACCCAGTATTGGTATTAAATGGAGGGTTCAGGATTTTGAGAAACCTATCCTATTAACCAGACACCATTAAGAGATATTCAAACAGATTCCTTGTTGCCTTTTTGTTAATATGAATTCAGCATCTTTCACATGTCTAAGCAAAGATAATGGAAGAATCAAACCAGTTCTCTAAAAATCAAATTCTCTATTATGTATATTACCAGAGGTCACGGAAGAAAATAAATTGTTTTTCAGAGAAATGGCTTCATGTACCATTTACTTCAAACCCTAAATACACACTGACCTGAGGCCTTTCCCATATACAAACCATGGCGCCCTGCCATAGTGTAATTTGCTCCGCCATAGTTTCAAAATGAACCGAAAATATTTTTTACACATCTCATAATTACATTTCAGATCTCTAAAGTTGTTTTTTGTGCCACTGCTCCGCACTACTGTAAGCTCGCACACTTTGACATTATTATCAAACTGGGTCAGACTCTGGTCGGACTTAATGAATTTAGCCCGAGGATACAAATGTGAGAACGCCCGGTTTTCAAAATAAGGTATCTATACAGTATGGAAATAAAATTAATCGGATTAAATTCACTGAAAGTATAAAACATATTATACATATACATGTATCTGTCCATTATAAGTAAAAAAAAACAACATCATGTAAGGGAATTTCCTTTCTATTTTCTATTCTTTGATTTAGAGTTTTTGGAAAAACATTAAGTTTGTTGACTTTTGTTGCTGTTTCATCACCATTTATAGCTCTACAATAAGTTTATGATCAAATAGTTTATTAGAGCACAACATTGTTCACAAGCGTACAAAGTTCTTCATAGATACTGTACCAAATTAATGCATTTAACTTTAAAATGTACAAATTTTTCTTCCGGGGGTGCATGCCCCGGAGAGTGTCCGAGGCCCACCCAGCATAGTCTCTTATATTAGCTGGGTTTTCCGGGAGACACTTTAACTATTTATGGTCAGTTATTTAATTCTCAAAATTTCCATTTTCTGTTAAAAATCGATGTGGCTACACACATCTGGCACATCACAACATTTCTTTATTTCTTGCACAAGAAGATTTGCAAGTTGTCCGTCTTACATCTTAAAGTAAAATCTATCAAAAACACCATAAAAAACAACAACAACCAAATGTTTTAAGAGGGGCTGTTGATCAATAGGACAAAAATCCTGAGCCTTTGCTTCACAGTAATGATGGCAATGAATATATCTGCATTAGTACTTTGCTACAGTGTGCATGTATTTAGTCATGTAGTGCTTTAATTCAGATACATTTAGTAAATACTAACAAACTTGCAATATAGTAGAAGATAAAGGGATGCTGACTAAAGGTGCATACACACCGAAAGCGAATCCAGCGTTTTGGGCGGCTTGATTACATACAAAGTCAATGCAAAGACGCGAATTTGCTCCAGGCGGCGCAAATGAGGCGTTTGTCGCGACATTCGCCGTTTCACGCGAGTTCAAATTTTTCAACTTGGGCGAAAAATTCGCTTGATGCGATGTTGCGAAAGCCTATCAGCGGTGAGACTGTCCAAACGTCACCGGCGGCTTCAGAGCGTATTATTTGGAGAGGACCTGCCGAGTGTTGTAATGACAATCCGCAGGCCGAAGAGGAGCTGCTAAAGAACGGGGAAGTGTACGGGGAGTAGCGCTACAGCTTTCGGAAAAATAAACACCCGTTTTCTGTCTGGATTCTGCTCTGACAACTACGCCGTTTACCCGCGGGAGGAGCTCAGAGTTAACTGCTTTTGTTAAATTAGCTTTTTACTTTAGTTTTTGGAATTACAACTTGATTTATCTTCAGCTGCCGTGCACATCCGGTTCCACTGTTGTTGTTAGCGTCGGATGCCACCAGAGTTCTGCTGGACTACTACTTAATTTTTATATAAAAACTGGACAAAGCTGGTCATTACTTGGAAAAAGAAAGCGAGGAAGTTGAACTACCTGGTGAGTTCAGAAAATGTGTCTGTAACTTTATTTCAGCTATCATTGTACTTTAGTATGAACAGGTTAGCATAGCATAGTCCTGATCGATCTGAACTCCTTTCAGAATACAAACATTTTAAAAGTTGTTGTCCTGCTGACTTGCTGACAGACCTGACAAAGCATGAATTCATATGTCTAACAAAACTGCATTATATTGTAGTTATTTCGGCATCAGTTTGATCCGTTTATTGCAATTAAATCACAGCAAAAGGTTTACTTTGGGTTCATATAGCAGTAGTATCCACAGGCTGTATTTATTCGCTTAAAACGCGTTGTGTGAGAACACTCAAAATGTCCAGCTGTCAAACTCGTGCGAGTAAAGCGAGGCGAATATGAAATTCGCTTTCGGTGTGAACGCAGCTTTAGTACTGCCACTAAAGTCAGTACTGTTTGCCTCCAAGACTAAACTAATTACTTCAAAAAAAATACATATGTGCAGGTTAACAAAATGCAATTTTAGACAGTAAGGATAGGGTGAAAAGGAAGAGGATGGAAAAAGGAACACACAACAAAACAACAGCAATAGTTGTGGTACCATTACACATGAATTTGTTTGTATAATCTGAAAATAAATAAAGCTGCAGAGCTGCAACAGACAGAGCAGAAAAGGCCAATTATAGCATATTTCCAATATGTCACCTATGTTAACTATAAATAGTCAACAAACATACAGTAGGCCTATTAGTTTGGTTAATTGGGAAATCTGTAAAAAAAAAAAATTTCTTTAAATATAGCAGAGTACTAATAAAACAGTTTTACCAACACTAAGTAAATCTAAAAGGAAACAGCTTGACCTGTGTCTTCACAGATTACAGGAGTGTCAGTTGCTAAGTGAATCCAATGACTTAACATGTACAAGTACATTTCCTTGTGCATGTTAAGTGTCTAAAAGTGAGTGTGGTGTGATGGTTAAGGTTAGGCAGGATAGGAATGTTATGGAATTAGACCAAAGCCCAAACATGTTGGACTGCTTTTGCATGTGTAAATTTATGGGGCACTTGAATCATTGAACCTTCTCAGAGGTGTACAAACACACACAGGATCAGCAGTGCTTTATCACTGACACTTTCCTCACATGAGGAATGGTGTCAACTATGATTAGAGAGCGTAGACTTTCTGCAGTTGGCAGCAAAGTGTTTCAAGATGGCACCCCGCTACTTTGACGTCATTAGGCAATCCACAGAGGAAACACTCCAAATGAAATGTCAACACGTCCTCTACAGCTCAGAAACACTGGCTCAATGCTGCACTGGCAGGAGAGCGTAATGATGCCAAACAAGGATGCTTCCATCAGTCAGCGATTGTTCAAGTTACCCAGGCACAGATGCTCATCTCCTCCTCAGATTTCCCAGCTACGCATCTAGGTTTTAATTTGCCTGGTGGGGAAAATCAGCCCCACTATTTTTAAATAGTGAAGAATAGTAGAGAATCTGTTTTGTGGAGCATAAAAACATCAGTTGACTAGAGTGTAAGGGGCTTGAGGCAGAACACAATTTGGTCATCATAAATTCCTGGCCAATTAAACTGAATATGAAGATAAGAATGTTGTCATGAGTAAAAACTTGAGCGCATGCTGAGGATCCTGTGCTACAATTGAGAGAGAAGGTTCAGGAAGTGCCATCCCTCTGCTTACGCAGCACTGTGCACTCACGGGACGTGCCGTCAGAGCCAGTGGAGGCTCCGGTGCCCGGGTGTGATTCTGGAAGGGACGGGGGAACCGGGTCCACAACGATGTCTAAATCAGACACCTTCCAAGGGCCGGGAGGCTTTCGCACACCGTCTGCCCCAGGAAGAGTTGCCCCCACCCCCACGCCCAGTGAAACAGAGACATTACAAAGACAGGACAAAATAGACACATGAGAGAGGAGGAGAGAAAAGGAAGGGAATCACAGTACACGCACAACACAGGAAGAGAAGGAGGTTAGAGAAGAAGGGGAAAAAAATCACAGAAATCAAGTCCAGGTGGAGAATTAACTGACGAGTCAGGTAGGAAGGAAACAGAGAAACAGTGTGGGCCCAGGAGGGAATTTCAGTCACACACTTTTCATGCAAGATGTGTAGTGGTGTAAGACTTCTGCCTCTGGGAGTACATGTATCCAAGCTGCTATGTAACTGAATCCAGGAACTACCTTCTCATCTGCTTTTTTTCTAACTGTCCTGTTTTCTTAATGAGGAAAAGAACAAGAATTTCACTCACATTTTCAATTAAAACTTGCATCACATGGTATCCACTACTACAGTTGTGCTTCACTTTCACTACAGTGACTTGAATTTTGGGTGAAAAATACACAATGAAAATGCAATTTTATGGGTTTCAACCAACCTGACTTGTTGCGGCCATGGTTGGCTTGGTTATTAACGCCCAGAGTCTGAGGCTTCAGTGGATCAGGAGGCATGGTGTAGCCTCCTTCCTGCCGGCCCGATACAGGGACTTGGATGTACGGCCCAACAGCAGCAACACGGCCCAGAGTACCAGGAGCGGGCTGGGGAGAGGGAGGCCCGTTGGCTCTGTTCAGCTGTAAGAGGAGAAAGTCAGAAAATGTTTCAAATATCAGGGAAAACAATCAGCATGTAGAGAGATGTGCATTATGGAGCCCATAAGGAGACATGAGCAAAAAAAAATTGTCCACAAGTTTCCCCTAAGACATGAAAAGATAAAATAATAATAATTTTGTATTTCACTTTATATTGAACATTTGCCGTGTCTGGAGTGCCGTCTCACTGAGACAAGGGACATTTGTCAGAAGTATTGCAACAAAAAGAGTCTTAATGAGGAGGTGTGTTAGGCGGTCTTAGTCTTACAGGAAGGTTCTCTTTTTGACGTGCCTCAGCTTTTTTCTTGTAGAGGCGTTCCCGCAGTTCGCTGATGCGCTTGTCCATGAGCGTCACTTCCATGTTGCGTTTGTTAAGAAGCTCCTTCTGTTGCTGCAGCTTGCTGTTTTGATCCTGGTTCAACTTGTTCCGGATCTGTGGATGATGAATGCAGACGCAAACACATGTTCAGATTCAGTAGAACAATAGATAATGCCATCAGGGTAAGGGATCAGCCAGGGGCAAAGCAAAAACAGTGGAAACTATAAAAGCATTCACTAGATGTTGCGCTTATTTCTTCTAGGCGGTACCTGAAGCTCTTGGTAGAGTTTACGGAGCTCAAGGGCTGCAGCACCGGTTACTTGGCCGCTGAGGGTGGTCTGTATGCCGTTTAGCTTTCCCCTCCGCAGGTCCTCCAGCTGCAGGCTGAGCTGCTCCACCCTCAGCACTGCAGACTGGAGCTCCGCCTGCTTCTCTTGGAACAGGCCGCTAACTTGCTCAATCTCTGCCGCTGGATGTGACAAATGAAGAAATCACATCAGGTCATTCGTAATCTATTTTAAAATTAGCAAACTACTGCAATCTTTATAGTAATGAGCACAACCTTGGTCAAAATGTTGCATGAAAAATGTAATCTGTCTACATACACAAATAAAAAATATAATATATACACACACACACACACACACACACACACACACAGTATAATTCAATTATGTACATATTGAGGGTATACATACACAGGTTGCCATTGATGACCTTGCTGTAGTCTACCTGGCCTCTCATCGCCCGAATCTTCTTGAGCTTTGCCTCCTGGCTATCTACGCGCTCCTTCAGCCTCTGTAGCTTCTCGCTCTCCGAAACGGTCTGCTGCTGACGCCGCTCCTGCTGCTTCAGGTAACGCAAACGTTGCTCCTTCAGAGAACGAGACAGAGATTGGCATTCTATAGGCAAACTAGCTACCAAATGTTGTCAAACTGCATCCAACAGCGCAGACCATCTCAAAGCCACCTGCTTTCGCAAGTTCGGAAAGAGATACTAAACAGCAAAAAGTTATTTTATCTGCAAAAATAATGACACATGCTTGAATAGAAAACCAGGAAGTCAGGCACCACCCCAAGGCTTACAAGATATCTCTGTGGCAGACTTACCCTAAAACTAGGCTAAATCTTTCTACTGTATGCACTAAATGAAATACTGTGCAGTGTCAAGACTGTCCGAAGACTGAAGAAAGGGTCAGATGACTTCATCTTTCTATCCAACTGAGAACTGCTCCAGTTAGGTCCTAAAATAGGAAATGACAGGCCCAGGTTTCCAAATGACTGCAGGGCTTCAAGTAGGCCTACTTTTCAGACACCACAATAAAGGCAATAAACAGTCTTTCTATCTGCGGGTCTACAGTGGGCTTCATCCTGCATGACTGATCAGCGCACCACAAGCACGGTGGTCAGACTTCGTTAGCGTGCTGAAAAGCCACCGAGAATGACAAGATAGACTGGTTGTGTGGAGGTTTGCCACCAAACTCTATTTCCTTCTATTACAAGATGAAATCTACTTTTAATAAGCACTGTAAAGCTGATTGGTCTGGGAAAGGTACTGTCTTTAGTGTTGAAAGTCATGAATAATTTACATGCTTGAGTAAACGCTGCAGTGTCTGCATATGTTCCTTTAAAGACTGAACTATGAATTCTGACAGACTGGACAATACTTGCACTCTGACTCACACTGCCTCCCATCTCATTTGTTACATAACTGTTTGCCCCCGTTTCACGTCACGATGGGACTCTGGATGAAAATAAATTCTCTCTCCACCAGAAAGAGGATTCAAGGCTGTGTCCTGAACTTACTTGGTCTGTTGAGGCCTTGAACTAATGCCAATTCAGCGTATAGTCTGCCATGTCTCTCGGCTAAGTAACTGCAAAAACCTTTTGACTCTGATTGCCTTGTCTGGCACAGTGACCTCCTCAAAAGGCAAAATTTTCTATGGTCTGTTCCCAGCAAAACAACGTAACATTTAGGTTTTAGGAACGGCCAGTTTACTGACCAAATTACAACATAACTTTGCGGTAACAAACTGCTTCAGATTTAACCATTTAAACTGGAAAAAACATTGCAGCTTGTGGCAGAGGACCTGTTAAATCTTCTGATGTTCCCCAGCGCTAACCTAGAACAGTTCAAATTCAAGTTACTGCAGTGTGCTATTTTGTAAGCAAGAAGCACATTTTGAATGAAAGACCGTCATATTATTCAGGGGAAAGATTCATAGTAAGAAGAAAAGAATGAAGACAAGATGCTACCTTTGCAACGAGCATCTGCTGCTGAGCCTCAATTTGCTGCTGCTGCCGTGTCGCCATCTCCTGCAGCTCCGACAGTGTGAGCTCCACGCGCTGATTCCCCACCTACAAACTAGAACTGGTCAACACACTAAAATCTGAGCAGATATGTAGCTGTAGACTCCCATTGAAATGTTATAAGAGCCACTGATGTAGATTCGGACTGATGATACATAAGGATCTCTAAACATTTCACACAGTAAAGGTATGCTTGTTGGTGCTGGGCCCTTCTCTTCTTTTAAACATTTAAATAAAAATGTTGGGCAATAAGCCCAAAACTGTTATCTTACTGCTATCTTCCACGTACTAAAAGCTGTTTATTCAAACCAGGGTATAACCCAACATTTATTTTTTTGTCCTACCTAAAACAACTAAATGTTAGCCTGAGATACTCAACTTAGAGAGCCCGTGCAGTTTTATGCATCACTCTGCATCTTCATGTCATGTACGTTACCAATACGCAGGTAAATGTTTGATAGAATAACGCTTTGTAAGACGAATATGCAAGTCAACAAGTGCAGAAAATGACATATGGCATAAAAAGTTACATAAGCTAAAAAAAACATTACATAAGAATAAAAACACAAAAACAAAGAAACAAGTTACGCAAAAAGCCATTTGCAGAAAAATGATTTTAAAAAAGATGTCTGGCTTCAGCACCCAGAGGGTGAAACAGCAGGAGACTTAACAGCAGTGACAGTCTTGCGCTTCTTGCTCCACAACAAGGCTCCAAAAATCATTATGAGGGGACATTACCTGTGACGATACTCAGGTAGTGAGGAGTGGACTCAAGGCTCCGCAGGCAATGTGTCATTTGGTGTTACAAAAAAAAAAAAAGAAATTTTATTATTATTATATTATCACTATTATTAGTAGCTTCACCAATCTATTTCATGGTTTTGTTAGGTCAAATTCACATTAAATAATTGTGGCCTTGACTAATGATTCATAATCGATTAATCTGCACTCCACTGATTTAGCACTGCACACCTATTACACAATGGACAGTTTAAAAAAAATAAAATAAAGATCAAAACCGATGCAGTGAAAATAGAGATGTCTTCTTTATTACACCTCACATCCTCCTTTCTTGGCAAAACCTGACGCCTACATTACCCACAATGCAACTCGACAGCCGACAGTTCAGTCAGGGCAGTAGTCGCTAACATAGCTGATGTAGCTTCAAGCCACAAGCAGAGTTGAGGACATTTATCAGACTTATCAGCCACAAAAGGCTTAATGCTACTTTTTGTCACATGTGTAGTAGTACTCTCCAACACCTGTATACGGACTTTATGTGCAAGTCCCCTTTAAAGAGATTCAATTTACTAACATGAAAGAGAAAGCAAATCCTAACAATCATACATACACATACATACAAGGGGATGTTTTCCATTTTCACCTGGCAAAAAGACTTATCAAAAAAAATTTGCCATTTTCTTCTTTTCTGCTTTTCAACAAATCATTTGAGCTGTAACTGCAGCACGAAACAAACTCTACAAAACCAAAAGTATGAATGAGGAAGGGTGGGGTTTATACAACGTAGACCAAGTGTGAAGTAACAGTAAATAGAAAATTGGTTCACCTCCATAAACATCTTCAACAAGGTCCTCCTCTTGATCCAGAAATCAGCACTCGTGTTCTTTGAGAGCTCACACAATAAAAGAAGACTGGCTAACACATTCAATTCTGTTTTTCCACCAAACTATGACTCTACAGAATTTCCTCAAAGCAGTTGCTGCAGTCAACAAACTGACAGAGGACTTAATAAAACAGCATACTGAGTGAGCCGTGAACACAGTCCTCCGAACTACAAGCGGCGCTGAAAGAGCTCCTAGACTATGCCTTTAGAAAATTCGTTCAAAAGAGGGAGGAGAGAGGAGAAGATGGAGGAAATGTCAGCTTTTTTTTTTCTCCACCCAATAACAGACTGGGAAATGTAGAGTACGTGAAGAGATTAGTAAGAGGCATAGAAAATGTGAAAAATAGAAATATATTAGATGAAGTGTATATATTATAAGTGTGTGCTTTACAGTTTGCTTGATATGATCCTACACATGCACGTAAAAGCTGGAGAAGATAAAGTCCAGGTGAAATAAACATGACATGCAAAACAAAAATATTCTATGCTTGATTCAAAGAGGCAGACATTATTGTGACTCATCTTGTTGGAATAAAATAACTTGTCTTGGGGAATAATTTGACTTTCATGGTAAGGTGAAGTGAGGCAACAATAGCATACACGGACACTGCAGCTGCAGCTTTGCCTGCACGTGTGGCTCGGACAGCATTGTCTCACCTGCGCATTTGTTAAGGCGTTTAGATATAAGACTGCGTGAGAAGGGGGGGGGGGGGGGGGGTGACTCAACCGAGGTTGAGATGGTAAAAGCGGGAGAAGCCACTGGCACACACATACAGACGCGCTCAAATGCACTCAGGCAACACTGCGTCATGACAATTCACCCAAGGGAGACACACACTCAGCCCCTCAGACAGTGACGAAGAGGGAGAAACTACCGACTGAGCAGACCAGGAGCAGAGCAGCCACCGCCTCACTGATGAGGGATGCTGTCCTACAGGGAGACTTCATTACTCCCTTCAACACCTGTACAGACTTTTACATGTCTGAAATAAAGAGCGAGCCATGATTACATCTAAAATGATTATTTATTATTAAAATGATCATTAGGGTCTATCAGAACTCAGTTATTCATGACTATTACTGATGAAATAATGTTCAGAGGAGCAAACATTTTCCTATTAGATTAATCTTGTCAAAAACATTCTCAGATAGTAAACTAAATGTGTTTGGGGTTTGGATTGTTTTAAACATGTCATCTTGGGTTTAAGGTGATCAGCATCTTCCACTTTTATCTGACATATAGACCACATAATGTTTGGTATTGTTGCTTGTAAAACCGATTAATCAATCAATCAATCAAAACGTATCCAACAAAAGGTTCAAATAAAGGGCAACAATCAAGGGACCTGAAGATACTAGAACATCTAGTATCTTCAAGTCCAGCTGCCCTTGATTTAAACCTTGTTGGATAACTATGACCTGGATGACTCAGAACCTTCACAGATAATCATCAAAACGGCTGCAGATTATTTTAGTTTTGTTGTTGATTGACTAATCAAATTTAAGATATTTGCAAATGAGATGTTTTAATACTGCCAATAAGTTGTCACTGCCAATTACAGAAGCTAAAATTATGATAAAAAAGAGAGAATGTGTGTGTTCCCTTGAGGCACCTTTGCTTTTTACAAGGGTCATCGACTCTGCTTGAGGAGAGAAAGCCTCTGGGGTTTGGGCAGCGGCCTGTAGAAAAGCCAAAGCAATGATCCTCTTAGGGCCCGTTACATCATCCAGCAGGCTGACTGATATAATCCTCCAAATCAGATATTAGGAAGAAACTCGGACACAAATGAGCCTCCGCATTTGGGAGGTTAAGCAGAGCCGGCCATGCAGCTGATAATGTTTTCCTCTTCAAGTGATACCAAAGTGATGATACAATAGATGTTTTTACTTATATATAGTACACAGTATAGCTGTTATGGGGGTTTTATAGGTTAGTAGCATGATACTGGCACAGACTGTCGCTTGGAGAGTCGATCAACAGCTAACTTCTGTATCTATAAAAATATATATATTACCTGGTGATGCTTCCTAGACACAAACAGTCAAAAGTTGGGGATTTTTCAGGAGAATAAAAGGAATAGCTTCTGGCTGCTCTTGTGCTATAATCTTTTTTGAAAACTAAAAACCACAACCCCTCCATCTCCTGCTGAGCTGGATTCTTCCCTCCACCCTTAAGGTTGAATTTGTTACGATTCCTTGACCGCAACACTTTCCTATTGTGAAATCTGGGACAGACGGTCGGAGAGAGAAAGGATGCCATGCCAGAGGCTGCTCTTATCGGAGTCATTCACATCTCCTAGCACACACTTCCTGAAGCTAGAGCTCAAGATGCACAACAAAGGGTTCACCTGTCAGGCAAATACTGGCAATGTACCGGGCCCAGTGATGTTACCCTCAATCACCAGTTTAATAACAGTATCAATGTGAAGCCACAGATACTGATACTTTCATCTCAAACCAAACACTGGAGTTATGTCATTATTGTGCTGAAAAATGCTGCCACACTGTAAACATACAACTTGACAGTATCCTGAATTTCATCCCGAAATTACCCTCGGTAATATTTGTTTTGCAGTCTTTCATTAACAAAGAGTTCAGAAGAAAAGAGCCCACTCTGAATTGTTGGTGTTAGAAAGCCACTAAGATTTTAAAGGAAACTGTGTGCAGAGGTGACAAGACAACCTATTGGTGTGAGATTTGACAGTCCTGCCATTTTCCATCCATCACAAGTAAACATGAAAGAGAGGCATAATGCTAGCTAGCCAATGAATACAACACAACATGCAGGACAATGGCACCCAGCAGCTGTAAAAATAACATGAACAAAAGGTAATGTCTTATATAAATCAGTGCTTATGTTGACAAGCTAGTCTAACTACAAGCTTCCACTTTCAGGGAGGAGCTTCCACTCTCCAAGTGAAAGTTAGTTAGCTGTAGCTTGCTAGCTTCCAGTTTTTCAAGTGAAATGGTGGGTACTCACATATGTTCAAGAGAAAATGAGATTGGGGAAGATCATTTCCCCTGTCAATTTTATGCTAGTTTTGTTATTTATATCGATTCTCGCTCTTTATATAACCCCGCGTAACTGCGCTCTCTGTAGGTTTTTATTCTACATATAATTCAGGTATTTCATAATGGCCTATGCGTCTGGTTTGTCTTTTTCTTTATTTTAATTGAAATAACGTTCATTATAACCCTAATCTATTCACGAAAGAAGGCACCAAATTCCAGTAATTTTTTATTATTATAAGTACATTTTTGTTTAGTATCATTTAGATAATGGTAATTAAGTCTCACCCCATTCTCATTGTGCTTCTCTCCAGTGTTTCCACTTCTGCGACTCGTCTGATCCTGAGACTGCTGACTCCCTGCAAAAAGAAACAGTCACCATCACAAACGCAGGCAGGGCAGAGATACACAGGCGTGCACAGACGAGTGTACGCACGTACACACGCACACATGGACACAAGTGCAGATTCAGATGGCTACAACCATTGTCAGGAATGATTTGAAAATTCACATGATTGCACATGACAGAGGGATTTAAGAACTGGGACAAGCACTGCTGACTAAAGTCGCCTAACTTTTTTATAAGAAAGGCTGGTGAGTAGAGATGAAACGGTATGAAAATTTCATATCACAATTCTAGTGACCAAAATTATCATGGTTATCAGTATTATCACGGTATTGTAAAAATGTGCCAAAAAATATTAAAATGTACTGATACACACACTGAAACCATTTCAACAAGTTTTATATTGAAAACTACAAATAAAATTGCCATTTTGTTTGCATAAAAAATTAAACAGGTTAACCGTACCTGGTTATCATGGTAATTAAAATGTGTAATAATAACCTTCGGGAATTTTACCATTAAACCGGTAATCGTTTCATCCCTACTGGTGAGTAAATGATTTAAAGATTCACAGGGAAAGATAGAAAACTGTCTACTTCTACTTCACTTCTAAAAAAGAAGTACCTTTGCTGCTAAAATAGGAAAACACCCCCAAACACAAAAAGATTCATGTTAATGCAGTGTATGTCTGTGTGTGTGAAAACTGAGCATGGATTTATTCCGTTTGACTTGCCCCATAAATTAAACCTTGGTTTTTCATCCTCCACAGGCTTTTAAACTATTTATATAAAAGGATATCACATAAAAACTGTATTCAAAGTATGCATGGTGTTACAACCTGGTTCAACGAAAAAACAAAAACCACACATGCTTTAGTTTTAACCAAACTTAAGAAAGTTCATAGAAGAGCTGCTTAGACGAGTCCATCAGCAGCATCTTTGGTGTGTGAGATGATAAAGGTAAAATGTACACAACAAAAGCAAGAAAGCAAACAAACCTAAACCAGAGAGACAAGAAATACCACCAGTGACAATAGGAAAGGGAGAAACATCGACTGACACCAGCGCCCACAGCTGAGCAGTCAGCCAGATCAGGTGTCAGGAATTCCCAGGACAACCGAGACTCCAGCTTCCTGCCTCCTTCAGGTCGAGACTGCCCAGAGCAGAAAAACCTCCAGACACAATAGACCCTGACAACACTCACCTTGATCGCTGCTCTCATTCGGTGAATCTTCATGCCGGAGGAAGAACTTGACTTCTTGTTTCCGAGGCCCCCATTTCTGCAGATGTTCATACATCATGTGTTCGAAGGGTATCGCTCGCTCTACAGAGACGGGAAAGTTAAGCAAATGGGGGAAAAGACTGATTAGGGCTGGGAAATAAAATAATAATTATCGCACTATAATTTTCCTCAATAAGAATATGACAAATGTTTAATAAATGTTTGATTTAATTCATTTGAATCACAAACGAATTAGCACTTAATTTTTCAAGTAGGATATTAATTCTGTTGTGGAAAAGGAACTGAAAAAAGATTCTACTTAATTTTACTCGTGCATGTTTGTTGAAAAAAGTTTTGAATGTTCTATCACAGATTTCTTAAGTGATCCACTGTTTGGCATAGTAGTTTAAAACCACAATTAACTGTCTGGTGTGTTCAACTTTCACTCGAGAGCAAAAATCAGCCTTTAAACTTGAAACAAATAATGATTTGATATTTATTGTGATAATTATCGATATAAAATGATATGACATTTTTTCTTGTGATAAAATTACTGGCCATATCGCCCAGCCCTAGGTAAACATATTTGTCTCATGGAAACAACTGACCTAATTCAGTTTTCTAGTACATGTCCAGTACTGAAAGTTAAAATGCTGTAATTTAAAAGGAAATAATATATATATATATAAACAAACTAACAAACCACAGCCGCTAGCTTTGCTCTATACAAAGGTAACAAAATCTACTTACCAGCCCCTCTAAAACTCACTAATTAACTATCTAGATTGTGTGTAAAAAGTTAAAATGTGTGGTGTTACATTGGCCCAGCCATCTGTTCCAGTGCTCCTGTGTTAATCTGAGCTACCGGTCTCTTGGCTGTATATTTAACTGACAGCTTATTTCCAAAATGTTGGCAAAGGTTGCATTTTCAAAAAAGGCTTCCTGTTCTCTACTGTCCCAAAGAGTGGAGGGGGAAGATGTGCATGTTTGGTGTTCGGACAACAATAATAGAAAAATGAACTAATTAAGTAAAACAGGTGTTTTCAAAGTCTGAAACTGTGGACATCCCCTCAGACAAAGCTTAGTTTAATTGGCAAATTTCACTCAAGTCCTATATGCCTAAAGGAACATGATGGTGTCATTTGATCCGATACACTCAGCAATTGAGCCAAAACAACCTGATACTGCTGTTTGATATACCGTTTTGATATACAACACATCAAATACATAAAAAGAGGTCCATCCTGAGGCATTTACTGCATCTGACTCTGGGCAAGTGGGAAAGACAGTAAAAATCCCCAGACTACAATATCTCTGAACTCTCTCTTTAACCAAAATCACACACATTTAGGATATTCTATGTGATCTTTTGATAACTAATGTAATATTTTTTCACTTAGCCTACCCTGGAACAAAAAAAGAATATCAGAGAACAACAGATAAACTTGTGATCTCAGCCATTTTACACGGCCATGGAGGCTTTCAGATTTAAATCAAGTGACGATAAACTGGGACAGCTGACGGACAACTGTGTGCGCTAAAAGATTTGTTGCATTTCAAGAGGACGGCACTCTGTGAGCAAAGCGAGGCCGAGACACAAAGAGACGACGACACGGACAGAGAGGTTTTAGGAGGTTTCGGGGGCAGACAGCCGCATTGTCAGGAACCAGCCGAACATGATTGCATAACGTGGGTTAATAAAGCCCTCGGCTGGAATGTTGTGTTCAACAGGGGAGTGGCCCCGCAGAAAAAGAATGCTGATAACACCGGGTATGTCAGCACGACTGTGGTGATGGGAGCAAATCGTTTGGGCAGAGGGGAATCTGCTGTGACAGTGCTGTGGACTGTTGCAGCACGTAACCCTTTTCTGACCTAGTCTGATAATAGCTGATGGAAACGTGCATAGTTAATACATCCCTTTCTTCTCCTTTAGCGTTTAACGTTTGCCTTATCCACGGCTTCTCCATGATTTTTCTCCACTCAGGTAGTCATGCGTGGCCCCACCCTGGTGCTTGTTTGCAGATTAAATGAGAAAGACTAAAGGCTACTGTGAAGTGTCAACTAGCAGCCCAATATCAACCAGCTCTTACCGTTGCCTCTCCAGACCTCGGCCAGGTGGCAGCCGCTCTCGCCGGGCTCTTTGCAGAACTCAACGACATCTCGGCACGTTGTCTCAGGGGTGATGGGCACCTCGGTTGCAGCCTGTTCCCCATCGCTGAGATACACAGTCAGTATCATCTGAAGGGGAAATAAAATCGGTCAGGAGGAGACTGACACGAGAAATGAGGATTTGATGCAAGATTTAAATGAAAATCATGAAAAATTAAAACATAAAAACATTGTTTAAAATATGAAGATATATGAAAAAGGAGGGATATAGAATTGTCTGATGGTGTGATTTAAGGACAAAGCTTAACCCACTCTTCCACTGTGCAAAGCCCTGTGTGCTGATTCTACGTTTTGCTCTCTACCAGCAGAGATTGTTAGTTTGAGCTGCTAGTGGACTCATGCCTGTGCCTGCCACATTTCTGTTTACTATGATTAGGGCTCGCCATAGCGTTGAAGATATACAGTTTAGGCTGGAAGGTGAGACATAGCAATACAAGCCCCCACATGCTTCTGTCTGTACTTGCATAACAAAACAAAAAAAAGCTGAGATCATGTACTTTATCTCAACAAATATCCTTCAAGACACATTAAGTCAGTGGACATCTGAGGAAACTGCAGATTTATTCTTATTCTATCCTAAATACGTAACAATGGCTAAATGTAATAGCCTGAAGACAGAGGATAGAGGACTAAACTTCACAGCATCTTCAAGTAGTCAGCTCAGAGGGCTACAAGTGCTCCTTCGCACCTGCAGCTATATGAGCCAAAGTGGCTGCAATGTGTATACGGCCTTTGGACTAGTCCATACGGCCCTGCCAGCATAGTGTGTGTCTTCAGTTTGAATACATGAGAACATTTTTGGCCAACATACATAATGCAGAAATCTTATTTACCAGTCTAGAGTTTCTTGTACTAGTTTGGCCAATTTAGGGAATCAATTAGCTGCAGCTTAGTAAGTTTGGTGGCAACAATTGTCATCAGTTGTTTAAAACAGTTATAGTCCCAGAAAAACGTTTTTGTTATATCATTGTGAACTGAAATATTTTGGTTTTTTGAAGAACCTACTTGGGCTTCTTCATGTTTCACAACACTGAAGCAATATTGGATGTAATTAGATTTTTCTTTTACACTAAGACGCAGACCCTTAAATCACACACACACACACACACACACACACACACACACACACACACACACACACACACACCTAAAGATGTCTAACATTAACCCCTAAAGGAGGAAAGCTGGAAGTAAGCAACAACAAAAAAAGAAATCCAAATCTAGATGGCCCAAGCTGATAAAAACATATCATTTCAAAGTATTGACTCACTGGGTTAAATACTCCTGTTCTTTGCTCTTGTAAGGCTGTTTTTGGGAGATGAGAACAAGCCAAATGGATTTATATGAACTCCTCAATGCTCAGTGTTACGGGATTTTGTGTATCCGTGATGTGTTTTTCCTTCTGCCGGTAATATGCAGCAGATTTTTGTTGTTTTCTATGGCCCACAGCACTCGAGGGGATTTAGGTGTGTCTTCCTGTTTCATGTGACAGGCCTCACCTTTTGTGTCACCACAGAAAAACAGGATGGTGTGTGACTGTGCTAGAGAATATATCCATAACAAAAGCAAAGACTTTGGAGGGATGTTCAAATGTTAGCTGCTTTTGAAAAGAGTTTAGCATGGCCTCTGTGCAAGTTCGGCGCAAGTTCAGCAAGATTGTTAGTAAACAAAACAGAAAGGGGAAATCTGGATTCCCTGTATTTCAGTAACTTCCTTTTAACCTGTTCAACTTTTGCTGTTTTTGTACGTGCTTCACTGGTTGAACACACAATAAGAAGGATGATTTGAGTCAAGAAAGAATTCCGGTATAATGCTGAGAAAATCAAGTAATCAAGACTTATAAAACATTACTTATACTGTGAAAGGGATCCATCATCATGCACCTGCCGTCTCTAAACCAACAACTACAAGACTAACGAATGGCTCACAATATCAAACCAAATCAATAAAAACTGGCTCAAATGCAAAGAGCAGTGAAGTTTCTTTGATTCATAATTGTACGTGTGGCCTCAGGGTGCATTTGTAGTGCTACGATAATTGCCAGTGTATGCCACTGTCATATTATATATATCATCATCATATCTACATTTAGTCACTGAGCTACCTTTAGATTAGCACTTGGGGATTTTCTCCAAGACAAAGTGACTCATCCTTTGTAACGATGCAACTGTGTGATTCACTGACATTTTCAGCAGCAGCCAATTGAAACAATGATCACTTGCGCTCTGGAGCCTCTGCGACTTCACTCGCTTGACTAGGAGCCTAAAAGCTCACATTCTGGCAAATTCAGAAACTATATGTATGATGAAATACAGAGGGACTTCCTTCACTAATCCAACAGTTGCCCATCCATACCATCAATCTATGATTTCATCTTGCTTCTTACAGCATTATTAGGACCCAGTGTCCTGATAGATTAGTACTGGATGTCAATTTTTGGACCTCCTGTGCAAGAGCATTAACAGAAAAAAGAAATGGGAAAGATACTAATTAGAGACTAGTTATGTCCACATTTTACAGATAGATAATTAATTGGCTCATCCTCAAGGGATACTGGAGTGATACAGGGAGAAAAACGGTGAACACAAAACAGCCCATTGAGGCCGACAACAAAATCAGTTTGAATCCAAATAAGACTGATGCCATTATTTTAACAGAAAAAGCGTACATTCTTATTCACATTAACATTTTGCAGCATTGTTCAATCTAAGAAAGGCAATAGGATAGGTAATACTCCAACAATCAACAACAGAGCGTGTCAAAACAAACCTTCAATTAATCAGGACACACAATCAACCAATCAGACAACATGACTGAGGTGCAAACTTGGGCCTAATATTCTAAAAATATACCTTCACATAAACAGAAACTACAACAAGTGACAGTGTAGAAAACAGAAACTCCAGTGATCGAGCTGGCCGACCACAGGAGAAAATACGAACCGCCCTCACTAAGTTGCGTCTGCCCATGTTCTTGGCTCTTTTGACCGCCCTCCGTTTCCTCCTGACCTCCTTCTTTGGCGGCCGGTGGTGCTCCTTTGCCCAAATGGGGTTTTCCTTGGAGAGGCTAACAAGGCCGCGCAACACTATTGTCACAAACCTCTTCATCATAGCGCTGCCGTTTCTGCAGGCACGAGACTTAATGGTTATGCCATCCCTAAGCAGACCTCGGAAACAGACAGTGGCGTGTGCATTGGAAAAGTGCTGCAGAGGAGACTTGGGAGGAAAAAACACTTGCTGTCTGTGTGTGTAACTCGGGGGAGGGAGGGGGGAGAGAGACAGAGAGAAACAAACAGTAAGAGAGAGGGAGAGAGGGAGTCACAGGGTGGTGGGTGTGGGTGGAGGAGGGTGCCAACAAGTCCTTCTATCGGAAAATTGTCCCTGGGTTGTGCCAGCGGCCGCAACACTAACAACTGCCTGATAATTAGAATCGTTTGGCGACATCTGTGATGGGCAAGCGAGTCAGGGCACCATCATGTATGTTGGCTGTACATGATTGGAAGCATGCAGTACCCCTCTTGCCCGACGCATAATGCTACAGTGGGCATCATCTGGAGACAGGGACATTTATCATTTAATTTCTGAGAGGGAACGAGGGGCACTTGGCTGGCCTGGTCTTCAGCAGGATGATTCAAACATGATGATTCAAAGTATTTTCTGTCAAGATCCTGTCACTCATTTACTCTCAAAGAGGTGCCCGCAAAGAAGAAGGAAGATCTGGCAGAAAATTTCTTCCTGAGAGCACACACATTAACTTCACACATGAGCTTTTTTTTCATGAAATGACTTTCCACAAATAATAATAACAACAACAACAATAATAATAATAAAACAAGGATGGATTTCTCCCCCAAAAAGTATATACTCACATTATGGCAAAATAATTCGAGCCAAACACAAGCCCAAATGTTTGAGACAACTACGTAAACAAACACACTATGATCAGTGTTGGGCATGATTTTGCTTTATCATCTGGTCAGACACAAGCACCCAGATAGCTTAATCATAGCTAAACCCAAAGACAGCTATTCAGTGAGACATTCTTTATGGCGCATAGGAAAAAAATAATGTAATCTAGACATTTCATGCAGCCATAATGTGCCAAACACTGCCCGTCTGGCTGAAATGGCACTGAACCATATGACGGAAAGATGAAGTAATGATGAGACAAATACCGTGAAATAATCAAACGACCAGCCAGGATGTCCAAAAACTTAAAAATAATCCTGTTATTACACATGCATAAGATGATCTTTCCTTTAGCTGGGCACTTGAACACTGGTGCACACAAGATGTTTCAGATGCAAATTGATTTTTTCCCCCAAGATGTTAAGCTGGATAATACACTGGCTTTGCTATTACAGACTAATCTTGTGGAGTTTATGTGTCCAGTAGTTGTCAAGCACTCCTTTGATATTTCATATTTTTAAATCGGGAAACGTTTTTGCTGTTGTCTGGAAAAGACTGAGACAATACACTAATCTGAACAGAAACATGGGAACATATCGGACAACTTCCAGACTGAATGTGCTGTTTTAAAGAAGGGTGTGTCCCTTTCACTGAAAGCTGACTAGTGTGCATTAGAGGAAGGCATTAAGAAAGTCTAATTAATAATGTATACTTCTTCAACCAATAAGAAAAGAGAAACAGGTGAGAGTTCTTAAATAAATCAATGACTTACTATTTTCACCTGATCACAGTGAGTTTAGGGAAATTTTTTTGCTTTATGATAATTATGATGGCTTGACTGATGTCATTTTAAACCTCCAAAAATGGTCAAAGCGGCAATACGATGCAATGTTTACATTTCCTGTAAATCACGCTCTGCCCAGCTCCACCGTGTGAGATTAATGCCACTTGACAATCTACTCAGCTCAAAAGTTCCCCTTAACAACAGAGCATTAGTCGACGTAGCCACACAGACCTAGATCTGCCAAGTTCTCATTGGCTGCTGGAGTCACGCGAGACCCGGGTGCAGGGCTCCCTCTCTGCTCGACTGGCTCTTTGACTCTGATAGCCTGCTGGTGCCACAGGGTACAAACGTCCATGGAGGCTCATCATCGCAGTCAATCCTGTGACGGCTGCAGTGAATATGGAGTTACATCTCTGTTACTATGTACTCCTGTGTGTTATGTAAACTTTGAACGCCTCTCTGAAGATGTGCTGTAAAGCTTTTTAGTTTTAATGACTTCAAACAAAATGCTACTGCGACACTGACATGGAAAGACAACTGCCCAAGACTGAATCACTTCTATTTATAATGACTGAAACAACGGTAAACTTATCCTCCATCTGAGTTCACGTTCCACATCCCCAAAGGCCAAATGGGGCATCAATCACTTTTCCCACAATCCTACGCTGCATTTTTTAGCATTAAATATAACAAAAGAGGTCCCAACAAAGCAGGACTCCAATAGGGTTGCCTTTCAGGTATTTTATTCTTTGCAACACTAAGCATCTTGAACAATAACACCAGGGAAAACAACAGAATTAAAACAACTCTTGGTTTAGACATGTAACAAAGCCTTCTGTACTTACTGCTTTAAGTAAAAATGTCATTATTATTATTATAGAGGGAGTGGTGTGAAGTTAACCTGTCTCTTTCTGATATACAGTAGTGTAATTAGATACTGCACATGTTTGCTAACATTGACTACAGTACATCTTGAAGGAAAACATTTTCTTTCCTAACGTTTCAGTCATTGTAACCATAAACATGAAAAGTGTAAGTCCCGCAGATACTGTGAAACAGATAACATCTTGGATGATTTCTAGGAACTGATCTCGCTTACAGATTAGCTGTGTGGCGGTGGGAAAGGAAATTGGGCTTAACTTGCAACTTGTAAGTGTATCAACAGTCAGAGAATCAAACTGTGCTCTTCATCTCAATCTGTTACTTTGATATTTTTAGACCCAGGAACCACATGACCATCACATGGGAATGAATAACCCCAAATGCCACAGAGAAAGTATAAAATTTAGGTGGGCCTTATTTTCGAACAACATACCACCTTCTTCAAAACTACTCCTGTCGAGAGCATGACACCTGACCATTTCCACCTTGCACAGAGGTTTGATTTGGTGCATAAGTGGACCGTCCAATCAGTAGTTGTGAAGACACTGATCTTGAAAGACTAAATGAATAACTTAATCACATGTTGCGCTTACCGGCATCATATTGGCAGCTCTGGCAGGTCAAAACCAGGGGTGCATCGGCAAGTTGGCTCACCCACTTATCTTCGATGGCACCACCGTAAAGACCCCCCTTCTTAGTTCAGGGCTCTGGTTACTCCAATGTGACAACCAACTGGGCCTCAGTCCTCTCTGTAAACCAAAACAGTGGGATTACATTAAATACTATAAAAATTAACAGTGTGAGGTAGTTTACACCCAAAACAACAGCTAATGTTATCAGTCGCACACGCTAATTTAAATAGTCCAGGCGTGGCTCCATGCAGCTGCTGCTGCTGCTACAAACAAGCCGATGGTTAGCCAGTAGGTTAGCTCGCAAAGCAACGCTGAAGCGAGTAAAAACAAATGACATTGACTGACTCGATATTACTAAGTCAAGACACACTAATTATACTCACCAATGTCAGAGACAATGCATTGTTCCAGCGACTAAATCTTTGCTACGTTACTGTTAAAAGGCACGTAGCTAACCGAAGCAGCTGTCAGCCAGCTAGCTAACGTAAAGTGTTAGCCGTGCTAGTTGGTTTCAGAGGCGCGGCTAAAGGACGGTGTGAAAGGCGATCTCTCCGCTCCGCTTGGTCCTTTAGCTTGCATTGGCCGCACATCGGCACAAGATGTCGATGGAGTGTGTTTAAAGCGAACAAAAATTAATAAACGTCCGTGCACACTGGCTGAGTCGTTTTTCTACGAACGCAATGATTCATCGCTAGCAGTGCTAGCAGTGCTAGTTGGCCAAAATACAAATAGCTGGAATCCAGTTGTTGACGGCAGGGGGGCGGGGCTACACCGCAGCAGCCGGAGCGTCACGTCAACGTATAATGTCAAGAATGTAACGTCACCTGCCAGGTCACCCGTCTGTCAACAGCTGGTGTGAAAATCAAACGGAAAGTAAAAGTAAATCAGCAAGTATAGATCAGCTTGCCAGATGCAACTTGCGGCGTTCACCTGTGGCAGACATAGCTAATATTCTCTGGATCCATTATCGGACACTTAACAACCCGCAAGAACCGGGGAGCACAACAGCAAGTGGAGGGACAGAGGAAGTGACATGACAGAGGCCGGGTCAGAATTAAACTGTTTATCAGTTCAAGGGGCAAAAAAACCCTGACATACTCTGACAGCTCTGTACTCTACATCCTCTACAGGGTTTTATTCCAGAAGGTGAACAGACCTTATGTGTGTTTTCATTCAGTCTCAGTTTACAAGAAATTCTTTCTAAACACAAATGTGGTGTTTTAAACAGGACAATTGTGATTCCTATTAAACAGTCTGTTCATGAAAGTACAAAAGTTAAATTAGATTTTTAAATTATGCATGGAATTATATACAAGCTATGTTTTAATTTCATTAACTATATCAATATGTATTTATTAATCAATATTATTTCTTAAACCCAATTCAATCAATATTACTTCCTCATTTCATATAAGGTAGGGTGATTGAGGAATTATTTTCTTTCTTTCAATTATTAAATGCAGGTTTTCCCCTCAGAAACTGATGAAGCGGTGGTACCCAATAGTGATGTGCAATACCACTTAATTCCCATCCGATCCAATACCAAGTAATACCCAGGCTGTTATTGCCGATACCGATACCAATACTTTTTACATATTTTATTTCTAGTTTAATGTGACCTCCCTCTCCCGTTTCTGTATTTATGAGAGAAATAAGGAGTAGTCTGTAGCCTTACCAATTCAAAATAATAGCTGCATAATGACAAGACATCAAACTACGTCATATTCTTTAATTATAATGAAAATATCCTGCTCAGAATTGCTGCTTCATAAACATCATCATATTATTTTGACTTAATCTCAGATGTTTAGCGAAGTTTGCAGTGTTGCCAAAGTATTTCACTGTCTGTGCACACACATCACACACAGCATCATTATTACCTTCACAGCCAGACGTAACTGCTTTTACAGTCAGCCATAGTCAGTATTCAATCACGGGAAATGTAAAGGTCATTTGATAGGACTTTAAAAAAAAAGTTCATTGAAAGGGACTTGCTTCCACCGAAAGAGCCCTTTTCCCACTTTTCTCCACAACTAAAATTAGCAAGCAGCATGAACTACTTATACATCATTATAAGTCATTAACACAAAAATATCAAGTCAGATGGAAAACTGATTTGAAATTGCACTCAGTGAGGCAAAATGACATGAAAGAAATAGCTTGTTGGCATAAAAGATGACACTTTCAGACTCTCATGCCGCTTCATTTGACCTTGCCTCGGGTCTTCAGCTGAGAGAGCACTTTGTCTACCTGTAACAGAGCACAACAAGGAACTTATAGAGTATTCACAGTATTTTAGTTCAGTTTCATAGTGATTCAAAATGCTTACAAGTTACATTTATAAATATATAAAAAAAAACATTTGTACAGTGTGCCCAACAGACATACAGCAAGAAGAAAAGTGGCTCATTTCTGATTTTGAAAGATTTAAGGCTTTGCTATAGAGAGGCAGGAGTAAATATAACATATATACATATAATAATATAACTCCATTTATAATCACTTAATTAATGGATAATAACTTGGATTAATTAATTGACTGAGAAAATTAAACAAAAGACGCCTCTTTAAATTCATTTGGACAGTAATGAACATTACAAACATCATTTGACATGTCCATTTAAACATTTAATTTAAAATAATCTTAATTAAAGAACACACAGACATTTTCATATTTTTACTGAAGCGTTATGCAATTGCAAAATGTACCAAAATACTTATATTGTTTATTTAATTAATATGTTTTCTTTTAATGACTAATAAATAATTAATCAATAATGTTATGCAGCTAAAAAAACGTCTAAAAAATGATTTGGCACACTGCAGTCTCCATACATAGCCATCCTGTCACAATCCTGTCCTGAGCTTGTCTGTGTTTTATTATTTTGGCCATGCCTTCTCGGTGTTTTGATTTTGGTTCCATGTCTTTGTTCTTAGTCCAGTACTTTAGTTCATGTCTTTAGTGTTTACTCCTGGTCTTGTGTTCTCTGTTTAGCTTTGTGTATTGGACTGTGTTATGTTGGATCACCTGAACTCAGCAGTTCTTGTAAGTGTGCTCGCCTTGTGTTTATATTAAATTATCACTGAACTGTAACTTCCAGTCTACGTGTCCTGCATTTGGGTCCTCCAACCTGCTCTGCCTCACCACCACAACCCGTGACACATCCAAGACATCACTCACTGTGATGAACCAGTGAGACTGCGGCCCGTAGTGAAGCAGCGACCTGAAGTTCATCTTACTGGCTGGAGCCAGAGCGTGGAGGTGGAGGTGGGGGACAGATGAGAATGGAGGCAGGTGAAACCCCATCCTGCACAGATTCAATGAAAAACAAACGGTGAAATGGTTTTGCAAATAAATGATTACAAACAAAACATTCACATTAAGGTGAAGCATCTCAGGAAAGTGACTTACCTGACGTCATCTAGGTCACTGACTTTATTCTTCTCCAGTATCCTCATTCCCATATCCACCATCCGCTCCACTGTCAACAAACACATTACATCAATATGGCCATGTCATTCAGCCTAAAAAACAACATTACACTCCATAAGGACAAGTCCATAAAGACACAGCAGTATCTCAGGTACACCTTTGGTTTTCAATAAGGATTTTAGAAACTGAAATGTTGCCACGGAACTGCGACAAGCAAGAAAAGTACTGTTACCACAGTGTAAGAATACCCTGTTATAAGTAAAAGTCCTGCATTCACAAAGATGTATTAGCCTTAAAATATACTTGCAAAAAGCAAAAGTACTCATCATGCAGAAAGGCCCATTTCAAAAATAATATCACTAGATTATAATACATTAATGTGTAGCCTAAATCACTTTAATGTTGCAGCTGGAAAAGGTGGGGCTAATTTCTACTACTCTACATACAGCTGGGTATCTTAAACCACAATAAGGCACCTACAATAGTGGAGTAAAAAGTACAATATTAGCTTCCAAAAAGTAGTGGAGTAGAAATAGAAAGTTTATAAAGTATAATAAAATAATACTCAAATGAAATACAAATGTACTTAAGTGCAGTACTTGGATAAATGTAAGCTACTTATATTCCACCATTGGATATTGAGTTATTAGAAAATTAAGTGGATAGTTATAAAGTTTATATCTGTGTTTAAAGAGAGCTCAGAGTTCAGGTTATTCCCCCAGGACAGTTTACTCATATGACTGTATGCATTATCAGAGACAACGAATGGCGTCATGGTGTAAAGTAAGAACACATCCAGGCTTTGTTCACATATGATTTACAGTAACATCAAGACAGACCAAATCCCTGCTTTAAGTGCGGGTCTCCCTCACCTAGAGGTAGGTCGTCCTCCTGGAGACGTTTGCAGTTGTCGATGTGCGTCCTGGTGACAACGAGGTAGTGGTGTGTGGCGCCAGGCTTCATGTCACGAAAACAAAGTAGCTCGTCATTCTGTCAAGACAGAGGAAGAGACATGTCAGGAGTCCATTGATGAACTCTTAAAACAAGCAGTCAGTACTTACGCTGAGCAGGATTTCTGTGTCAGCCTGGCTGTTCGCTATTTGGCAGAAAGGACAATATTTGCTCCCAGAAGAGTCCTGCGTCCCCATTTCTGTTTTGAAAGTTGTCTTTGGTAGGCTATGAGCTCACCACTGTAAACTTGTTTCTGAATCACATCTGGGCGTGTCTGTGGTCGGGGGTCAGGAGCACAACCTGCCGGTGACAGAGCTCATCGGGTCGCTGCGTTCACGGACCGCCTGTATTCCTGTTTCAAATGACTTCATCGCATCAAGTAGCCACGTGTCAACCATGACAACCTACTCAGCGGCAGTCTGGTGAAAACTATACACTACTCAAGTACAAAAAAGCCCATTTCTGTCGCCCGGCTAGCTCAGTCGGTAGAGCATGAGACTCTTAATCTCAGGGTCGTGGGTTCGAGCCCCACGTTGGGCGCGTTTCTATTTTAAGGCAGCATTAGCAAGGCCATGGATCCCTAACCGCTCCATGGGTGCTATACAATTGTATGAGGGGCCATACAAGCCATAATCTATTCTGGACCTCTCAAATAACTTAATTCTCCTTTCACATAAATATATTTTCATTCACAAATTCATACAGTTTCACTCTCACATACATATATTCTCCTTTTATCTACATACATTCTCCTTTCACATACATATATTTTCTTCACACATTCATACATTTTCACTGTCATAATGATACATTTTCACTCTCATATTCATACATTTTCCCTCTCATATTCATACATTTTCCCTCACACATTCATACATTTTCCCTCTCATATTCATACATTTTCCCTCACACATTCATACATTTTCCCTCTCATATTCATACATTTTCCCTCACACATTCATACATTTTCCCTCACACATTCATACATTTTCCCTCTCATATTCATACATTTTCCCTCACACATTCATACATTTTCCCTCTCATATTCATACATTTTCCCTCACACATTCATACATTTTCCCTCTCATATTCATACATTTTCCCTCACACATTCATACATTTTCCCTCACACATTCATACATCTTCCCTCACACATTCATACATTTTCACTCAAACATTCATACATTTTCACTCACACATTCATACATTTTCATTTTCACATACATATATTTTCCCTCAAACATTTTCACTCTCATATTCATATATAAATGCACACATTCATATATTTTGCTCATGCACGTGCAGTTAATGTGTACATTTAACATTAAATATAATATATGCATGTAAGAGAAGAATATAAGTATGCAAGAGAAGAGTATGCAAGAGAAGAATATATGCATTTAAGAAAAGAATATATGTATGTGTGAGTCAAAAGTATATTGGAAAAGGAAGGAGTATAGTGAAAACGGAAGGTAGCTGAAGTTATGGCTTCCACAAGTTCACCAGGAACTCCTAAATAGCAAGTTAGGTCTGCTTCTCTCTGCTGCTGTTTTCTCACATAGAACCGGGCTGGGTTAGAGTTAACTAACTTTTAATCAACGTTGTGCTGGTCTGGCAGAAGCCAGCTGCAACTAACATTAGCGCTAATGTTTGCTAATAAATTAGGTGACAGCTCACGATAAGTTCAAAAATTATGCTATGTCTTCGGTAATGGAATAGTAAAGCTGATGATACACGGGACAACTTTTTGAACAAGTCCAACTATGTTTTGAACGGATAGCGGCGGTGCGGGGTGGGTGGTGTAGTGGTGGGGGAAGGGGATTACGGTTGTAATCTTTACTCATTATCACTGACGGCAACGTTGCCCAGCACGATTGCTCTCAAAGTTGCTCCGTGTATCATCAGCTTTACTCTGTAACTCTGAGCAACTTTTTTTCTTCTTAAGTTACTTTAGCTGCGCTAACAAATTGTGGATATTAGCTAGCAGCTAACTTACATAATGTTAAACGCCATCAGGATGATACATGTTAATTGTTAACTAACGTTAGCCTATAATTCTCCTGTCAGTCATTTTGCTCTCTCCCTCTTTCCCCAAAATTTTGTTTCCTGAATAAATAAACACTGCGTGAAAGCAAAGATCAGTTTCATGGATGACGTTCTATTCTCAAATTCCTGATTTTCTGTCCAGTTCATTAATATCTGGTGTACCACAGGTGCACTGGTTTAAGCTCTATTGCGTAACTGTGCGCACAGCTTGGATGGCTGCACATTTTGGTTAATACACCAAAGTGCACAGGTCACAGAGTAGTTGTGAAGTTATAAAAAGGAACGCAAAAGTTACAATTCCTAAAACAACTTTACTAATTTGCCTTACTTGTATGGAGTACTACCCACCCCCTAGTGACAGGTCCCTATTAAGGGGGCATTGAGTTTCCACACTGCTGCTGTTTTCTGCATGATATGAGAACCTCTTGGCAGCGATGGGGGCTTGTCTTTGCAGAACACAGCTGTGGTCTGAGATTTTTTGCTGCAAGCAGGAAATGGTTTACAATATTTTAACTGGAATTCAAAAGCCTGTTTCTCTCTGCAGTTTTGTGTTCACATGGAGTCTAACGTTAGCTGCCATGTATTGGCAAACATTAACTTTAGTTCCAGCGGACCTGTAACCCCGCTTGGTTCTATGTGAGAAAATAGCAGCAGAGAGAAACAGACTTACATCAGAGCTGACGAGAGGATGGCTGGTTCGGGAAGATTTTCATGCTGTCTGCAGATGTCAATCATGTTCTTGTTGCCTCCTCCCCTCAGACCTTACTCAAACTTCTCAGCCAATCGCTGCACGGTAAATGTCCTACCTTCCGTTTCCACTATACTTTTGACTTGCATACATATATTCTTCTCTTACATGCATATATTCTTCTCTTACATGCATATATTCTTCTCTTACATACATATATTCTTCTCTTACATGCATATATTATATATAATGTTAATTGTACACATTAACTGCATGTGCATGAGCAAAATGTGTGAATGTGTGCAGTAAAATATATGAACATGAGAGTGAAAATGTATGAATGTGTGAAGGAAAATATGTGAATGTGTAAAGAAAATATCTGTATGTGAAAGGAGAATATATGTATGTGAGAGTGAAAATGTATGTATATAAAAGAAGAATAAAGTTATGTGAGCGGTCCAGAATAGATTATGGCTTGTATGGCCCCTCATACAATTGCTTTACAAATGCAGAGGCCCATATTGAGCATTCTGGGATGTCTGGCCCATACAATATTTGTATGTGACAATAAAGTTGATTATTAACTAGCTTACCATCTTCTTCCTTACTAAATAAGAGTTAATTAGCTAACCACATGGAATTATAGGTTGAGTGAGAATTTTAGGGCCAACTAGCTTATTATCTAGAGCAATAGCCTTACTAAGTCAGAGTTGACAGATCACTATTACATGGGGTACAGGTTGTGTGTGAATGTTAGGGCTGACAGTTAGGGTGACGTGGCCCGGCTAGCTCAGTCGGTAGAGCATGAGACTCTTAATCTCAGGGTCGTGGGTTCGAGCCCCACGTTGGGCGTGTTTCTATTGGTGCAGCATTAGCAAGGCCCTGGACCCCGTAACTGCTGCATGGGTGCTACACAATTGCTCCCATTCTAGGATGGGTTATATCCATAATGAAGAGGCCCAAATTGGGCATTCTGGGATGTTTGGCCCATACAATATTTGTATCTCACAATAAAGTTAATTATCAACTAGCTTACTATCTTCTTCCTTACTAAATAAGAGTTAATTAGCTAACCACATGGAATTATAGGTTGAGTGAGAATTTTAGGGCCAACTAGCTTATTATCTAGAGCAATAGCCTTACTAAATGAATTGACAGATCACTATTACATGGGGTACAGGTTGTGTGTGAATGTTAGGGCTGCCAGCCAGGATTACATTGCCCGGCTAGCTCAGTCGGTAGAGCATGAGACTCTTAATCTCAGGGTCGTGGGTTCGAGCCCCACGTTGGGCGTGTTCCTATTGGTGCAGCATTAGCAAGGCCCTGGACCCCCTAACTGCTCCATGGGTGCTACACAATTGCTCCCATTCCAAATTAGCTAACCTCATTGGATTGCAGATTCATTCTAGGATGGGTTAAATGCATATATATATATATATATATATATATATATCATATCATATCAGATGAATGATACAAATTGTAATCAAATTTGTACTATTTTAGGTGAAGACATTTACCAATCCCAATGTGAATACCAATTCACAAACTACCCAGCAGTATCTTGTCTAAAGTTATTAAATTAGCCCCACATTTAATAGCTGCAACATTAAAGTGATGTACACATTAATGCATCCAATAATTTTAATCCAATTATAGAATATGCATTACTCTCAAACGGGCCACTTTGAATGATGAGTACTTTTACATTTGGTACTTTAAGTAAAGTTTGATGTTAATACTCTTCTAGACTGTGGCATTGCTACTCTTACTTTAGTAAATCTAAGTTTCTTTCATCGTTCAATGAACATATGTAGTCTACAATTAAAATGTAAAAGTCCATCCATCCATCTTCATCTGCTTAACTGGGGTCGGGACGCGGGGTAAAACCTAAAAGTGTTCATTAAATTATTATCTGGGAAATACACTTAATCACATTCCTGCCAAACATTAACGCTAGATTATTAGATTAATACCACGCTCTCATGTGTTAAATGTGAAGATACAACCAGTTAGCTTAGTTTAGCACAAAGAGTGGAAACAGGGGAAACAGCTAGAATGCCTCTGTCCAAATCTAACAAAATCTTTAAAACTAGCACCTCCAAAGCTTACTGATTGCAAATAGTCAGCAACATGTCGCTTTACACTTAGATTTTTGAATGGATTAAACACAGAAGACATAACATGTCAATCAGGGACAGAAATGAGATAATAAACCATTCCTTTAAACTCACATTTAATGATACAACTAACAGTCCAGTAACACTCTCTGATTTGTAGTTTTTACCAAAAAGAACCCTCAAATCTTAAAATATCCCCAAATATATTCCCAAAGATTAATTACCAGCCGGGCAAAGTGGGACCCAACATTTTAGATGCCCCAAAGCGCCCACTTTCTCCATGTGGCAATAACTTAATTCATTCAGTTTATCACAAATCATCACACAAAAAACATGGAGACAGGTATTATTGGAGTACAGAAAGTACACTGGTATGTTTTGGGTTGAAATGGATTTGGGATGATTAATATGGGGTACAAAACTGTATTAACTGTAAAAAATTTAATGCGTGAGTACCTTTTATATACAGTCTATGGTGAGTACATGCTGCAGGATGTCTGTCTTTGCAACACCTTCTGCAGCAATAAACAGAAACCCTCTTCAATCCCAAAAGGGAAAAGCTTTACAGTAGTTAAGCACACGAATACACACAATTCTGCAAAACAACCCGGAGCCACTGTGTTCAATTGAGTCAATCTATTGTTTTCTTAGATCACAGTTTGGGACTGCATGTTGCATGTGAACCCGAAACCAACCGAAAACACTACTGATCAGGCAGAACTCTCACCACAAATCCACACACTTTAAAGAGGCGGTATTATGCTCATTTTCAGGGTCAAAATCTTAATTAGGGGTTGTACCAGAACAGGTTTACATGGTTTAATTTTTTAAAAAACACCATATTTTTCTCATATTGTACATTGCTGCAGCTCCTCTTTTCACCCTATGTGTTGTACGCGCCGCTCTTGAGCTACAGAGTGATGCATCTTACTTATACAAAATCTTTGTTGGGAGTTGTACATGCGCAGTTTCCAGGTAAGAACTACTAGCCAATAAGAAGCAGAGAAGGGCGGGTCGTAAGAAACAAGGTAGTGTGATCCAAATCAAAGCTGCTTCAGACTGCGACCGTAACCTAGCAGATGGTATAAGTTACTCACAAGTCCACAACCACACAACATTATTGTTCCACATCTTACCGTCAGGACTAAACGTTGAACTGTTGCCGGTGTTCTGATGATCTATGCTGCCTTGCCGAAAAATGCTACCATAGCGCGAATCGATAGACTCGACTCTACTCGGCCCTGCTCCGTTTTCCATTGCAGATAGTACCCAGAGATAGTACGTAGCTTGTCGTCATAGCGACGCCACACACAATTGCCGCGACGTAATTTTCAATGCGACACACATCAGCTCTTAAAATATATCTACGGTTAAAACGTTTCAATATTACTAAGAATGTAAAGACAGATAAGCAGTATGAAAACCTTCCAGCTGTGTTTTCCTCTGCTGTTGTTGCTGCAGCGGTCTGTGTGACGGCGGGAGCAGAGGGCTCTGTGAGCGGGCGGCTGGCCGGCCTCACGCGCTCCTCCCACGAGTTGGCACAGGTAACCAGTAACCAGTTTTATCCCATCGATTTTCGTCTGAGCTTTTAAAAACAGTATCACAAATGAGAGTGTCCTCCAGCCCACTTGATGTAATACCTACAAAATTTTTACTGAAAGTAATGGATTCTGTTGGCCCCCATTTGATCTGTTTTCAACAGCTCCCTATCTACTGGTTGTGTCCCTGATTATTTTAAAACGGCTTGCGTGAACCCACTTTTAAAGAAACCTGGTTTAGATCCCTCCCTCCATCAAAATTTTAGACCAATTTCAAAACTGCCTTTTATTGCAAAGATTCTAGAAAGAATTGTGTCCAAACAGCTGCTCACTGTACTGGAAAATAACAAAATATTTGAAAAGTTTCAGTCTGGTTTCAGGAAGTACCACAGCACTGAGACTGCCCTGCTTAAAGTCACCAATGACCTTTTAATGTCTGCTGATGAAGGCATGTGCTCAGTCCTTGTACTCCTAGACCTTAGCGCTGCTTTTGACACCATTGATCACAACATCATGTTAGACAGACTGAGGCACTGGGTGGGGATCTCTGGTACTGCCCTAGAATGGTTTTCATCCTACCTGTCAAATAGGAAGTTTTGCGTGTCTGTAAACAACTATGTCTCCTCGTTCTGTCCAGTTAAATATGGTGTACCTCAGGGGTCGGTCTTAGGACCCATTTTGTTTTCCTTGTATCTGCTTCCCCTTGGACATATTATCCATAAACATGGCATTTCTTTTCATATTTATGCTGATGACACACAAATATACTTGCCTGTCAGATCCACAGACCCTGGAATGCTGAGTTCACTTAACAACTGCCTTTGTGTTAGAGTTAAAAAATGGATGTCAAATAATTTCCTCCAGCTGAACTCAGACAAAACAGAAATCCTGGTCATCGGGTCCCAGCAGATGGCAAATCAAATACTGCCATCTGCTGGTTCCCTAGTAAATCACATTAAGCCTGTGGCAAAGAACCTTGGTGTTTGGTTTGATAGTAATTTAAATTTCGAGCAGCACACCACAAAGCTTGTTCAATCATGTTTTTATCAACTTAGAAATATAGCAAAAATTCTATCTATGTTAACTTTTAAGGACACCGAGACCATTTTACACGCCTTCATCTCATCACGCCTGGATTATTGCAACAGCCTTTTCACCTGTTTAACCCAAAAATCTATTGATCGACTCCAGACCGTCCAGAACTCAGCTGCCAGGCTTTTAACCAGAACAAAGAAATATGACCACATTACTCCTATTTTAGCTTCATTACACTGGCTCCCAGTATGTTTTAGAATTGACTTTAAAATTTTATTGATCACTTTTAAAGCTCTTCATGGCCTCTCGCCTTGTTATATTTCTGACCTTTTAGTCCCATACGCACCAGCAGGTACCTTGAGATTCTCGGGCAGAGGTCTGTTGTCTGTTCCAGAGTCTCGACTGAAAACTAAAGGGGACAGAGCTTTTGCTGTCAGGGCCCCGAGGCTCTGGAACAGCCTGCCCGAGGAAATCAGGTCGGCTGAGTCAGTGAACTCTTTTAAGTCCCTTCTTAAAACATACTTTTATAGGAGAGCCTTTCCCGATGTTATTTGACTTTATTTTATCCCTTTTATTTTATTCTACTTTACTTATTTTTATTTATCTTAAACGTGTATTTTAGTCTTTTCAATGTTTTCTTGCTTTTATCTTGTATTGTTTCTGTATTATTGTTTTTTGGGTATTATTGTCTTTACACTTGTTAAAGCACTTTGTAACTTGTTTTTGAAAAGTGCTCTACAAATAAAGATTATTATTATATTATTATTTCTCACCTCAAAACTTCTCAGAAGTGGATTTAGTGATGAAATTCCAAACGAAAACTGTAAAATATAAAACTTTTTGTTGCTGGCCTCTGTCTGGTGCAGCGATGATGATGCTGTGAAGAGTGAATATTCTCTCTGACCAATCAGCAGTCATGTGTCATGTTATGTTATATGTTAGCATGTCATGTTTTCACGTTACATTTTAGTATCCCTCAGCTCGCTTGGAACCTCGATGGAGGTGAGGTGATACGAAGAAAAGTACCTGGAAGCAGGTACAACATTTTTACAATGGAAAACCAAACAAAGGCGAGTCCAGCCAAAGGGCCTCCGCTCAGACTAGCTTGGTTTGAGGGCGTGCCTGACCCCGCTAGCCGCTTGGCAAGCTTTATGACGCGTTTTCATTGTGACATCACAGTGAAGGAAGGGAAACGGCTGGACTACAAACGAGCTGTTTTCAAGCGGTTCAGAGCAGAGCTTTCTGTGGGAGATGGGAACTCCCTTTGGGCTGGACTTTGGGCTTTTTCACTTTGCAAACCTGTTACATGCACAAAAAAGAGATATTACTCAATAAAGGAGAGGGGAGCCAAAAACCATAATACCACCACTTTAACTTAAGCAGTTCCAATAAAGTGTGGCTCACAGTCCCAAACAGAGCAACGTTGTGCCTCAGTTTTTAGATTTTTATATTTCAAAACCCTACCAGTGACGTAACCACTCGTCACAACTATCCCGACTTACAGTGCGAGGTGCACTTGATTACTATCACAATATACACCGGTTTTGCATAAGACTCGCGCCTTTCTATTGCGGCACCCCCTGACATTTTGTGCCCTAGGCAACCGCCTACGCCATGGGCCAGACCTGTCACGGTTTTGTGGTGAAGGCAGCCTCAAAAGGACGGCCCCTGACGTCCTAAAACGAAACATCACAAAAAAAACCCAAACAGGTCAAGCCGGCCCAGGGTGGGCGGAGGGAGGCCAGGTGGAGGGCCAGAAAAACAAAACCAAAAGTCTCAAAGGGCCAAATACCGGCAGGGCAAGGCAGTTCAGGAGGCCGACCAAGGCGGCCAGAGGTGAACAAAAGTTCAGGGGGCAGACCCGGAGGTCGACACAACAGACCAGGAGGGCAAAACAGTTCAGGTGGGTGTCCCGCGGGATGACCCATGAGTCCAGACCAGGCGGGAAACAGAGTTCGGGAGGCCGTACCAGAGGACGACCCAACAGGCCGGGCAGAACAGGGGGGCCACAGAGTTCGGGAGGCCATCCCGGAGGACGACCCAACAGGCCGGGCAGAACAGGGGGGCCACAATGTTCGGGAGGTCGCCCCAGGGGACGACCCAACAGGCTGGGCAGATCACTGGGGTAACAGACATGATAAGGGTTACCGAATACTAGACGAAAGACAAGACAGACCCCTAAAACCCAACAGACCAAAATAACGCTAACTAAACACAAAAGTGCAAAACACTGCAAGGCAGACAGGCAGAGTGTGACAAGACCTGTTGTGAGGTTGTCACTGCTCTAGTTTCCCTAATTGGTAGACACCACTCACCACAATCTGAGTGTTATTTTAAAAGCATCTTCTCCACATGGCTCATTCTGGTTCAAAGATTCAAAGAATGACCGCTGGTATAGTCCAAACCATGGCTTTGGGAGCTGCTGCCTCAAACAGACCACATTCAGCTTTCTAAGGATGGTCTACTGGTGGAGGACTATGCTTTAGGCGCTTTCGGAGACATTTTGCCTGCAAAGAGAAAAACATAAACTTAGATGGGAGCATAAAAATGGTCAAGATCAAAGGAGGAAGTCACTGTATCTGTTTCAGTTTCTACTTCTACATCCAATGTCCAGCCATTTGTCTAATGATTAACTTATGAAAGGACAAGTACAATATGTGCAAATTTCACAGCCATTGGATAACACTGTTACATTCCTTGTAAAAGAGAATGAATAAAGAAAATCAATGAAATAAGGAGTAAGAAAGAGGGAATTTCTAGTCTTCAGCACTCACAGTTACAAAACGTTCGCCCCCTGGAATGAACTTATACTGCATGTACTTTGAGATTTGGCTGGCGGGGGCGAGCACATGGAGGTGGAGGTGATCAACTGAAGTGAAGGGAGGTTGGTGGAACCCCAGACTGTGGAGGAAAACACATAAATGCTGTGTTCAGCACCCTAAAAAGCAGGTCAAAGTTCAGAGTTTAAGATATTGTGTGAGTATGTATTCACACCTCTCACTCCATTTTTAGCTACAACCAGTCTGCGCTAGTTTTGAGCTTAAAGGCACATCATACATTTTAAACAATTATTCTTTGATCATTACTTACAGGAAAAGTTTGACATTTTGGGAGAGACACTTATTCACTTCTCAGGGAGAGTTAGAGGAGAAGGAAGGTACACTTAGCTTAGCATAAAGACTGGAAACAGGGGTAAACAGCTAGCCTAATGGTAACAAAATCCATCTACCGGCACCTCTAAACGTCACTTTATTAACATGCTATAACTTGTTTGTTTGATCTGAATTAAAAGAGTGTTAAAATAACAATCTGCTTTTTGATGGGGGGTTACTTGGTGGATGATTTTTTTGGCTCTTAGCCATAAAATAGTCCGGTACGTAACAAATTGTCAATGTGCACTTTGTACGTATTAAAGCTGTTTCCTCCTATTTCTACTCTTTGTTAAGATATAAGCAAAGCTAACCAGCTGCTGGCTGTAGCTTTTTATTTAAAGGACAGACATGGGAGTGGTATCAATCTTCTCATCTAACTCTCCACTAGAAAGCGAATAAGCGTATTTCCCAAAATATCAAACTATTCTTTTAAACCTTTGTGTTTAGGGTTAAAAGAAAAGAAGAAAACCAAGCACACACTTATCTCTCTACCTTATGTCCTTCTTGTTAGTGAACCCTTGGTCTTGTAGTATAGCTTTCCCCATCTCAGCCATTTGTTTAACTGTTGGGGATATGACTCAGTTATTTTTAAGACCTGACTTGATAAAACAAATGAGGCTGCTGAAATATCACCTCATTAAACTGAAGCAGCTGAACAAGTGCAATAGGTAATACTGGCCTACTAGCAGTAGTTCAGTCATAGCATTGTTACAGTAGTAGATAAGTAATTTCAGAAGCAGCAGTAATATTCCTAGTTTTAGTAGTACCCTATCGTAAAAGCAGCAGTATGTGTATTAGCAGCATATATAATATTTATAACTGACCGAAGTTGACGTGTCCCCTGTGCAGTGAGTAGCAGCTGTGTATGTGCTGTGTGGGAATAACCAGGTAATGGTGGGGAGCAGCAGGATTAATGTCCCTGAAACACACCAGCTCCTTGTTCTGTTGGAGGGGATAAAGATGTAGAGATGAATAGAGTTGATAACCTAGAGGCCAGTGAATGCAGTGTTGTTACTGTAGGCCTACGTGTTCAATCTGTAACAGTTGTGTGGAGTAGGATAGAGCGGGTACTGTCCAATGTTGTGGTGCTATTACAGTTTTTCTCGATTTTTGACAATTGTCAAAACTCTAAGTACAATCCTCAGACCACATGGTACATTCAGCACACCACTCTATGTGACCTGCTAAAGGTCATTACTCAATCAAAAGAATTAACTGCATGTTTCAAATGTAAATAAATTCATCAATTAATAAGTCATTGTAATCAAAACAAAAGGTTCCTTTATCATTGTTTAGACCAAGACAGTTACAATGCAGAGTTACAAAGACATCTTGTCAAATGACAGTTGCAAGAAATAAAGATTGTTACATTATTTGGAAATAAGTTTGTATTTAACTTTGGAAATAGGTTTTTAACCAATCTGTTTAACAGTCACCTGGGGGCAACAGCAGTGATTAAAATATCAAAGAGTCACTCTCTTCCAATTGAAACTCTGCTGCCATGTAGATGAGATGTTACTGTAACACAGAAAAATAGATGACACTATACAGTGATCGCGGGAACACCTTTTGCTATACATTTGTATGTCTCTCTGCTATCTCAGGATGCTATTTGTCTGTGACTGACCATTTGTCTTCGTGCATATGTACTTGAGGGTATTTTAAGGAGAGAAATGCTAGAGGTAGGGAGAGAACCGGATCTTTCTTTCCGTGGCCATGTACATAAAGGATTGATTCATCACACCTTTGACTCTTGATTCTTCTTTGGGACGAAATTTTCTTTCACACTGTGTACTCTGAAAGTGTGATAGTTTCCCACTTTGTAATATTGTCCTATTGCTAACATTGTATTTTTAGGCAGCTGAATAGTGTTGGTGTCAGCCATGGCACACAGTATACTTTCAACAAAAGATTCATTTGACGACACTGTGGACCGGCCCAGATTAGGGTGTACTCTCCGACAAACCTTTGTCATACTTAGGTTGATAATGGTTGCCTGAGTCTCATTTGAGATTTCTCTGTATCTTTGCCTTTCCCTGGCTCTTCCTCGTCCTCTGTGCCCCCCTCTCCCTCTTCCTCTCCCTCTCAAGATGCCCCCTTGCACTCTAATGCCCTTTATTCTTGCAGGAGCAGATTCTTGTCCCTGTCTGTCTCCTGCATGCTCCATATTCCACAGCTGTAACATTGATTGTTTGATTGCTCTAAATTGTTCCCCATCCAACCTAAATCTATCCATCTGACAACTTTTAGGATACCACATAACTATTATGTATCTTATAACTGTGTGACAGGTTATTGTGATTGTTGGTCACTGTATTTAGCATGTAAGGATTTACACAATGAACATATGTATAATTGCATTTGAAAGAAATATGATTCAATAGCAAACAAATGCAAAGTATTTTGATCTGCAAGGCTTACTCAGTGCATTTTGTGCTAAAGCTATTAAAATTGACATATAGTCATGTGAACAACTGACCTAATGTTCTTCTAAATAGTCATATAGTTTTACAAATTTAATAGTCATTAGACAATTATTTTGACAACCCAGCAGTTTTGAGAAAAACTGTAAGGCACTTCTCTGCAGTCTATGGCGTGGTTACAAGCTCAACTGTCTGGGATGGAGACTTGCAATCTGTTCCAGCAATGTTACAGGCTATTTTATATTTTAATGGTATTTGTCTTATTTTAATAAGAAGCCGGTCGTGTGTCTGTCCCTGGCAGTATCATGAAGTGAGCTTTAGAGTCGCAAAGCACCTTTGTTTAAAAAGATCTCACCTTTTTTATGATTTCCGTTTCTTTGTCTTGTTCGTGAGCTATCAAACAGAAAATACAAGTTTCATCTTTTGAACTTGAGTCCGATTCGTTCCCTGACATCTTTCCGATATTTTCTCATGACAAATGTCTCCGGAATCCCTTCCTCAGTTTGTTGCCGGTAAAACAACGACCCACTGAGCGTAAACCTGCCAAAGATCGTCTGTGTGTTGCGAAGAGAGGTTGCTCAATGCTTTTTCTAAATAAACCCTGTGGGTGTGGGAAGTGAGCAGTCACACAGGCATCTTCGACTTGCTTTTCAAATACCAAACAATATTTAAAGGACATTTCAAAGGAAAGAATTAACCCATTTGGTCATTAACTGCCACAGCAAGCAGATATAGGTTTACTGACCCGTAGGGGACTTTTGCAAATTGTAAATTTGCAACTGTATTTTCCCTCCTGCTTCACGCAGTCCTTGTTGTGGATGTGTGGTTTTTTTGTTTGTTATTTGAGTGACTTTAGTCCTTAAAACTCTAGCTATAAAGACATAAATGACACATGTTTAGATTATATAAAGACATACAATGTCTGATTGGAATGAGGGTAACAGTTCAATATGGACATACAATTAACGTCTAAGAATATTAGACGTTAGGCTATCTCATCCATAACTGACACTGAATCAGTTAGGCCTATATCAAGCTTGATTGTACTGTACAAATTAAAACAGTGTACAAAGTCGATGGTCTGATGATTGTTCTGTTTCCACTCTACTTCTATTACACCAAAAAATACAACATCCTAAACACTTGATTGCAATGTAGTTGATTTTTAAGCATAATTTATTATAATATAAACATTTGTGATTGTTTATCTGTTGGATTGAATGTTTTTGTTATGTGTTGGTGCCTTGTTATGCAAGACGCATTTCATACAAATGGAACAAAAAAATTAAAAAGGTCTCGGCCTATCTTTAATTTATTTATGGTATTGTATGTGGGAATGGGTGAGAAAAACGATCTGCAGTTGTGGTTACCGCATGATGTTATAGAGTCCTTTAACTTGCTCATAAACTCAAAAAATAATCGCATAAAGAAATAAACTCTAATCAAAAAAACAGAACACTGCGCGATCTTCTCGTTAATAGCCTGCTTTATTTCTGGGAATGTCATTGAAGTGTCTGAAAACGGAGGTCGAGTGAAAACTAGTCAGCCTTATTTCTTCGTAGTGATTCCTCTTCTTAATGAATGATCTTCGAGAGGACGGCCACTTCCCCATGTTACATCCGGGTGTCATACTGTAACTTCATTACCGTAAATTAGTCTTCTTTCACCAGCGCTACAATAACAAGAAAATCCAGTTAGGCCACAGGTAATGTTCAATAAAAAGTAATTAGATTAACATAATCTGTACAATAGATCCCACTGAAGGGCAACAACATTAGAAATAAAAGACGACCCTATTATCATGTATTTAATATTTATTTAGGTTTAAATGTGGTTGCCATAACAACACAATAAATAGATCCTTAGTGATATCACAGACCACAGCAGTTTTTGGATTCACAAGAAATAATACTCTGGGAGCATTCACAGTTACACACTTAGACAGCTGAAGACAACAAAGCTCATTTTCACGTGAAGCGATAACTGACATGGGTGAATAGTATGGCAGGATTCATGACAGTGGTGTCAGACATTTGCGGTATTGCATATTCATGCACTACAAGCCTGTGTCACATATACAGGATATAAATGAACATTTCTTTTTCTACGTTAGATCTGATTTTTTTTGTTAATTAGTGGCATACCAGTGCAAAAACAGAAAATCCCTTTCCCACCCATTTTGAAGTAAAGCAGACGGAGGCTGGCCTGTGGTCAGACAGGAAGAGTTCCTCCTGCAGTGGTGATCAAACAACATTCAGTAATATTTTTACATTGAAGAAAGGGCCACGACACAGCGGTGACTGTCGATCGGTCCTGTAGTGCAATGTGACATGTTAAAACTCCCACTGGCTCTCTGAACAACAACCACAAATCAAAATTAAAGCGATAAAATCAGTCGCCATGCGATATGAATTCAATACTGAGAACATTTCAGGTGCTTGAGGGGTCCAATCAGAAACAGAAATATTTAACACAACATTTCTATAAAAGTATTAATTTAACTATTTAAAAAATCTTTGTAAAAACAGAATGTAAAAATAAAAAAAAATCTAAAATATTTTATAAAATATGAGCCCACAACAAATATGAAATAAAAATAGAACATATTTGGTCATTGCAAATGTGTACTGGCTTTACCACTTGTTTTGGATAGTACAGGGGATTAAAACATTATATGTAGTTATGAGGAAATGAAACATCCTAATTCAGTTCAGCTAAAACTCAAAAAATAAGAGAACGAGACGGCCTTCAGAGGATCTGCAATACTTCCATTGTAAACAATTAATTTAATGTCGCAGGGTCCAAAAATCTCCCTGGCAATTTTCATTTCCTTCACATTTGGAATTCATTGCGTCATTTAATAAAAGAAAAGGATACACCATCATTTCAAACCTCTTCAGTTTATAATCCTGTACATTCTTAAACATTTAATTTACATTAACCATTATCTCTGCACAAATACACCTACAGCATTATGGGACACCTTATTCTTTCATACACACTTAAAAATAAGCTCTTTTTGGGGTTTATAACATCAACACTAACATCAGCAGCCTTTCTCTTCTCTCTCTCTCTCTCTCTCTCTTCATAAGCTTATGGTGGTAAGGCAGTCTTGCATGCTGGGAAAGCTGGAGGCGTTGTCGGGTGTCTGAGGCAGCCAATGAACTGAGAGCCATAACATTTTCTCACACTTCCCGCCTTTGGAAGGACGAGATGAACTAGACGAGCCAAACCCCACCTCAAAATAGGCTACAGAAGACCTTGCGTATTGTCTTCAGTCAACTTAACAAGTGCACAGGTTGCTTTCTGACTTCGCTCACAGAACATTTAGTGTCATTGTGGGGTAGCTAGGTTTGCCTCCAAGTGGTGCGTAATAGACTTGGGAGGTGTTTGAGGGTTTGGAGCAGAGAGCGGATGTGGACGGAGCTGGAGCAGGTGAGCCTACTCAAAGGTCCAGACTTCCAGGCTGTGGATGTTGAAGTCCTGCTGGGCGGAGAGTGGCTGGTTGTTGAAGGTGGCACATTTGGTGGTGGTGCCCCGGTACAGCTGAGAGTCCAGCCACAGACCCAGCTGACCACTGCAGAGGAGGAGGCATTAGAAAAGTTAGAAAACAGGTGCACATTCATTTGATGGCAAACACTTTGCTGCCCAACTGCTTAGACTGTGGATATACAGGTGCATCTGAAAACATTTGATTAAATTTTCCATAATTTAATTGAAAAAGTAAAACTTTATATTATTATATATATATTAATATATATATATAATATATATATATTATATCTTAGATTCATTACACACAAAGTGAAATATTTCAGGGCTTTTTGTTGTTTTAATTTTGATGATTATAGTTTACAGCTCATTGAATTCAAAAATCCATATATCAAAATATTAGAATAAAGAATGTATAAATAAATAATGTTGTCCTGAGAGCTCTAATCAGCTAATTAACTCAAAACACCTGTAAAGGCTAATCTCTCAGTCCAAAGTCCTCTTTTCAGATGAAAGTAAATTTTCATTTGGAAATCCAAGTGCCACAGTTTGGAGGACAAGTAGAGGGGCACAGAATCCACATTGCTTGAAGTTCAATGTGAAGTTTCCATAGTCAAAGATAATTTGGGGTGCCATGTCATCTGCTGGTGTTGGTTCACTGTGTTTTATCCACAGTCAATACACTGTCTACAGGGAGATTTTAGAGCACTTCATGCTTCCATCTGCTGACAAGCTTTATGGAGATGCTGATTTCCTTTTCCAGCAGGTCTTGGTACCTGCCCACAGTGCCAAAACCACTAGTAACTCACCATGGTGTTATAGTTCTTGGTTGGCCAGAATTCCATAGAGAATCTATGGTGTATTGTCAAGAGGAAAATGAGAGACACCAGACCAACAATACAGACTGGCTGAAGGCCGCTATCAAAGCAACCTTGCTCTCCATAACACCTCAGTACACCTTTTTCAGAACTTTTCAGAAGGTCGACATTTCTGTATTATATATTCTTTAATATTCTAATATTTTGAGATATGGATTTTTGATTTCCATGTGCTGTAAGCAACATTAAAACATAAAATTTTTTTGATCTGCACCTGTAAATGTGTGCTTGGTCGCAAAAAAAAAACACATTAAACAAGTTAGTAGTTAGCTAGCAGTGTAGCTGGTGGATCTACTTGCCCTCCTCCTCCCATCTGCAGAGAATCAACATTTCCCTTCACAAAGTAAGAATTCTCCCCTGTCCAGCGGTACACCTGAAAACAGAGAGCAAACGATGTCTGATATTTATGCTACAAGTGAATACCCAAGCTGTGTTCTTAAACTAAGTCAGTACAAAAAAACAAACCTTGATCTCAGGACAGAAGCTGTAGAGGAATGTCTCTCCTGTGCCGTAGCAGTGTTCACTCACTCTGAAGGGATGAGTCGAGAATGCCCCAAATATCTGTGACAAGAGTCAGATTCAATTTTGGGATGAAAAGACTAAACAGGCTTCAACTAGAAGTTAAAACCGCTGTGTGAACTTTTATGATCAACGGGAATGTGGAATTATATTGTAGGCACAAGACTTTTTCTACAGTGCATTTTCTGATGCCACCACAAGGAGTCGCCAAAGTCAGAATGGATTTAAAAATCATACATGCGGGACCATAACTGAATGAACGTTAAACTCTCAAAACACTGAGGATTTTCACGGCTAATGCTGCCATGGCAGCCTTCAAAAAATTATAATAATAGCTAATAAAAAGGGATCCAGCTCCTGAATTGGGACACTGAAGGATATATAAATATATATACAATATAAGAAACACCACAACTATACATTTTTTCGAGAACCCCTGTCTATATTTCATTATGTATGATGGCAAGTTCTTCCATTATATCAGATTATTACCGAACAGTTGTCTATTTGTTGACGGAAATCCTAAAACAACATATGCAGGAATAAATATGTTTCACTTAGAGGAGATGTTTTCAGAACATTGGTAAGTATTACTTTGCATTTCTTAGAACACGGTGATGGGGTCGACACCTGGGATGCAAATATGGGTCCAGTGCAAATCACCTTATCTAGTCTAGTCAGGCTTGGTGAATGACAGCTGTCCAGGAGACGACTATTAAATAATGTATCTAAATAGCCATTAAACACTAGAAAGTTCACTAATATCATTATCCACAGTCCATCTCCTAGAAATGGTAAACATCCATACATTATTAGTGTTTTGGAAAAATGTAGTCGCAGTAGTGTAATGTATGTTTTTGCTAAATTAAAATCAAATCAGAAAGCGTTTGTGTAGTTGTTCATTTTTATTAGTAAAAAGAAACAACAAGAGACTTCATTTCATTTAGCTACTTTTCACCTTCTGTATTATCGTCCTGAGAAGCCACAGTCATCTGCATACAGTATCTACCTGGTTATCCATGTCTTTCACCACCAGAACAGGACTCCAAGTCTGCCAGGCTCCTGTACAGAGTCTTCAGGCTGGTCCCATGTTCACAGTGCTGTAGGCCAGTCTCCAGGGTAACCCTGCACACGGGCTGGCAAGCGACAGGCAAGCTGGAGGGCAAACAAATGATAAAAATCTAAAGTTTAATAATTTTCTTGACAGTAAGTGGTGAGCTTTATGTGGTCAGCAGCCAGCTGCAAGTACCTTCTCAATGTGTGTGTCCTGCAGTAGGTCACTGGTGTCACTGAGCACGGGCAGTGCTTCCACAGCCAGGTCTCCATCGCAGCTGCCAAAGCTCTGCCTACGCTTAGCCTCGTCAATGGTGATGATCTTGGAGCAAAACAAGCACATAAGCAAGTCGAAGAGAAACACATAACCAAAGGCAGCAGTGAGGTCTCAGAGCACTAGGACGGCAAAGACTTCTGAATCAACAGTTAAAATCAAGTCATTAAAAAAAAGTGCATTTTCAGTGCTGTGACAGGGTTTGAAACCGGACTGGAACTTTTCATAAACATTATAATTAATTAGAAATGTTTGCAGCTGGGTAAAAACTACTTTCTCCAGGACTTTAGATAAGAAAGACAGTTTAGAGATGGGCCTGAATTTAGAAAGTACAGAGGGGTCAAGATTTTCCTTTTCCAACAGGGGCTGCACAACAGCGTGTTTAAAGGTGGACGGAACATAACCAGAGAAAAGACAGGTATTTATCAATAACAAAATACATGGTCCAGTGGTGTCAAAGATTTCCCTAATCAGACGAGAGGGAATTCTGTCTGAAGGACAATTCGTGGGGCGCAATGATGGACAACCATTTTTGATAGGGAAGAGATTGATATAGGCTCAAACTGATCCAGGACTGCAAGGCACATAGGAGGAACAGAGGGATCATGGTCAGAGGATGTGGTTACAGAAGATCGAAGGGCAAAAATCTTTTCAACAAAGAATTTTAGAAAAGAGTCACAGAGGTCCAATGTAGGTATGATAGGAGCAGAATTACAGGGATTTGTAAGGGTGTATTAAAAAGAACCTGAGGCCTGTGACAGTTGTTGACCAAGTTAGAAATAAAATCAGATTTTGCATATTTTACAGCACTCTGATGGTCAGACAGATACTGCTATAGGATTTCATGTGACACTAAGTTTATCTTTCTTCCACCTTCTCTTAGCTTGGCGACATACATGTCTGAGTGCACGGGTGGAGTCATAGCCAGGGCTCCGAAAGTGCTTTGGTGCGTTTCATTCTCAAAGGAGCTTCAGAGTCCAAGATGTTTGTGCAGGTGGAATTAAAAGAGTGATAAGGTCAAAGGTCTCAAACCAAAGTGCAAAACACAACAGTGTTTATGACTGTATTAGAAACGTCAGCGACCCCCACCTCTATAGTGTTTAGTAGGGTTAATATTTCCGCTGTGGTGCTCCGAAATGGACGCAAGAAGCGTCGCTACATTTACCACAGCAACGTTACCAAATTGTTGCGTCCC
>NW_024040928.1:14891503-14911237 GCF_014851395.1 Micropterus salmoides
GTGTTTTAATCCAAATGATGTCAGTTTTTCTCATTCTTTCTGAGATGTAAACAATAACAGAAAAACTGCCACATCAAGAGCTATGACTAAGAGCTAAAAACTTTTCAGAGGAAGTGGCAAGGCACCATCATCATAACATTTCCAGTCTTGTGATCAAATTAATTTGTATCTACAATAAATTCAAAAGGTGTAATTCTTTATAAAATCAAAGGAGGTGGTCCTTAATTCCAGCAAGGTGGCCCACCTCTGATGTAAAACACTGCAGGTGACCCCTGTACTGTTTATTTCTTTCCAGAAAATGATATTTAGCAAGACTCCATCAAGCTAAAGGTTAGAGGTTAGATGAGCCTTTGGTTTATAATTCTATACAACCTTTCACAAATGGAAGTTGTAACGAGCTGAGAGGTCTTCCGCTCGGCCACAGAGGAGCAACAATCCTCAAAATGTGAGGTTGGGTCTTGGGTGTGGCCAACAATGGCCGTCTAAGCCCAGCTGTCCCAACATCGAGGACAAGTGCAAAGCCGGAGCAGACTGGGGGCAGGGTGTGGCATGGCAGGGGTGCCATGGTGACAGAGCAGGCCTCGACAGAAAAGAGATGCTAAATGAAGCCATTGTCTGGCCCAAGTGAAGCACACTGCACAAAGAATGGCACATTCAAACAGTCATACAGGCCTATTGTTGTGGCTGGCCAGCAGAGTGCTGCGGGTCCACAGTTTATCCCACAGGATCCACTACACATCATAAAGGGAGAGCCTGATCTGCGAACATGAAGCTCTGACACCAGCGGGACCTGTGGGAAACGATACTGACCTGGAGGAACCTTTCCGCCAAACAATTGAAAGACTTTTTAGGTCACTTCCTCAATGTAAAATCACAGGACTGCTTTGAAAATGATTATTCTAACTCTGATACATTTGCTGCTGGAACTGACATGATCTTATATGGGTCTAAAGCAAAGAACAAAAACACAACATCAGACAGATCAGTCTCCTTTTGAGCATCGTTACTGTGTATCGAGCACAAACAATCAGACGATGCACTGAAACATAATCTGCAATTACTGTGATTGGCAACGAATCATTTAAGTCATATTTCAAGCGACAAAGTTAAACCTTCTCTGGTTGTAATTATATTGCAATGTATTGAAAAGTCATATAAAATTCCATGAAGCACTTCCGCACACCTGCAATGACCTAATACACCTTCAGACATTACACAGTGTTTTGTCATATTGCCCCAACCCCTTTGTGATGAAGCAGTACAAAAAGACAATTAAGATGTGACACATGCAGCATGAGTCAATACTTAAACTGAAACAACTAACTATGGTATGTATACTAACTGGATTTTCCACCATTATTTTACTGACAAGTCATCCCTGAATATTTCGGTAAGTACACATCCACTAAAGGCTTACTTAAAGTAATTACAGCCATTAACACATATTTAACGCATGTGCAATAGTGAGACAGGTTTCCACAGTGCATCATGTACAGTAACAATATCACTTATATAATATGGCTCAGGAGGCTATGAAGACAGCTGGTTTAACCACTGACATCTTAAAATGATGTACATTTACATTATTGTCACAAACAGTCATCCCAGAGGTTCAACACCTGCCAACACAGCATCCAGAAACCATGCTGACATATGGCGGTTTTAAGGGCTCAGCTGTGTTACAGCCACTGCTAAATGACATCCATCCATTAGCCAATGACATCCCCCCTTGTTGGTGCTGTCCTTTACTCTTTCAGCACCCCCCTCCCCCCTGCATTGCCAGTCCTGTGAAACGTAACACTCAGTTCATTAACCCAGTTTCCCCAGAGAGGTTTAAAAGTGCACTGACACACAGAAGAGCACCAGGTACAATGCACTGCCACTGTTTATGGATTGGCATAAGACTCTGTTGTGACTGCTTTCCTCAATGGAACAAGAACTGAACTGAAGGCATTGCCAATTTTGATCTGTTTATAGGGATGACTTCTCACTTACCTATAGATAAGCCAGTTTTCTAAATGCCAACTGTTGCAGTTTTCTATCCCCGTCCACTGACATACTACAGAAATAGCTGGGCTAAGATAAGTCTGATTTTATTCACATTCCTGAACATCTTTAGAGCTCGGCCTGCTGTAAGGTTTAGATTAATCACTACTGAGAGCTGCTTATATCAGATTATTAACTTATGAACAGATACAACAGACCGATAAGGGCTCTGGTTCTCCACCGGTAAATTAAACTGAGGACAATTTTGTCAAATTCTGTGTCCGACAGCAGAGAGCGTTCATGTCTGTGACAACAGGAGATGACTAGAAACATCAACAAACAACCAGTGCCAGCAAAACAAGACCGCGGCTGATGTAGCCGAGGGCTGTGTTTGTGTAAGAGGAAGCAATGCCATAAAGGTGACTGGCATAGCTGCTAACAGCAACTAATACGGTGAACTAACACAGAGCAAAAAGCTTGTCAGATGCAATGGCTATTGTATTTGCTGATCTGTCAGGAAGAAAACAGGCTAACAGCTGGATAAACACACTCACTACCTGAGCTTAGCTGGTGTGAGGGTTCACCATTAAAAGCCAATGCATAATAAATAAATAATGTAATTTGTGAAATTGGGCTATATAAAATAAACAGACATGAATACTGATGCATGCATGCACATAGGACAGCCTGTCTAAACAGGAAAACACAGTCTTTGTTATTATGAACATCATCATATGGGTTTATGCTTTAATCTGGCTATACAGGCCAACAAGTGCAAACCTGAGCATATTCCTGCCAAGCTGATTTATCTGAGAGATAAGTCAATATCAGCCAATAATATTGGTCTATGGGTATTTATCATTCAGGCTCTAATAGAAAAGCTTAAAGAACAAATCACTGGGGAAGTCACGCAGTTACAAAAAGACAGATAACCGGCAATATCCACCTAGACAGAAAAACAAGACACGTAATTCAGATGTCAAGGCCTGTCAACATCTGTAACCAGCCAACTCCCTGTCTGAGCATTAACACTGTGAACAAAATAACAGCATGGTACATCATGTAAGGCTTCTCCCATGTTTACAGTAAAAATGTCTGCAAATCACACCACAGCAGTAAGCCCACTCACAAGGCAGCAGCCCATTACAAGCACGTACAGGCCCCCTCGATGATTTAAGGCTTTTTAATTCTCGGGAATGCAAGCCTTTTCTGATAAGCGCTTAACTGGGTGAAAGTCTACCACTAGAATGATTATGCTGTGATAATCTGTGTGTCTCTGACTGACCTGTAACTTCATGGCTTTCACAAGTCAGCTATTTCACCTACCAGCAAAGCGACAAAAGTGAATATTAACTCAGAACAGGTTAAGTATCAAACTTCTGAAAGCTCCAGAGGTCAGCCCTTTTTTCAAGGGTAATTTGGCAGTCTGGGCCCTTTATGAGGACCAATCAACTGTATGGGACCTCAATTAACCAATCAAAGATGAGAATGGTATAGTAATGGGACTTGTTAAGAGATGATCTACCCTGGATATCAATATAAACACAATTAAAACATTCTGTTTTAATGAAAATGTGTTGTTATTGTTGCATATTTTACAGCTCAACTCAAATAATACAATACAGACAATACTAGCTTATTGCAGTTATATCGGTATCTCTGAGTATATCAAACAATACATCACTATAGGATTTTTTCCCAGGATCGACCAGACTATAATACAGGGATAAACAATTATTAGCCAGTCGCAATTCAGACTTTTATGAGCTTTAGTCTTTGCCTGTCTTCACAACAACAACCCTGACCCTAACCTGCTAGCACTGTGTAAAGAAGCCCAACAACATGAACATGACTCTCACACCTAGGAGAGTGAATGTAAAGACTTTTCAGTGTATCCTTTCTATGCTGGGAGGATCCTCTCAGGGACCTTGGAGGTCCCCGGATCCCAGCACGGACGGACTGTCGTTTTCTCGTTCGCCTCTTTAAGCTGAAGTGGAAGCAGCTGGAGGTGAGGTTCTCTGTGTGGACAGGTCAGCTTCCCCCACAAGCAGACGCAACTGACAAAACAAAAACAACTTGCAAAAGAGATGCAAATGTCCCACGACTCCTGTTTGAGGACTCTAGTCTGTACAAGGCTCAGGTCCCTGGAGCTGAAGCTCTAGGTGAGGAAGCTCGGGAAATGCAACAAAACACGGTTAACTCGCCACAGCTATCGTTCATGATGGCTGTTTTATTGACTGGCCACACCGGTACGGAGGTCACCACCGCTAACAACGCAACCACACGGCCCGGTGCGGGTATTGTTTCAGCCGGTATGGCAAGAGTAATGCTCCAACGTGACTTCAGTCTTCTTACCTCGCCACGGTGAACATTTCTCTTGTTAGCTGTATCCACAAGTTCATCAGGTAAGCAGGAAAGTGAAGCGCCAGAGAAACACAGAGTCCAGAAGGAGATGATTCAACATACTGGTTGGTCCGGGCTGCTCGTGATGTCATCGGTGCTCTCGGGGAGTGAAATGCGCATGCGCCATCCTTTGTTAGTCCTTTGCTCTAAGGATGTTGTAGTTTAGGTTGTAATCAATACTCTTAACAGAAAACGTAGACGTGCCAGTGTCATATTTAAAGTTCCAGCGCTGACTTTCCAGTGGTAACTCCTGTGTGTGAGTGGGCATGGTTTATCTTATCTGTCTAATTATTTTATTGTTGTTCTAATCACCTGAAGTGTAGACTTTATTAAAGACCTGTAGCCTACATGTAATGGGGTCATAAGGCATTTATCTCTTGTTCTCTTGTTATATTTACACAAAATATATCTGGATACAGTTTATTTTTGACTGGTAGAACCTCCAAACTGCAGAAATCTTCTGTTCCTCTAATTGTTTGTGTTATGATAATAAACTAGATTTTCTTGATCAAACAATCAACTGTTTGATCAAGAAAATAACCAACAGATTAATCAATAATGAAATTTAGATAGTTGCAGCCCTAGTCTGCATTCATAGCTGACCTGATGTAATCAGGAAAGCTGTGTCTAAACCATAGGCCCTGAAAAGATCTTATGGGAAGTTTTGTTTACAGTAAGGCCAATTTAGTCAGGGAGACCCAGAAGCATTTTATTGCCAAGATCATCTTTTTAGGACAGGTATTGTTCTTCTCCTGTGAGCTATTGGTCAGTTGTAACTGTGGCTGTAACCTAAAATGTATAAAACGAAAGCGTAATACACAAACATTAATGTAAACATATCAGCACTTACAAATCAAATTTAAATGACACGAATACATAAGGAGAATTTAACATGATAATATTTGGACACTTACATACAAATAATACATACAGGAATACACTTAGGAACACCATAGACTGTATTTATTAGACTTACACACAAATGTAAACATATTCAATTAGAGGTTTTAGGGAGAACAGTTGCATCTTTCAAAAGATTATTTCTTTTTTGTTGTTTGATGGAGAATTCAGTTGTTGGAGACAAGGTGAGATCTTTGTGAAAAGACTAAAAAAGGTATAAAACTCAGGTAACTGTGACTACTAGTTATATTTTTACCACAGAGTCTAGTTTTGTGTAAAACTCAAATATTGAACAAACAAACACAATGGGGTGAGGTAAGGCATAGCTACACTAGAGTGACTGGTGTTTTTAAATTACAAATGTTAACGCTGTTGTTTCTGTAAGATAACATTTCAAGAAAACTGTTTCTGGAAAGAGATGCTGCTGCCAAATTTTTATCAAATGTGATTTCAATTTTTCACAAAACTCCATTGATCACCACTTTAAAGACTGGAGGCAGAAATCTCAAAACCTGGAAACATGCAATCAAAACTATCAGCATGACTAGATGACTAGAATATCACTGAAAAAACAGAGATATTAGTTGTCATGGATAATGATTTGGTGTCCTCTGGTGGAGCAAAGGTAAACTGCATAATGTTTGTTGTGAGTTGATGCACAGCATACATGTGCTGTTGTCACATTACTAAATCACCAATGTTTTGAAATGATATGATATATTTCATCACAGGAAGAAACTCCTCCGGCTCTGAAGTGACTCGCCAGTTTGCGGTTCCTGTCCAGCACCAGATCAAAGGCAATTTGTAAGGTTAAGCTAGATTACTCGTCACATGTTGAAGACAACTAAAGAGTGGCTAGATTCAATGGCAAGAAAAAAAACACACATTACCTGATACATGATACATTTTCATTTACTCTCTAAATAAAGCAAAACAGACCTTGCTGCAGACAACATGAAGGACCTTAATCTAGAACCTCAGTGATACTGGAAATAATTTGACCTCAGCTGTGCCAATTGCTGAGAGATTATCATGTATTTTATCCAACAGACTTGCAGGGTCAGTAGTAGCAGCCTACTCAGTTCATGTCCAAATCTGGTAAACAAAATACTGAAACTGCAACATCACTGATCTTCGGTCTGTTTAAATTAATGTTACAATTTAGTTTTTGTGCATTTCAAAAAGTGGTTCAAATCAAGCTAACGTTACACGTGACTTTTACATTTAACATATTCCATAAAACATGAAACTTGGTTAACTGGCCTGACTTTTCTAGAATACATAGCTTAGTGTTTTACACTAGCTCACAGTTAACTTTAGCAAACGTCCATTCTTTGATGGTTAACCTTTAGGTAACATTAATGTAAAACCATTTAATAACCAAGGTTTCTCACATTATTCTACAATCACCATAGATCTAGAGACTGTGAGGTAACTTTATGAATATCAGGTTTTAAAGATCACGAGATTATTGACCCTCCAGGCTACTTCTCTGTCCTTGGAGGCTGCTTGTACTTATGTAATGAGAATAACTGAGTGCCAAAGAGGGAGGTGGAAGTGTGAAGCACTGAAAGGAGAGGGAGCGGCCGCTGGTGATGGTAAAGCCCTGTGAAGCTGTGAGGATTTTTTTCTATTTGTGCCAAAAAAAGACCAGAAGCTTTGGGCTTGAAATGCAGCAAGTATAAGGTAAACAGATTTCTGAAATTAAATCCGGGGACATTTTTGGTTTGGTCAGTCTGCAAGTATGGCACATCTGCTGGCTTTCAAACATTTCAGGGGCCCTTCATTACTGGGATACAATATAGACCACAACACCTTTCTGATTTATATAGTGTCATCGCTACAATAAAGCTCAAATGCTAGTATTTTTATTCTGTAATACTTTTGATCAGAAGTGTTGCATTAAATGTAGATTTATTGTGCAATATATTACAGGTAAATCATTAATGTGCATTTTTAAAGTAGTTTAGACCAGCGGTTCTTTTTCACATCAGGGACCCCTAACACAAATTAGACCATGGACCCCCATTTGATAAGATTTTGTCCCAGGGTTCCCCATCTGATAGGATTTTTGCTTTTAGATGTTTTATTATAGTGTATGAACCTATGACCAAAATAGTCAAACATTCTGTCACTGTGCTACTTATGGACAGAATTATAATGAAAATGAAGTATTCCCCTTTTTGCTAGGGATCCCCTAGAACCCCCTCAAGGACCCCACTTTGACAACCACTGGTTTAGACTGTGTCCACTGTTGCTCATGCTTTTTAACTTTATGGTTAAACTACAAACCAAAACATTTATCTCAAATAGCATTTAATAATTAAATTAAATACTATTTTTAATACAAGCAAAATTTGTATTGACCAAAGACTCAACTTCACATGCCACATGAACTTTATTCAATTCTCAAAATGACAGGTTTGATAGACAAAACATTAGATACTGGAATTAATTATATTTTAAAAAGCCTTCTTTGGAACATCCAAACTTACATTTTCAGAAATGTTATTCAGAACATGACCAAACTGGTATTTTATAAGACAAACCTTGGATTATAATTAGAGCACACTGGAACAAACTGTTTCCCATTTAAGCAGTGGCTTTGTTCTTTTTTAATACTCCTCACCCTCCTCCTCTCCTTCACCCTCAACGGAGTCAACTCCAACCTCCTCATAATCCTTCTCCAGAGCTGCCATGTCCTCTCTGGCTTCCGAAAACTCTCCCTCTTCCATACCTTCACCTACATACCAGTGAACAAAAGCACGCTTAGCATACATAAGATCAAACTTGTGGTCAAGCCGAGCCCAGGCCTCTGCAATAGCAGTGGTGTTGCTCAGCATGCACACAGCCCTCTGGACCTTAGCCAGATCTCCACCAGGAACGACAGTGGGCGGCTGGTAGTTGATGCCAACCTTGAAACCAGTGGGGCACCAGTCCACAAACTGGATGGTGCGCTTGGTCTTAATGGTGGCAATGGCAGAATTGACATCTTTGGGCACCACATCTCCACGGTACAGAAGGCAGCAAGCCATGTATTTGCCGTGACGAGGGTCACATTTTACCATTTGATTGGATGGCTCAAAGCAGGCGTTGGTGATTTCTGCCACTGTTAATTGCTCATGGTAGGCCTTCTCAGCAGAGATGACAGGGCATAGGTGGCCAGAGGGAAGTGGATGCGGGGATATGGCACTAAATTGGTCTGGAACTCTGTAAGATCAACGTTAAGAGCACCGTCAAAACGAAGGGAGGCGGTGATGGAGGACACAATCTGACTCATCAGCCTGTTCAGGTTGGTGTAGGTAGGACGCTCAATATCCAGGTTCCTGCGACAGATATCGTAGATGGCCTCGTTATCCACCATGAAGGCACAGTCAGAGTGCTCTAGGGTGGTGTGGGTGGTCAGGATGGAGTTGTACGGCTCCACCACAGCAGTGGACACCTGAGGAGCTGGGTAGATGGAGAACTCCAGCTTGGACTTCTTGCCGTAGTCTACAGACAGACGCTCCAACAGCAAGGAGGTAAAACCAGAGCCGGTGCCACCTCCGAAGCTATGGAAAACCAGGAAGCCCTGCAGACCAGTGCACTGGTCAGCCTGGGGACAGACAGACAAGACGTTGCGCCCAAATATAAGACATGAGTTAACACAGCTTAGATGATCAAAATCCATAAGAATTAAGGCAAATTAATAATTAAAACATAAGAAATAGTAACTTCAGATTTGATCTATAGCTTATATGACAAGTGTTGCTAGCCGATTTAATCAGCTATATCCAATAAACATTAAATCTGTGAACTGGCCAAATGACAAAAAAAGCTTTGCTGTCATTTGTTGACACTGAATTTCCACTAGTGCTCTCTATATATGTTATATATAACAAATATAACAAAATTTGCTATATATGTTATCTCGGTCAAAGCTTTTTCACAGTCACTTGGCTGGGTGGTGCTCTCAGCATTTGAAAAAGAAAAACAATAAAACAACTGAAACATCTTACCAGAAACAATGTCTACTTTGGATGGTCCACAGACTCTTCCACCCCCCAGAAATAAATAATAGAATAATAGTCTTTCTTTTGACCTTGTTATGTGATGTGAGTAACTGGAAAGACTGTTTCTGCTGAATTTTATTAAATGTGATTACAATTTTTTCACAAAATCCCATTCATCTCCACTGTACTGACTGGAGGCATCTGCATGACTAGATGATTAGGACATTGCTTAAAATGGGCAGAGGTATTAGTTGTCATGGATAATGACTTGGTGTCCTCTGGTGGAGCAAAGGTAAACTCCATAATGTTTGTTGTGATTTGATGCACAGCATACATGTGCTGTTGTCACATAGCTAATACATAAAATCTTTAAAATTATATCATATATTTCATCACAGGCTCCCCCTCTCATCAGGAAGAAACGCCTCCGGCTCTGAAGTGACTCACCAGTTTACGGATCCTGTCCAGCACCAGATCAATGATCTCTTTGCCAATGGTGTAGTGTCCACGGGCGTAGTTGTTGGCAGCATCCTCCTTGCCAGTGATCAGCTGCTCAGGGTGGAACAGCTGCCGGTAGGTCCCAGTGCGCACCTCATCTGAGGAGACAGGTTAACATAAAATGACTCAAGGGTTTGATGAACTCAAATCAAGCAGCAACTATGGTCTATATCTAATAAAGAACAGTGTTTCCCGCAGGATTTTAAGAGACTATGGTGGGTGGGCCTCGGGCATGCTCGGTGGTTCGGGGGCATGCACCCCCAGAAGAAGATTTTGTACATTTTAAAGTTAAATGCATTAATTTGGTACAGTATCTATGAAGAACTTTGTACACTTGTAAACAATGTTGTGCTCTAATAAACTATTTGATCATAAACCCATTGAAGAGCTATAAATGGTGAAAGTCAACAAATTTAATGTTTTTCCAAAAACCCTAAATCAAAGAATAGAAAATAGAATAAGTAATTCCCTAACATGTTATTGTTGGGTTTTTTTTATTACTTTTAATGGACACATGTAATATGTTTTATACTTTCAGTGAATTTAATCCAATTCATTTTATTTCCATACTGTATAGATACCTTATTTTGAAAACCAGGGTTCTCACATTTGTATCCTCGGACTAAATTCATTAAGTCCGACCAGAGTCCGACCCAATTTGATAATAATGTTGCATCTGGTTCTCATATCGCGTAACATGAAGACTTCATAGCCTCTCTTCAGGTAGGACTTTCATATAACAACACTTGTCTTTGTAAAGAGAGAAACTGACAGGATAAAGTCGCTAACCTGCCTGTCAGCTCACTCTGGTCTGTTTCAGTGAATTTATCAGAAAGGCTTTAATACGTGTGCACTCCAAATGTAGGCGCGGCTAGCTTAATAATTAATTAATGGGAAACACTGAAGAGTTTACCAATGACAGTGGGCTCCAGGTCCACAAAAACAGCTCTGGGGACGTGCTTTCCAGCTCCAGTCTCACTGAAGAAGGTGTTGAATGAATCATCTCCTCCTCCAATGGTCTTGTCACTGGGCATCTGTCCATCAGGCTGATCCCATGTTCCAGGCAGTAAAGCTCCCAGCAGGCATTGCCAATCTGGACACCAGCCTGACCCACGTGCACTGAGATACACTCACGCTGGGGGAAACAAAGAGTTTTTTTTTAACATTTAGCTTGACTACTCATCGCATATTGAAGACAGTTTAAGAGCTATGGCAATATTAAATGGAAATTAAAAAAACACACGTCACCTGATACATGCAGCATTTTCATTTACCCACAAAATAAAGCAAGACACTCCACTCCTGGCTGCAGAAAACATGAAGGACCTCAATCCAGAACCTCAATGGGCAAATGGAAATTAGAGCTGCAGCTAACGATAATTGTAGTACTCGAAGCTTCTACAGATTATTTCATTGATTCATTGATGCATCGTTAAGAACTGCTTAAATCAGTGCATGTTTCATTAATTAACGATGACAGTCTAATATGCTCCGCCATAGTCTGAACCAAAAATATTTTTACACCTCAAAATAACGTTTCAGACCTCTAACGTTGTGTTTTGTGGGAGCTGCTCCGACCTGCTGTAAGGTCGCACGCTCACACACTTTGACATCCGACTTCAGACAACCACTTTTCTTTTGAGGTAACTACAGTAACCTTAACGGTCTGTTTCTATCACTCGTTTGTGAGAAGGCGATTTCTCTTTTTACAAAGACAAGTCTTGCAGTATGAGAGTCCAACCAGAAGAGAGGGTGTGAAGTCTTCATGTTACGTGACAGAGAACCACATACAACATAATTTATCAAACCGGGTCAGACTTGATGAATTTAGCGCGAGGATACAGATGTCAAAATAAGGTGTCTATACAGTATGGAATTAATATTAATTGGATTATATCATATTCACAGAAAGTATAAAACATATTACATGTGTCCATTAAAAGTAAAAACAACAACAACAATAAAATGTTTATTCTTTGATTTGGGGTTGCTGGAAAAACATTAAATACATTTGTTGACGTTTGTTGCTGTTTCATCACCATTTATAGCTATACAATGGGTTTATGATCAAATAGATTACTAGAGCACAACATTGTTTACAAGAGTGCAAAGTTATTCATAGATAGCCTCTTAATTTTGCACCAAATTAATGCATTTAACTTTAAATGTCCAAATTTTCTACAGGGGGGCATGCCCCAGACCCCATATAGGGTCCGAGGTCCACCCACCATAGTCTCTTAAAGAGACTAACACAAAAATAACACTTCAAGTGCTATTTAAGTTATACTAAGGTGCACCCAGTTAACCCATGACTGTGACGTTACAACACAAACTCACGACAGACTGTAACATTATGCTGTCGTGCTGTTGCGGTAGGCCACATAAGTTTCTTCTACGGTGGATGGACTGTAACATTACAGATTTGTTGTTTTCTTTTAGTTGGAAATAATCCCATACTTTGGACTGTCTTCTTCGTCACATGGTGTTCACACAGCGTAAGTGCGATGTGCGACAGTAATAAATGTCCATGCAAAACAGTGTGCTATAAAGTTATATGGATTAAATGAAGCTTTTTAGTAATCGAAATAATAAATTTAATCGTTGATAAAAATACAGTATTTTATCCAGACTGGCAGGATCAGGAGTGTTGGTAAAAGTGTCAGATTATATCCACATCTGGTAAACAAAGATTTACTGTAACATCGTTGATCTCAAGTCATTTAAAACTGAGTTTTTGATCATTTTAAAAATACTCATGTTAGTCCAAAGTTTTATGTTTCTATTAATATCCTCACCTACATTTTTATTGTTCTGTTGTTGTTTTTTTAATCTTATTTTATTATATTGTGGTATTTTATTCTGTTTTATTCATTTTATATGTAACATTTGTACATCCTCAATAAACAGATGCACCAGTCATGCTGGTTGTGTTATTGTCTTTGGTTTTTCTATTTGTGCCTGCTTAATATGACAACATGCAATGGGACTGTTACCTGTTGATACTGCCAGCCTTTAATATCCAGCTTTCACTGTTGTGGAAACATGCATATCAAGATTGGAGTTTAATTTTAAAAATATATATGTAGTATTATTGGAGGTTAATATTAAATTAATTATTATATTTTTATATATGCTGTCAACTCAGAACTACAATGTCCACAAATGCGTGGTGCAAATTGGGCGGGAATAAGTATGCCCTGTGCAAAACAGACCATACAGAAAGGTGCTGCGGCTACAGCCAGTCATTACAGACTGTACCGGGGGGGCGTGGCGTGAGCGGTGCTAGAGTCCGCAGCCGGACGTTATTGCAAAATCTAGCAGTTTCCCGCCTGGTTCTCCAGCGTTGCTAGGCAACCAAATGAAATGATTGGTGGCGGACAGCCGTAGATACAGATTTTTATTATTTTATTTTATAAGTATTTGGTTTATTGATTGCAGTTAGAGTACAGAGAATTTCAACAAATATAACAAAATTGGCTCAATAAAGACATTTAGGTTTAGGGTGGGTTGTGATAATTTGAGCAAGGGAAAGTTAGCTCAGCCGGTGCTCTGTCCATCTCAATACTACTAAAGTAATGTTAAGTTACAGTTACAGACTAACGAATTACCCTTGTACTTACAAGTATAATTAATGTAATTTTATATAAATCTTTATTTAAACAGGAAATGTCCCATTGAGATGCAGTCTCTTTTACAAGGAAGTCCTGTATAATTATCATTATACTGATAAAACAGAGGACCGGATTTTTTCTAACATTAAGGGTTAACATTACCACTGAGAACCGTTGACAGTTGAGAATTCTAACGTTAGTTCAGGTCTGCGGTGTTACCTTTTAATCGGAAAACATTACAATCCAAATAAGGTAAATTACACCTTATGTACAAAAAACCCCAATTAAGATTGGCATGAAACTTGGTTAACTGTTCACTGCCCTCCTCCACCAAGACTTAACGTTAACGTTACCTAACGTTAGCTTGGTGCTAAACCTCTGACCGTTAACGTTCGCTAACGCTAACACCGATTTAGTCACGTCAACTTAAGTTACATTTATATCTAGCGTTAACAGTAATGTGGGCTACTACATACGACCAATACAATTTTCAAAAATAAACAAGAGAAAACTACTACATACTCACCATGTTTATTCAGGTTTTCAGGTAGCGTTATATAACCGTTGCTTTAGAAAATATGAGTAATACTTGATATCTCCCCGAGATAGTAGCGGCCTTCTCGTCAATCCTCTAAGACTTGGGTTTTTATACTGGTTTACACGGGGATAGACCTTGAATCCGATTGGTCGAATGCCACATTAACTTATTTCCTATTGGTTAAACATACTAACTGTCATCTTGTATACTTTCAAATTAAATATAATTTTAAAATTATAAACCGTAATCGGTTTTTTTTAACTTGCCAGATATCAAATTCATATGTGCATTTACTGACTTAGCTTATTATATTCAAAAGTGATATGATATACTATATAGATTCAATTCAGGTCATTGAGCTCAAAACTGTATTTATTTCCTTTTTGAATTTTTGACATACTTATTTTACTTTTTAAGGACCTTTAATATGTTTACCTCTGTATAGTTAGACTACTGGATATACTTGGCCCCAACGGTCTATGGCCCCCACATAGAGGCTCGATGTAATTGGGGGACCGCAACATGAAAACATTTGGGGTGACTTCAATCTCAAAACGTTTTGCACCGGTTGGCAACGTTTTCGGATTGACATGTTTCTTGCAAACTTGCGCAACGTTCTGCAACGGGCTTTGAGTTATGTTTTCTCCTGTTTGGTGGGCGTGTCTCAGGTGTTACCCAATAAGCTGCGACAAGTTTGTAAACACAACGATGTTAAAAAGGCAGTGAAATGCAGTACGCTTCGTACACAGCAGGATGTTCAAGGCGCCACTGTTTCCTTTGGAATAAACCTTTTGTCGGCGCTGAACTCGCCCTTGTTAACATTTGGTGCTCATTCCCAGTTGCCCCTGTTCATGCTGTACACCTAAGACTGCAAACCCTGACATGGAGAGAAATCTGTTGTGAAGTTTCCTGTGCCAAGTTCTTGTCCGCTTTTACAGAACAATAGAAAGCATCCTGACTGGAAACATCACAAACTGGCTTTGGATGTGCACGGCCCAGGACAGGAGGGCTTTACTGCGGGTGATAAAAACTGCTCAGAAGATCAGTAGAACCCATCTCCTGAGGATCAGTGAAATCGGTGAGGTGACTACGTAGAGCCTAAAGGATATTAAAAGACAGTACCCACCCTAGCCACAGCCGGTTCACCCTGCTGCCTTTTGGGAAAAATGATATGGAAGTTACTGCTGCCATAACCCCCCCCCCCAAAAAAACCTTTTTCACTTTACAACCTTTGTAATATCACAAATAAATCTTCTACCTTAGTAGCTCAAATTTCTCAAATTACAGCAGCTCATCAGTAAATCCTAAATCCACCATGGATGGTCCTGCCTCATGATCATGTTATTAGAAAAGGGGAAGCAAACATTCTTTTACAAATTTCATTAAATTTAACACTGCACTGTTTGCATTATTTTGCGGATACGACAATGAAAGACATTCGTCATGCCAGAGCTTCTGTTTTATTGTTGACATTTACAGAGTTGAATGTGTGAGTACAGCGTTTATACAGAAAGCCCACTTGTCCATACAGCAAACAGACATATTACACATCTCCTCACACTATGTACAGGTTAAATCATGATAAAGCCTGGGCCACTAGCACACTTGGCATAACACTCAGTCACTCAAGGTTCAGAACAAGTTGATGGACTCTAGGTGTTCAATGATGTGACAGATAACAAATGTATGGTAGTGTTACTGGAATGGTGTACCTGAAAGGGGGCAGCTGGAGGAAGAGACCTGGGCAAATTCAGGATTGTCTCAAGCGAATTTAAAGTCTGAATTTCTCATTTATAGTTCAGCCACAATAACGGTCTCTTCATCTATTAATAATTTATGCCCATGGCTGTACTGTAAATTTGGACTGTTTCTCTTTTGTTTTGTTTGCTGCTCAAACAAAGGTGATGTTTTTTGAGAATGAAAATAGAACGATGATCACTAGTTTAGTGGTGGAACAGTGTCAGCAGCACCATGTTGGTCCTGAGATTAAGTGTTTCAAGTGGGGTTTGTCAAAGCCACAGAAAAACAACTGCAATGGTAAGATGACCACAGACCTACTTTGAAGCAAGTAGAAAAAAAGGTTATTAAAATTGAGTGTTAACTTTGTCAAGTTGGGGGCACGATGGTCTGGCTGATGATTTCAGTGATGTGCAGTGTCTGGATTCAATACTTTTAATTTACTTTTCACATAGAGATACTGCTTGCAGGTCTTGTCAAGTTAAATTACAAGTGCTAGAAGTCAGAAAAAGTGGCTCTCTGAAGAGAGGTCCAACTTTTTCTAAATGTCTGGATTAATTAGAATCACTATACAGAATGTAAATTACTTATTCAATATTAAAGTATATGGCAAAATTGACATCTTTGTCTCTGTGTAGCGGATTCTTTCCTGCCTCCCCACTGTGAAATTAAAAACTATAAAACTACCATTTACCATTTTCCTTATTCCTGCAATACTTTCTTCCAGAGATCTTTTGCATGTATAACATTTATACACACTCTACAGATGTTGCACTTCTCAATTTGGCAACCTTTTTCGGTAAAGCAAAACACTGTTCTTTACCCATTTCCGTGAAAATATAGCAGCAAACAAGCTGTTCATTTCAGGGATAATCAGACTAGCAAAAATACAAACTCTGAGTAAATATTTAAAATGTTCATTTGAACAGAGCTTGATACGTCTTGAGATCTCACATTACAGAAAAAAATTTGGTACTTGGTTACAGGTTATTGATGCTGTTGCTACAGGTCCACATTAGCCTTGCATCCAGATTCTGAACAGATGACAGTGAATGAATAAAAATGTCTTGCAACAATGTTCTTGACAAGCGATTCATGACGACATGAGCTGTCAATCTATATACATCTTTGCTTCAACACGGATTTGTTCTGACTGGCCTGTGTAGTTAATACTGAGGACTTAATACCATGACAATATCTAGAAGGACTTTTAATGCTGGGAGCTGTTAATCATTAGTGATAGCAGCAACCCAATAGATTATCTCACTTAAAGATCTTCTTAAAAATTCTGCAAGGTTTTAGGGAGTAACAGAATTAAAAGAGTTAAATCTATTTTCATCTTTGGTGGTTGGACTACAGCAAAATCAACAAGAGCACATTTTTCTGTGTTAGTGTTTCTTTGTGAAAGGAGATCAAATTGGCATAACAGCCCAAGTAATGTCTTAGAACTGAAATTACATTTCACTAACATAAATCAGCACTTTCTCACCCTTAGAGATGATTTTCCAGTCACCATTTACTGCAGTGCCACTATAGAGCTCATTAGGGAGATGAAAATGAAGTGTGAACACTGTAATTATAATACTTAGACAAGGGTTAGTGTTTTATTCTTTAGTTGATGTCTGATACAGAGCAGACACTGAATCTGGGTAAAATCAAGTTGGGACAATGACAGAGCAGTAGGTTGAACAAAGGTGGTGGTGATGGGGGTGTCAGGATGGAGTGGTTTAAGAGATTTTGGAGTGCTTGTGTTTAATTGTGTGTGTGTGAGTGAGTGAGTCTACGTGTGTGCAGATATAAATATGTGTATCACAGTTCGGTGCCCACTGCTTCAGAAAAAAAAAAAGAAAGGATTTTGTGAGAAGCACAAGGCCGGGGGAGGTTATGGCCACAGGGGAGAAGACGGAGCGCCAGGCTCCTTTGTTCTCTGCTCTTGGTTTTGTCACAAGTCCAGCTGTTAGAGGTCAACGGAGTGAGACACTACGCTAGGGAGCGCTGACGAGGCTTGATCCTAGGATAGAGCTGCAGAGAAAACAAACAGAAAGAGGGGAAACGTTCACTAATTTGACATGCTCATGTTTGTTTTCATGTACTTTGTCACTGACATCATTAGTACAGTTATGCATTTGTCTTTTCAGTGCCTTATCTAAACCCCATGATTCGAGCTGGACATCACACCAGATTCACTGACTTACTGATATTATCAATCTTTTCCCAACCAAAATATATCCATATTATTAATATTTAAGCAGTGATTAGCAAATGGGTAAAGTCAATCATTAGAACAGGTCGTACCGTCATTTAGGGCTGCAACTAACTGTTATTTTCATTATCAATGAATATGCCTTCTTTCAGAGGTCAAATAGTCTTGAAATGTTCAACCAGAAAGTGAAACACTGCTTTTCAGCCTAAGTTACTCCTGAAAAAGCGTTACGCAAACAATTAACCATCCATAAAAAGTAGTTAATTTGTTTCCTGTCCATCGACTGATCAATAAATCCTCTTATTTCAGCTCTACAGAAAATCTGAACAAACATATAAGAACACAGCGGAGAAGAAGTGCCAAGCACTAATAATTTGTCCTACTTGTGGCAAGTTAAGTTAAACATATTGGTGAGACATGTGTGACAAATAATGTTTTTGTTGTTACCCCCAGCAGGTTGCGGGCACGTAGCCCTCGTTGTCCTCAAGTCGCGCCACCACCACTCCGTTTCACTGTCGTCCTGTCGTCGGAGAACAGTGATGGCGTCCCCCTCGCTGAACGCCAGCTCATCCGGATTCTGAGCTTTGTAATCCCACAGTGCGTACACCGTCCCCTTGTTCATCACACCCAGCTTCTCCTGAACGCCTGCAAGAGAGAGTCCAATCTGTTAATATTAATCTTACAATGATATTGGATCAAATCAATATCTTTATAGATAAGTAATCCCAAGTTGTTAAAACCAAATGCCGTACAAGCACCCGGTCTGATTTGCTACGTGTTTGTACAAACCTCAATGACATTTGGACTGACTGAATTGGGGCTATAATGACAAATGTTTTATTTTTAAGTGAACTAGTCTTTTCAGAGTTACACTTGTGAACGCTACACAAGACTGATTGCTTCTCACTGTATAGAAACTGGGAGCACTGGATGTAGCCCTCTTCCATTTCTTCGCATTTGTCCGCAGCAGTCTCCACATCACTAATGGTGCTGGCAAAGATGGCAGCCCCCGACTCAACCAACAACTTGCAGAGATGGACACTGTTGCAGGAGGCGGCACAGTGAAGCGGAGTCCTGTCCCAGCAAACACAAACAGGAAAACAAACACGATAAACAAAAAAGGGTACAACGGCAAATCAGTAAAATCAAACTGAACAAAATGTATTTCTAAGCGCGTCATCGTCCAGCTCCTCCTGTGTCGGAGAGCTTGGACTCAATCCATCACTGTCTGCAGCGTTGACGTTCACACCAAAATCCAGAAGGAACTTGACTATGTGGTGATGTCCTGCGCACACTGCATTGTGCAGGGGTGTGATGCCCTCATCATAGGGTGCTAGGATCTCCACCTGGAAAAAAAGAAGGCCCCAGATGAAAAGATGAGTGCTTAGCGTACATGCAAATTTAAATAAATAAGTAAAGTATACTCACACAGTCGCGACATATAGATGATCCTCTGGACAAGGTCAAACTCTCCCTCCAGTGAGGCATCCAGCAGGAGGGCCGAGGGTTAAACTTCACCCTGAAGCCGTGGCCTGTCGCTCAGAGTTCGGCTTCTTCAGGTTTGTGCGCTTCTCCTGTCACGATAAAGAGGAATTTAAAACTTTGAAAATTTAACTAAATGTAATACACAGTCTGTGTGTATGCATCTCTCACCAGCGGCTGCGATACTGCCGTGCCGCTTTCTTCTTGAGTGGTGACCTCCGGGACAGGGCTGGGCAGTGACGCCTCAGAGCTTCCCACGTTGTTGTTGTCATCGTCCTCCTCTGGCCCCTCTGCTTCAGCAGGATCCCCCAGGCCTTCTGGCGGCAAGGGCAGCGGCTCGTTGTCATTAGCGTCAGTAGATGGAGCTAGAGCCTCAGAGCCCGG